>NC_143576.1:100922897-101245636 GCF_048544385.1 Mastigoproctus giganteus | reverse complement strand
AAGCACTGCAGGATCATCTAGACAAGACTTCAGTTATAGCTCGGACGCAGCATGGTTTTCGTAAGGGGAAGTCTTGCCTGACCAATTTGATTGGATGCTATGATGCAGTCACAAAAGAACTGGATGCAGGGAATAACTTTGATATTATATACTTGGACGTTGGAAAGGCTTTTGATACTGTTGCACATGGAAGACTGCTGTACAAATTGGAGCAGTGTGGCATTGGAGGCAAGTTGCTGCTATGGATAAAGGGGTGGTTGAGGAGGAGAAGACAGAGAGTGGTAATCAATGGACACTGCTCATCGTGGACTAATGTTATTAGTGGAGTCCCTCAGGGTTCAGTGTTGGGTCCATTATTGTTTTCTGTATTTATAAATGATATCGAGGATGGTATATCAAGCTTAATGTCCAAGTTTGTAGATGATATAAAGATTGGCAGGGTTGTTAAGGACACTACTGACACATTGCTGCTGCAACAGTATCTGGAAAGGTTGAGCAGATAGGCTGAGAGGTGGCAAATGAAGTTTAACATTGACAAATGTAAAGTACTACATATGGGAAACAGCAACCCCAGAGCAACGTATCAACTTTGTGGTACTACAATGACAGTGGTAGAGAATGAAAGGGATCTGGGGGTTGTTGTGCAGGCAGATATGAAGTTCTCTGAGCAGTGCAGACGGGCTGCAAGAGTAGCTCATGGTGTATTGTCAATGATGTATAGGAATTTTTCTAGAAGGGATAAGGAGGTGATTATCCCCTTGTATAAGGCAATGGTCAGGTCACACCTTCAGTAATGTATACAGGTCTGGAGGCCTAATTTAAGAAGGATGTAGAGCTATTGGAACGAGCACAGAGAAGGGCAACAAGATTAGTGAATGAAACAAAGGGTTGCTCTTATGAAGAAAGGCTTAAGTTTTGCAAATTACAGTGTCTGGAGACAAGGCACCTTTGAGGTGTCCTGAAAAAGGCCTCTGAGGTTGGGCAAATTCATATTTTAGAAATAAATAGACTCATACACCAACCATGAAAATATAAGAATTTTACTGTAACTAAAATATTTACAAATAAAATAAAATAAATATTTACAAAAACTGCTATTATATTAAATTAAATTATGTATATTATAAAAAAAAAACAAAAAAAACATTAAAACTATGATGAAATCCTTGCGATAAAATACACTAAAATAAACCAGATTAAAAACTAAAAAACGATGCTCTTATCGATCAGATCACCTTTGAGGTGATCTGATCCCACCACCCCAGATGTGGGAATATTGTTCCCACATCTGGGGTGGTGCCCCCAAAACCTCTCTCAGGCTTTTTGATTCCATTCAGAAGAGGGCAGTTAGGTTAATTAATGATTCATCTCTAACAGAGTCTCTCCACTCGCTCTCTCATCGACGTACTGTTTCCTGCTGCATGCCTCTTCTACAGATACTTCCATGTTCACTGTTCTTCCGAATTGTCTTCTATAATTCCCGCTCTCTCCTTCAAAACAGTCCGAACACGTGCCGCCACCAGCCAACATCCATTTACTGTCCAACTTCAAACTCACAGAACCAACTTTCATCTTCCTCGTTTATTCATTCAACTGCCGTTTTCTGGAAGAACCTTCCTTCATACGTATTTCCTGAAAATTACAGTCTACATAAGTTCAAATCCAATGTCAACAAATATCTTCTTTTGTCTTCTCAACCTCCACCCAAGCACGGTAGTAAGTACTATAGGTCCTCTCGTGTTTGGAGTTTACATACAAAAAAAAAAAAAAAAGATTAAGAAGTACGAAGCAGGACAAAGTTTGTCATCTATTGCAAGGAAATTGGGTCTCGCCTCTTGGACAGTGAATACCATTTTAAAGGACAGTGCACATATAAAAGAACATGTCAAAGGGTCAACTCACTTAAGATCAGCAGTGATCACAAAACATCGTTCAGGTGCTGTATCAAAGATGGAACAGCTGTTAATAATATGGATGGAAAATCAGATTCAGAAGTGAGTGACCCTGAGCCTAATGACCATTCAAGCAAAAGCAACAAATATTTATAAAGTTATTAAGGATAAGTATGGCAAACCCCAACCCAAGTTTGTGGCAAGCAATGGGTGGTTTAATAGGTTCAAGCATCGCGCTGGTTTCCACAGTGTTAAAGTATGCAGTGAAGTCGCCAGTGCCGATTCTGCAGTTGCAGAGAAATTTTGTGAGTGTTGGAAAAATTTATTGATGAAGGCAGCTATTCAAAGCAGCAAATTTTTAACGTTGACGAGACTGCTCTGTATTGGAAAAAAATGCCATATCGAACATATATTGCCAAAGAGGAAAATACAATGCCAGGCGTCAAGGTGTCAAAAGATAGGGAGATGCTCTTGCTTGGGGCTAATGCAGCAGGAGATTACAGATCAAAACCACTGCTTGTGTACTATTCTGGAAATCCTCGTGCATTTAAGGGCATCAATAAAGCCACCCTACCTGTGCATTTCCGATCGAACCAGAGAGTGTGGATAATAATATTTCTCTTTGAGGATTGGTTTAAATGCTGCTTCATCCTCGAGGTTGAAAAATATTGAAAAGACAACAACATTCCTTTGAAGATTTTGCTTCTATTAGATCAGTGTTTCTCAACCTCTTCAATGGTGCGGCACAATTTTAAAGACACTAAAATTTTGTGACACTCTATAATCACTACTATACTCATATATTCATAAACAGGAAGTTATTTCTGTTGGGTTTATTTAATAATGCACTTATTATTTGTGTAATATAGGTGAACAAATCTAGTACTAGGAATCAAAATGTAACGTCACGTTGATCGCCGGAAGGCACTCAGATCAGCGCAGCATAAATAAATGAATTTTTTTAAATTAATTCTTATTTTAAAACCTGGATTTTTTAATTTGCATTTTCCGCAGCACACTTGAAGCAGACTCGCGGCACATTAGTGTGCCGTGGCACACAGGTTGAGAAACAATGAATTAGATAATGCTCCTGGAAATCCTATGCATCTAGATGATTTCAATTCGAATGTGAGAGTCATATTTCTACTGCCAAACACGACTTCACTCATGCAACCTATGGATCAGGGTGTTATTTTGAATTTAAAAGCATACTGTTTACGCACATTTGCTCAGGCATTGTCTGCAGTAGATGATGAGAAAAATTTTACATTAAGACTTTTGGAAATCTTACAGTATTTACCACGCCATCTTAAACATTAATAAGGCCTGGGCAGAAATTACTAAAAGTTGTTTAAATGGTGCATGGAAGAAAATATGCCCACGGCACATAAAAGGCTTCGAAGGATTTGAAAAAGACCAATCATATGAAGAGGTTACAGATAAGATTGTAAAGGTTGCAGAGCTACTTCAGTTGGAGGTTGATGCCAAAGGAGTTAATAGAGGAAGAAGAGAAGGAATTATCTAACGAATAACTGATTGACTTGCAGGCAGCAATAGTGAAAGAAGAAAATGCTGACGAGCTCAAGATGAACCAAACGAGGAGCTGAGACGCTTCATCACCAGAGAGATGGCAATGGCATTTCGTGAAATTTCATCGGCAATGGCGAGGTTTGAGAAGGTGGAATCTGACAGCGAACGATTCTTAAAATTAACAGAGGGGTGAATGATATTCTTGCTTGCTACAAAAAAATCTATGATGAAAAGAAAAAAGCCAACATCCAGTCATCCCTTAATATGTTCTTTTGTAAGGTTGAGCAGCCAAACCCTTCTAAATCTCCACAGCCCTTAACCTCCACAGTGGCGTACTTATCAGCTGAAGATGTTGAATCTAGCAATGATGCTCAAGAGGCAAAACTTACTGACGGTATGCCTGTCTTCCCTCTTTTTTTTGTAATTTTATAATTTGGAAATTTTTTTAAATTGCTCGCTTTTGTAATTTTTCCTGCGCATGAGATAAAAAAATTGAATAAATACAATAAATAATTCTATTTACATGTTCGTTGAACATTTCCTTTTTGATTCAATCAAATGAGCAAGCACAGTTGTGAGTGCTGCACACGCATGGAGGAATTTCTGACTTACATAGCATTCTGCGGAACGCAACCCTTGCGTAAGTCGAGGCGTTCCTGTGTTTTGAAAGCTTCTCCTTAACTTAAGATAAAAGTTTTCTAGCTGTGGGTGTAAAAGATACATGCTGTGATGAAGGAGTAATTGTTGATTATTTTATGTTTAAAAGTGTAGACCTAACAATACATTTTGACATCAGCAAGCCTTCTGATTATATTATCGTCAGAGCTATAGAAGTCTTATTTCAGTGGAAACTGAAAAATATTAAAAATTACAAAATATTGAAAATTACAAAAGTTACAATTATTGGATAAAAAAAGTTATTTAATTGAAAAAAATTTAAATAATTAAATGAAGATTCCTGATGGCTATCCATTTAAACATAATACAGTAAAATGGGATGAAGAATCTAGAGATCCAATACTTTCTGAACAGTTGGCTAGACAATTTAAAGATTTTCTCAGTTAGAATATTATTTCAAAAGAACAAAGGCTCTCAGAAAGCTTTATAGAGGAATTTCATGAAAGAGGTGACTGGAATTTAATTTGTAAATGTCAAGCTCTTTCTGAAGATTTTATGAAAAAAAAATATGCAGAAAAATTAAATTTAGAGTTTATTTCAGAGTTTCAAAGCTTATCTGAAGATTTTATTCGATAATTCAAAGAAAAATTAAGCATTAAAAAATTCAAACACTAAACAGCACCTTCATCATTTAATATGCTGATGAACTCGATATGCAAATTATAACTAAATATCAAGAGCTATCAAAAGATGTCATCGAGCAGCTGCTAGAAAAATTAGATTGGAAACAGTTATCTAAATACCAATCTTTGAGTGAAGAGTTTATTAATACACATAAAATGAAAATAAACTGGTGTAGTGCTGTTTTAAATTGTTCATTAAGTGATGATTTTGTAAATGAACACTATAAAAGATTAGTATTATACATGTTAGCTGAAATGTGAATGAAATAAAATTGCTTGAAAAAAAGTGCAACTATTAAATGGCAGATATTCTTAACACAAAGCTACCAATCCTTCCTGCTAAAAATATAGATAATTAAGGATAGATTTTGAATACAACATAAACAAGTTCAAAACAATCAAAAAGACACTGGTATTCACATCAATTCTGAGTTGATGTGAATCAAAATCCTAACTCAATTTTGAGAAGTCCCAGACTAGAAAATTTGTTTCTTCTACCAAACTGCATTTGAGCTTTGATTTTTGAGCCATTGACCAGTGTGAATAAAAAAAAAAAACATATATATATAAAAAAAAAACTGCTTAAAATTCTTTGGAGCAATTGGTAGTCATAATACATACTCTTTCACCTTTTTCTCCTTTATCTCCGGGCTTTCCTTGAAACCCTTTTTCACCCTACAGAAAAACACTTTTAAATGAATACAGGATAAGAGACAACACAAATATTTAAAAAGAACTGTATATATCAATAGACAAAATAAATTATTCTATTTTAGTACTACAAACAAAAAAAAGTGTAAATTAAAATCACTACAGAAAACAATATGCATTATGTAACTTTCTATACTAATAAATATCTATACTAAATTAATACTTTGTATACTAAATTAACAAATCCCATAAAGTGAACTTGGTGGTAATATGATTTAAATAAAATGGCCTATATAATATGCAGGCTAAGTTAACAGGAAAAGTAAATTTAAATCAGTTTGAATCAGTAACTGATTTTTAACACCTCCTGTCAAACTGTTTTAAACCTCCTGATCCTAAAACTTCATCTGACAGTATCAGTGAAATTACCACTCAAGTTTCTTAATGTAAAACCAAAACCAAGAAATGCTCCCCACCTCCTTTTAAAATCAAATATTAGAACTAGATTATCTTTACATTATGCCCTATACAGAAAATTGCTCGCTATCTTTTTTTTTTTTTTTTTTTTTTTTTAAATCAAAACTTTCTGGGAGAGGCTAAAGTGCACCCCTGAACAAAACTCACCATTTCTGAATACAGATTTCCTGTATAATATAGGTACAGTCAACAAGAACAAAACAACAGAAGTGTTATACTGAACTATATAACACTATATGAAACTAGCATCAAATTAGATAAAAGCTCTTGAGGTTACATCCTTAATAAGTTGTCAGATTTTAAGGGGTGAGAGAATAAAGGGAGCATTCCTATTTGTGTTGGAAATAATAACACCAACTAACTACAAACTGATGATATCTTGGTATAAATGTAAATGTATTTGTGTCTACAATTCTGCCCCGGCATGACAGAAGAGATATGTTGAAAGCTGTGTGAATTAATTCATGACTCGAAGGATTCTGCAAGGCTTTTGGGGAGAAATTTTTAACAGTGTGGCCTGCATGTGTAAGCAGAGGCAATCTATTTTGCAGAAATGGAATACATTTCAGTAAAGGTAGTGCAATGGTTGTTTGTTTATTTGGTTTTTAGGAGCATTAGCAACTAAGGCCATATTGCTCCGGGGATATGCGGTGGTCATTCCCTGACCTTTCCACATCTTACGTATTTGGTGGTCACGGGCTCGAACCCCGGTCTAATCAAGAAGCATGTGCTATGTACTGCTGCTCCTGCCCACCTGGCTACGGAGGCGGCCAGAGCAATGATCGTTGATAATATCATCACGGAGGTCTTTAAGGTTCAGAGAGGTTGCTAGTTTGATGAGAAAGGGGAAATACATATATGCATTTATGATATGTGTCGAGATAATGCATGCAGATATGTGAGTAGTAGTAGTAGTGGCATGTGATGCAAGAAAGCAAGTGTATGAGCTCATGCAGCATCAGCCAAAAAAAAAAAAAAAATCACAACATTCCCTCAAATGCCTGTCCAGTTCCTCCTTAAATTTATTTAACCTATCAACTTCCACAACAACAAATGGAAGTTTGTTCCAGCAATTAACCACCCCCTGGCTAAAGGCAAATTTCCGCACATCTATTCTACATCTGTCTTTTCTTAATTTGAATTTATGCCCCCTTAGGTTTGTAATCTGAACTGAGCAAGTGGAAGGATCCCATCAGAATTCAGCGTGCTCAACCCATTCAAGGCCTTATACACCTCATTCAGATCACCGCGCAGGTGCCTAGTCTCCAGCCACTGCAATTTGTAGAACTTAAGTCTCTCTCTTGGTAAGAGGATCCCTTCATTCCCCTCACCAATCTTGTTGCCCTTCTCTGTACACGTTCAAGCAAATCTACATCCTTCCTAAAATGAGGCCTCCACACCTGTACGCAGTACTCAAGGCGTGGCCTGACCATTGCCTTATACAGAGGGAGAATCACCTCCTTTTCCCTGCTAGCAAAATTCCTATATATCATTGACAAAACCCCATGACCTGCCCTGGCAGCCTGTCTGCATTGCTCAGAAAACTTCATATCTGACTGCACAATTATTCCCAGGTCTTTTTCATTTTCTACCACCCTAAGTGTAGTACCACACATAGTTGGTATGTTCCTCTGGGGTTACTTCTACCCATGTGCTGTACTTTGCATTTGTCAAGGTTAAACTTCAGTTGCCACTTCTTAGCCCGTCTGCCCAAATTTTCTAGATCCTGTTGCAGTAGCACACTGCCATTACTGTCATTAACAACCCTGCCAACCTTTGTATCATCTGCAAACTTCGACACTAAGCCTGATATACCTTCATTGATATAATTGATAAATACACAAAACAACAGTGGACCCAACACCAAACCCTGTGGGACTCCACTAATAACATTAGTCCATGAAGAGCAGCACCCATTGATTACCACTCTCTGTCTTCTCCCACTCAACCATCCTTTTATCCATTGTAGCAACTTACCCTTAATACCATTCTGCTCCAATTTGTACAATAGTCTTCCATGCGCAACACTGTCAAAAGCTTTCCTGAAATCCAAATACAGTAAACCCCCGCTATTCGCGGGGGTTACGTTCCTGAGAAATGCCGCGAATACCGAAAACGCGAATACTGAGTTATGGCTCCCATAGTAATAAAGGGGTTCCGTTCCAAAGTATGAAATATATAAGAAAAACTAGTCTAAAATTTTGTCTATGTATGTATTATATGTACCTTCATAATATGACTACGTACATAGACAGTACATAGTGAAATGCAAGCATATGGCATCGAAATGAAAATAAAAAACAATTTAATATTAAATGTAATATTTATTAGAAATTTCAAACAAATCTTTCAAACCAGCGTCTTTGCTAGCTAAAAAACCTATCCCGCCAGTGCTATCACCAGTTTCGCTAAAGCGTTGATAAGGAGTTTTGCGTTTTCACGAATGATGAGTGAATTTAACGGAATTTTATTTTGAGTTCGGGATTCTATCCACAGATTTAAAGCTTTTTCCATTTTTTCTAATTTAACATCACGAGTTACAGAGCAAATTTTTGAAGCAATTAGCTGGTTTTCACGGACACTACGGCGGATTTTTTCTTCCGATTTTTTGATTGATCGTACCGTTGACTCATTGATTTTATAATGTTTTGCCACTGAGGAGACACTTTCACCATTAGAAATTTTATCTAATAACTCAATTTTATTCGCTAATGTCATCACCTTTTTTGATATTTTCACATTTCTCTTGTTATTCGTAGTCATATTTTTGTAGGGGTTAGAAAGAACTTGTCCACAATAAAGTCACTTTCTTCTGTTAACACACTCGAAAAAGTCTGTTTTACACTGCAAAACGGTAGATTTATCACTTTTTTAAGCATATCAATTTATAAATTGATAAATTTATTCTATTTATAAGCATATAAATTAAAAGCAAACGACGAAACCTTCCATAACAAGCGCATAACACATATTGAACAAGGATTAGCGAGAAACATTCACGCTCGCGATTTTGTCACCCCTCTCCCCCCACCCACTGAGCGCTGTTTTGACCGGGAAAGATAATTTTAGCCACGCCCATGTTTTTTTATGGCGGAAAATATTCACGGCGCTTTAAAATTCACATTTTTTAGGTTTCATTTTATATTAAATCGGCGATCGCGAATACGCGAAACCGCGAATACAGATACTGCGAATAGCGGGGGTTTGCTGTATATGATATCAAAATTATTTTTTGCATCCAGTTCCTTTGTAACCACATCATAATATCCTATCAAATTTGTCAGACAAGACTTTCCCTTAACAAACACATGCTGTGTGTGAATTATTGCTGCAGTCTTGTCTAGATGATCCTGCAATGCATCTTTAACCAGTGACTCCATTATTTTACCCAGAACAGAAGTTAAACTAACTGGTCTGTAATTACTCGTGTCACCCTTCGATCCCCCCCTTTGTGAATTGGGGATACATTTGCACATCTCCAGTCCGTGGGTACCTCCCCTGAGTCCAAGGATGCTCTCATAATTATGGCAAAGGGTTTGCTTACTTCCTTTGCTGCCTCCTTTAATATAACTGGATAGATCCCATCCACCCCAGGTGCCTTTCTTATGTTTAACTTCAACAATTTCTCCTCCACTTTGCTCTCAGTTATTACAAAATCGTTAAGCACCCTTTTAAAGTTTGATAAACTTCTGGCATTTTCCTCCCTTAATAACTCCTCATGTGTGAATGTGAATGGCTGCTATGAAGGGGGGGCATTTCTTTAAAAATTGACAGTTTCCAAATAACACCAGTAGATGGTGCCATGTGGGCATTCAGTCTTGCCCACAGTCTTCTCAATAATCTAACACAGGATTATCGTCATTTTTTGCAGTGTGTACTTTATTTGGTTTTGCAGTTTTTATAAGAATGACCTTCATAAAAATAAAAGTAAAAACAAAGATAAATATATATATATATATTTATATTAGTAATAAAAAAGTTAATAATTATAAAGACTGTAACTAATATTTATGGGTCAATGCAGTTGCAGAGCAATCATGCATTACAACCATAATGCGTATAAAATATTGAGGATAATAATAGAAAATAATAGAAAAGGTAAATCAATCAAATAATACCATTCAGGGATTTAGGAAAACGCTAAGGATTCGTTTTTTGCCTTCAGTCTGGGTGGTTGGCACCAGTTGAAGTCATCCGGATTGTGGGTAAAAAGTGATAATATATTTTTTTTTTTTTTTAAATCCTTAGCGTTTTCCTAAATCCCTGAATGGTATTATTTGATTGATTTACCTTTTCTATTATTTTCTATTATTATCCTCAATATTTTATATATATATATATTAGAGATAAATTTTCATACCTTTGGACCAAGTGAACCAGGATAGCCAGGAAACCCAGGAATACCAGGTTTTCCCTTGAAAAAGAAAAACAGTTTGCAAATTTCAGATGACATTCATAATTACTTTTTTCAGATTTTCTCCCAGAAAAAATGTAGAATGTTTGATATAATTTAACATTACAAGCATCTAATGAAACAACTATATAAAGCAAAAATTATATAAAAATTGCCTTCCAGTAGGAGAAATACCATTATTATCACATTACACACTATTACTAAAAGAGGAAGATGAAAATCAAACTGCAGTTTTGAATGAAATGGTATAAAACATATAAAAGTCATGTGTTTAATTGTTTTTTGGTTGTTTGCTTATTATGGCACAGGGGATGCAAGATCATAAGCATTTTTCAACCTTTTTGGATTATAAGAACACTATATTATGAGTAAGAAATTGGCTGAATACCAAATCTACATAAATTTTAATTCATTCATTCATTGTCAATACAAAAAAAATAATCAAAAATACCATTGTATTCATGACTAGAAGCAAAATAACTTAATTACTTTCACAAAATCTGTTTTATGTACAGATACTGAGTGTACCTTCTTTTTATTTTATTGTTATTCTATTTGTAAAATAATAAGAGGAGTGTACCTCAATATAGTGCGTAGAACACTTCCGTATGATACTCTCCAGAAATTAAAACCAAAAAAAATCAAAAAACTTACATTAGAGTAACAAATAGTTAAAAAAATAATTAAAAATCAATTTAACACAATAAAACTCAATTTAACATAATTAAAAATCAATTTAACACAATTAAAAATAAGAAAATTAATTAAAAGAATTTAATGAAAAAAAATTGCAAAACGATTTTCCTTCCTAAAGCTGAAAACGCTTTTCGACCGTATGTCGTGACCACAGGAATGAAAATGTCAGCTTCAGGAAGGAAAATCACTTTACAATTTTTTTTCGTTTTTTTGTTAAATTCTTTTAATTAATTTTCTTATTTTTAATTGCTTTAAATTGATTTTTAATTATTTTTTAAGCTATTTGTCACTGTAATGTAAGTTTTTTGATTTTTTCGTTTTAATTTCTGGAGAATATCATACGGAAGTGTTCTACGTACTATATTGAGGTAAACTCCTCTTATTATTTTACAAATATTGATATCAATGTAGAACATATTGAGCATTACAGCTCTGGTTCATACTATCTAATTGTTATTCTAATTATTGTTAAAAATGATGTAACAAGTAAATATATGGTCTGTGCTCAAATGACTAAGAGTAAGAACAGGTGAATGATTATATTTGCATGTACAACAATACTATGAGCATAGTAAAAAATTTGTTGAATTTGAAGTGCTAGTAAAGACATCAAATGTGGACACTTTCCGGATATCAGAGATGTGGTATCACTCAGCTATAAGGAATGAAAAATTTGAATATGGAAATATAATGTGAACAAAAAGGATGGACAGGCTAGGAGGTGGGGGAGAGGTTATGCTCTTATTTAAGAGGCACATAAAATCTAAGGCAGTGCATCCAGTTGAAATGGGTGGCCAGTGCAATTCTCAGTCAGTTTGGTGTGAAATAAGCACTGGAAGCAAAAATGAGGGTAGGAGTGTGTTATAGGCATAATGATGATGCTGAAGAGTATAAGAAAAAACTGTAAAGAGAAACAGAGTAGGCCAGTATATCAAAATGTCTTAAAATAGCAGATTTTAACTTTGATTTTAATTTTTTCCAGATATTGAATGGAACTTGTGCATTGGTCACTCACACACTTGCAAGACTTTTGTGAATTTATTTACTGGATGACTTTTCTACAGCAGCAGCATGTTAGAAAGGCAATTAGAAAGAGTAATACATTTGATCTGATTATCAGCAGTTATATTGCATTAAGAATCTGCAGATAAAAGAACCATTAGGTGGTAGTGATAACACTGTATTGATGTGGGATTTCCTTAAAGATGTAACAATCATCAAAGGTAAAGTAAATGGAAGAGTTTTTGCCTTCATAAGGATGACTATATTGGTCACAGACAGTTTTTTTTTAAATTCTATACAGTGAGACCAACTAATGATGTTACCAACAACAAATTCTAAATGGGAAACATTCAGAAGGGAAACCATGGATGCTACCAGGCTTTTCATACCAACTAAGAAATACTGTTCATGGTTAATGGATGTCAGCTGAACTAATGAGACCTATGCAAAGGTAGGAAAATGCATGGGATGCATATAAATTATTGGGCAACACCAAAATGTATGGTAAATATAAACTAGTCTGTAATCAAAGCCTCAAAAAATGTTAGATAAGTGAAGGCAAATTACGAGAAAACTTTGGCAAAGGTTGCAAGGAAAATCAGCAAAGACCTCTTTGGAAGAACTTATGTAAACACTGGAAAAAAGGGGATGTATCAAGTTGGCCCATTTCACATTGTTGGTTAGACTATTGATGATCTTGCTCAGGTTGCTAATAAACCAAATGAATGTCCTACATCTGCATTCACACCTAAGGAATTCTTTAGGGAAGGGAATGCCAGAAGTTAATCAGGGCTCTAACAGGGATCTAAATGATTTTGAAATAACTGAGAGGAATGTGGAAGATAAATTGTTGAAGTTAACACCGGAGGTGAACAGGATTTAACCGATTATATTAAAAGAGACAGCAAAGGAAGTAAGCAAACACTTAGTCTAAATCATGAGAGCACACTTGAATGCACATGAATTGCATTCAAGCCTATTCACAAGAATATTGAATGCACAAGACTATGCACATCAATTAAATAAATCCAAATTGAGGGAGGAGGGTTGCAGAATAGATGCATGTAAAGTGTGCCATTAACCAAAGGGTGGTTGATTGCTTCTTCTATCTACTGTTGTGGAAGTTGATAGCTTAAATAAATCCAAGAAAGAACTAGACAAATTACTGGAAGGGATAGATAGTGAAATGAGCTTTTTTTTTGGATGATGCTGTACAAGCATGCTTTCTTGCATTGTATACTATTTCAAACTGAATACTGAACTAGCAGTTTGGTGATTGTTAAAAGGAAGTTGTGAACGGACTCCTTGGAAGAAAGAAAGGAAAGAAAAGAAAAGATAATTATGAATCTCTGGTGCTAACTTTGCCATAACATCATATATAAATGAGCTGGAAAGCATCACTGAAATTTCATTTTCTTCATTCAGATCTCTGTTCTTTTCCCTCAAAATTAGGGAGATGTAAGTGGTAGTAGTAGTAATGATGCAAGAAAGCAAGCTTATATAACATCAGCCCAAAAAAAAAGAAGAAAAAAACCAACACAGTTCAGCCATCCCTATCTTCCACGAATTTGTCTAGTCCTTCCTTGAATTTATTCAACCTATTCCAACAATCAACCACCCTCCGGTTGAAGGCAACCTCCGTACATCTATTTTGCAAAAAAACCTTCCTGAACTTGAATTTATGCCCCCTCATTCGTGTAGTCTCAGCAAATGGAAGAACTTCATTAACATTCAGCTTACTCCATCTATTCAAAGCTTTAAACTAATCAATCAGATCTCCGCATAAGTGCATAGTACAAGATACTATAATTTGCAGAAATGAAGTCTTTCTAGGTAAGAACACTCTTTTGTTCTCTTCACTGTAACTGCAACAAAGGAAACAAAAGAAAACAAAAGGAAACATTCCATGCTGGAATTGCAGTATAACTGCAAGCTTCTCCAGTTGGTCCTGCATTGCATATTTAAACAGTGATCCCATTATTTTCCCAGGAACACACATTATGCTAACAGGTCTGAAATTACTCATTTTGCCTTTTGATTCCCTCTTTATGAATTGGAGATATATTTGCAGATCTGCAGCCCTTAGACACCACCCCTGAATCCAAGGATGCACTCAGAATTATGGCTAAGGGTTTTTCTTACCATCTTTTCTGCCTCCCTTAATATAACTGAATAGATTCTGTCCACCCTAGTTGCTTTTTTTTAAGTCCATCTTCAAAAATTTCTCCTCAACGTTCCTTTTAGTTATCACAAAGTTATTTAACTCCTGGTTAGGGTTTTATAAACACAGGGCATCCATTCCCTAAAGAATTCCTCATGTGTGAATGTAGTTGCAAAATACCTATTCAGTTTGTCCAAAACCTGAACAGGGTCAACAACAGTTAACCCATTGACATCAAGTAGCCCAATGTGATTCAATGAAACTTCTATTCTTCACAGAAAGCTTTGTTGTTTTTCTTTGCCAAAGATTTCTTGTAATCTATCCTTGCTTGCCTAACCTCCTTTGTGACTTTATTACAGACTAATTTATATCTACTATAGGCTTTTGTATCACCATATAATTTATATACATTCCAATTTATATTGCCTTATAATTTATATACATTCTATTCTTCTCTGCCACGTGTCTTAATACTTCATCTGACATCTATTTAGGTCTAAGCCTTGAAAAGTATTTCTTTGTTGGTATGAAAAAAATAGTAGCTTCTTTAATGACTTCCCTGAATACCTCTCATTTAGAATTTGCTGTTGGTAGCATCATCAGTTGGTCCCACTGCACAGTATTTAAAAACTTTAACAGGGTCCCTGTAGTCACCGTTACAAAAGCAAAAGCCTTTCCCTTTAACCTTGACAGCAGTTATGTCTTTAATTAAATTCAACATTAGTACACTTTAATTAAATTCAAAATCAGTACACTTTAATTAAATTCAAAATCAGTACACTTTAATTAAATTCAACGTTAGTACCTCACTTGTTCTCAAAACACATGCTATAATGATAGATAATGATCTGAACACTTGTATTGCTTCATAGCTGACTTTATCATTTGATTCTGAGTAGCTTTAAAGCCTCCACAAACTTTACTAAACAGTAAATATGCATTTGTGTAACTGTTATACAGTCATAGACTCATACATCACGTGTTTAATGTTACTAAGCAACTGGGCCTAGATAGTAAAATCAAGGATTCAAGGGTGAGTGCCTTTCGTACTCCCATCAATGTGTTCCTGAATTTTGGATTTGTGCTTACACATTATTTTGGCCTAGGTACGCCCATGATTTTTATCATTACAAGTGAAATAAAATTAATGGTAAATTTTTAAAAAAAATTTTTGGCAGGAGGCCAAGGGCCCCCTAGATTATGAGGCCCTGGACTGCAGCCCACTCAGCCCATATGTAAATCCGGCACTGGTCAGTGCCACTCACTAGTGACTACTTGTTCCATTTCAATATGGTACATTTGAAAAGTGATGATACAGCTTTTCTCAGCACTTCTTTAAACAAACTTTCAGAGATTGCTAATGTTCCGTTAACTAATCATTTACAGAAAGACAGCCAAACCACACAAATGCGTATTGATTTAAACTATTTTAATCTGTTTTTTTTTTTTGTTTTTTTTTCTCTAGCTAACAGTAAATGATGCATTTATTAATCTGCTTTCACAGGAAAGTATGCAGTCCCCTTTTCAAATATGCAAATTAACATATGACAAGGAAATCCTATAACCACCAAGTGTTCAATCTCTGATTTTAATACTCTTGCTACTAAAGTTTTTAAGCTTATCATAACAGGAATATTATCAACCTTAAGTGCTAGACAGTATTTCTAAAGGAAAGGAATCCCATATGATTTTAGGCTGGTCAGAACATGCCCAGTATCTACCTTGTAGAGTCACCTAACATCACTGGCACTGAGAGCAAACTGCTTTTCAATCTTACAATTTTTTTTTGTTACAAAATATCACAACAATGGGATACAAGCTGTAATTAGTTTGTTTACCACTACCTTGTAAATATAAATTCAAAATGGCACATTTTTCAAAGACCTCATCTACATATATAAAACGTTTATGTATGCTGCCCAAATTTTCCAACTGCTAATTGTTGCCAGCACTCGTTCACGTGGTTCATCTCGCATGACCACCATACTGGGCATTAATTTTTGTACTAACGTTTTTCCAACTGCTAATTGTTGCCAGCACCCGTTCACACCATTCACCTTGAATGACCACCATGCCGGGCAATCTTCTTTATTAATTTTTGTACTAACATTTTTCGACTGAAGAAAGGCAGCCTATGCCTGAAAGCTAACGATGTATGTTTATTCTAACTGTTTATTTTATCTGTCTTCAATTTTAATAAACCGTTCTAAGTTTTAGGATATGTAAAATTGGCTGAACAGTGTATAAGAACTTTGAGGAAATGTAGAAGAAATGCTAATGAAACATTAGAGAAGAGATCTAATAGACTAAGAAACCGAAACGAAACACTACAACTATGAAGACGGACAGAAAACATTGAAGAAAGAGAAGCAAGATTGGAAAAGAGAAGAGAGATGAAATACCGTAGGACTAATCAAATAGAAGTACCAAATATGAATAATCAACAAGCTATAATTAATGTGGAAGAGCATGACATAGGAAATATGTGTTACAACCGTGAGTATTGCAATGCAAGATATTGGGGACATGAGTTTAACACATCGAATAAATACACTAAATGCTGGAAAAGTTTCATGTAACCCACTGTCTGAGACACCAACTCTATTACAAGAGCTGCTTACAGGGTATACATGTGAAGCAAATAACTACAAAGAACATATAAAAGATACAACTCAGCAATGGCATTTGGATCAACGGGCACAGTGATTAAATCAGTGCCTGGAAATGGTCCATAATGTTTTAGAATACACAGCCAGATTTACTATTTAGTCTAACCGCTATATCCAAATAGGCCAGGATACAGACAACTTCATATTTTCAATTCTGCTGAAGCAACAACAAAATGGCTTGAAAAATAATCAAACCAAGGTTGTGTGGCTGAAGTAATGCAAATTTTGATGTTGAAGTAATGCAACAATTGGACGAGATGGTTAAGAGACAATATAATGCACCAATGTCCAAAACGGAAGTTGCTGCAATATTTGATGGAGAAGACGAGAAACCACCTGCAAAGAGAGACATAAGAAAGGCACCTAGGGTGGATGGGATCTATCCAGTTGTATTAAGAAGGCAGCAAAGGAAGTCAGCAAGCCCTTAGCTAAAATTATGAGAGCTTCCAGGCAGGTCCCCATTGGCAGGAGGTGTGCATATGCATCCCCAATTCACAAATGGGATTCAAAAGGTGACACAGGTAATTACTGACCTGTTAGTTTGACTTCTGCTCCAGGGAAAATAAAGGAGTCACTGGGTAAAGAAGCATTGCAGGATCAGCTAGACAAGATGGCAGGAATAATTCAGACACAGCATGGGTTTGTTAGGGGGAAGTCTTGTCTGACCAATTTAATTGGATACTATGACATGGTCACAAAGCAACTGGATGAAAAAATAATTTTGATATCACATACTTGGATTTCATGAAAGCTTTTGATACTGCTGCACGTGGAAGACTACTCTACAAACTCGAGCGGCATTGGCATTAGTAGAGGTATACAATACAAGAAGGCAAGCTTATGCAGCATCAGCCAGAAAAAAAAAAAAACCTCCCATTTCACCCCTCCATTTGTTCCAAATGCCTTTCCAGCACTCAACTTTAATTTACCATTAGCATTAGTAGAGGCATATGATGAAAGAAAGCAAGCTTATGAAGCATCAGCCAAAAAACCCACTTCCATTTCACCCCTCCATTTGTTCAAACTACCTGTCCAGCTGAGCTTTAAATTTATTTAGGCTATCAACTTCCACAACAAGGGATGGAAGTCTGTTCCACCAACCAACTACCCGCTGGCTAAAGGCAAATTTCCGCACATCTATCCTACATCTGTCTTTCCTCAATTTGAATTTATGCCCTCTCAGGTGATTATTCTGAGCAAGAGGCAGAATCCCATTAGCATTGAGCATGCTCAAACTATTCAAGGCTTTATACACCTCTATCAGATCACCTCGCCGGTGCCTAGTCCCCAGACATTGTAATTTGCAAAAGTTAAGCCTTTCTTCATAAGAACAACCCTTTGTTCCATTCACTAATCTTGTTGCGCTTCTCTGTACTCGTTCTAGCAGCTCTACATCCTTCTTGAAATGAGGCCTCCAGACCTGTATACAGTACTCAAGGGGTGGCCTGACCATTGCCTTATACAAGGGAATAATCACCTCCTTATCCCTGCTAGAAAAATTGCTGTATATCACTGATAAGACACCATGAGCTACTCTTGCAGCCCGTCTGCACTGCTCAGAGAACTTCATATCTGCCTGCACCATTATGCCCAGGTCCTTTTCATTCTCTACCACTGTCAGTGTAGTACCACAGAATTGATTGGTTACAGACCAGCTTATATCTTGGTTACACACTTGGTTATATCTTGGTCTGTAACCAAGATATAACCAAGTTTAACATTTGTCAAATGAAGTTTAACATTTGTCAATGTTAAACTTCATTTGACCCCTCTCAGCCCATCTACTCAACCTTTCCAGATCCTGTTGTAGCAGCATGGCATCAGTAGTGTCCTTAACAACCCTGCCAACCTTTGTATCGTCTGCAAAATTGGACATTAAGCTTGATATACCATCATCAGTATTATTTATAAAAAGAGAAAACAATAATGGACCTAACCCTGAGGGACTCGACTAATAACATTAGTCCACGATGAGCAGTGTCCATTGATTACCACTCTGTCTTCTCCCCATCAACCATCCCTTTATCCATAGCAGCAATTTGCCTCCAAGGCCACACTGCTCCAATTTGTGCAGCAGTCTTCCATGTGCAACAGTATCAAAAGCCTTTCTCAGATCCAAATATATAATATCAAAGTTATTCCTCGCATCCAGTTCTTTTGTGACTGCATCATAGTATCCAATCAAATTGGTCAGCCAAGACTTTCCCTTAGCAAAACCATGCTGTGTCCGTGCTATAACTGAAATCTTGTCTAGATGATCCTGCAGTGCTTCTTCAACCAGTGCCTCCATTAATTTTCCTGGAACAGAAGTTAAACTCACAGGTCTATAATTACTTGTGTCAGCCTTTGATCCTCCTTTGTGAATTGGGGTCACATTTGCACATCTCCAGTCTATGGGTACCTCCCCTGAGTCCAAAGAAGCTTTCATAATTATGGCTTAGGGGTTGCTTACTTCCTTTGCTGCCTCCTTTAATATAACTGGATAGATCTCATCCACCCGGGTGCCTTTTTTATGTTTATCCTCAACAATTTCTCCTCCACTTTCCTCTCAGTTATTACAAAAACATCTAGCTCACTGCCAGAGTTTACTTCACCGCTGGCATTCCACTTCGTGAATAACTCCTCATGTGTGAATGTAGAGGCAAAATACTCGTTTAATTCGTTAGCCACCTGAGCAGGATCCTCAACTGTAGAACCATCAATATCCAGTGGACCAATCTGATTCATTCCTTTCCTTCTAGAGTTTATATAGGTAAAGAACTCTTTTCTGTTTTTCTTTGTATCCTTTGCCAAGGATTTCTCATAATCTGCCTTTGCCTGGATAATCTCCTTTGTGACTTGGTTACAGACCAGCTTATATCTATCATAGGCTTCCATGTCACCCATTAATTTATATGTATCCCACATTTTTTGTTCTCTGCCATATGTCTCATTAGTTCATCTGACATCCTTTTAGGCCTAAACCTTGAACAATATTTCTTAGTTGTTAGGTAAAGCCTAGTAGCTTCCAAGATAAGTTCTTTGAATGCTTCCCATTTTGAATTTGCTGTTGGTAACATCATCAGTTGTTCCCACTGTATACAATTTAAATACTGTCTCAGACCATCATAGTCGCCTTTACGAAAGCAAAAACCCTTCCCTTTACCCCTGATGGCAGTTACCTCTTTGAGTAAATCCCACTTCAGCACACTGTGATTACTGCCACCTAGTGGTTCCTTTATCTGCAGATTCTAAATGCATGAAGTATCACTACTGATAATCAGATGGAGAGTATTACTCCCTTTAGTTGCCTTCCGAACAAGCTGATGTACAAAACAATCTTCCAATAAATCCACAAAAGTCTTGCTAGTGTGAGAGTGACCAAACCACAAATTCCAGTCAATATCTGGGAAATTAAAATCCCCCATTATAAGACTCTGATTTACTGGTTTGTTAGTTATTTGTTTGTTTGTTATTTAGTTTTTAGGTGCATTAGCAACTAAGGCCATATTGCTCCGGGATATGCGGTGGTCATTCCCTGACCTTTCCACATCCTCCGTATTTGGTGGTGACAGGCTCGAACCCGAGTCTAATCAAGAAACGTGTGCTATGCACTGCTGCTGCTCCTTCTCTGCTTCCCTTCCCTGAACCCGAGTCTAATCAAGAAGCGTGTGCTATGCACTGCTGCTGCTCCTTCCCTGATTTACTGGCACACTCTATTTCCCTGTACAGTTTCTGATTATACTCATCAGAGTCATTAGGCCTATAGCACACTCCTACTCTCAATTTTGATCTTCCAATGCTTATGTCACACCAAACTGACTTGACACTGCACTGTCCAGCGATGTCGACTGGCTTCACTTCCTTGGATTTTATGTGTTTCTTAACTAATAGCATAACCCCTCCTCCCTTCCTATCCTGTCTAACCTTTCTGTACACATTATACTCCCAAAATTCC
The DNA here is from genome assembly GCF_048544385.1 of Mastigoproctus giganteus. Taxonomy (NCBI): domain Eukaryota; kingdom Metazoa; phylum Arthropoda; class Arachnida; order Uropygi; family Thelyphonidae; genus Mastigoproctus; species Mastigoproctus giganteus. The sequence goes on along the minus strand of NC_143576.1, from coordinate 101,224,906 downwards.
AGTTCTGCATTCCTTATATCTGTGTGACACCACGTCTCTGATATCCCAACAATATCTGCCTTTGATGTTTTGAGCAATACCTAAAGTTCATCAAATTTATTTACCAAACTCCTAGCATTGGTGTACACACAAGTATACATGCACCTGTTCCTATTCTTAGCTACCCTAACCATGTGTTTACTTGTACCGCAGTGACTCCCAGCAGTCTCTGAAATACCCTGCATCTTGTTTTCCAGGCTGCTGGAAGAGAAGCAGTGCAATAGAAGCAGTGCAAGAATCACTTTCACCTCTGCCAGTGGCTACTGTTAATCTATTAGTCCTTGTATCCCCCAAAGCTAGCAGTTTTCCGACCCATCTAACACTGCCACGATAGCATCAGCTAAAATTCTTGCACCCTTTCTATTTAAGTGCATCCCATTCCTGTAGAAGCAGTCTCTCCTGTTAACAAGTACAGACCAGGCTGAAAAAAATTCTACCCCTTGAGCCTTGCACAATCTGTCCAGGGCCAAATTGATCGACAAGGCTCTCATCATATACTCCCTTCCTATCGTGTCTGGGCAGAATTGCAGACACTTTCAAATTCAACCAAAATTCACGGCTTTTTTTTTCAACAGTGACCTGTACTTGTTAAGTAATTCTGCCGGTCTCCTACTCTTAATGTCATTAGTGCCAATTTTTCACCACCTTCACTTTATTAGCATTAATTGACTCACACTCTTTAAAAAAAAATGAAGTTGAAACTACCTATAGGGTAAACAAAAATCAATCAAGCAGACACAAAATGCACATAAATAATATATAAACCAAAAATGAATGAAACAAAAATTAAACTGAACACAGCATTGCTGAGGGGCAGTACGCAGCTATTTTTAGGAGTTGTTGCTTCTCTGTCAAGAAGCAATAGTTCCTAAAGAGTTTTACTAATGATGCTCAATAAACTTTAATTAATTTGACCACCAATTGGGCATTCCTTTTATCCCTAACACTGCCAGGTAAAGGATGTATAAAGCATGCAGGAAATGGTGCATGCAAGTATTGTGTGTTTTATAGCCATGGACACAAAAACACTTGTGTCAATTCAAAAGATGATATCCGCACAACGTCATCAACCTTTGCCCCTGGTAGACAATCCCTGGTCCTGTTCTACCTATCGTTTTTTACATACCATGTTCCCCATTTCCCTGACAATAGAGTCACCAACAACTACCAGTTCCTGTGGGACCAGCGCATTCTGCCTTGGAAGTTGCCGCTGTGTTGCGTGATGACCAAGTGCAAGCTCTGGCGGTGATGTCGGCAGCTGAGAGCTTGATGGGCCCCTCAATTCAGATCTTTCGAGGGCATCCACCCTGTCCTTCAAGCTCTCATATAGGCCATAACAACGCTGAGTTGTTGCCTGATTTCCTTACACTCCTTACATCGCGCACACACAAAGACATCCCCCATGGCAATATCATGTCCTGTACCCGATTGCTCCACAAACATCAAACAAGCAGTGCATTTTAAAAGGCTGTGATTCAGAGGGCAACCCCCCCCTCAGTTCTCCCCTGAGCCACAGCACGCCCATTATCATGAGCCTTTTGCTTTGCTGCTCTGAGTCATGATTTCGATTTAATTTCAATAAAATTTCAATTTCAGTACAAAATTATAACCCTAAACTTGTATCCCAACACAGTTATAACGCTATATATATTTTTTAGTATCAAGTATTATCTACAAATTTCATTTATATAACTTCCGTATCAAGTTATGTATTAATTAATTATGTTACATTTCTAAAATCTAAGTCATTATATGTATTTAGTTAAAAAGTACAATTTAATTGACAATGAAGTTTAACAAGATTAATAGATTTTACTGATTAGTTGACAATATTATATTAAATACAATATTATACTAAGCTAACGCTATCTAGTTCAGGATATAACGTATCGTATAACAATGGCAGCAAGTTACGAACGTAAATCTATGGACACTTAAGTATTAATTAACTTCCAAATCTCGCTGTCTCAATTCAGAATAAACTAAGGATCCTGACTAGGTCTATAAGCTACTTATAGAAAATAACTTAATATAACAATTGGTCAATAAAGCGGCTAAATAGGGCTAAAAATCTTCTCGTTCAGCGGAGCTGCAACTTGTAACACGTGGATTTGATACCCTTACCGATACTAAGTAATATCTACAAAATCTCTATCTAAGTTAAACTTTAAACTAAGTATCGTAACTAGGAATATAAAGCTACTCTAGAAAATAATTTAATATGCCAATTTAAGCTAATAAAACAGAAAAAACTTCTCTATTCCAGGAGTAGTAAAAACTATCATTCTCATCGTTCTCGTTCTAGCTGAAATTTATTTCAGCTATCAACTGAAAAGCTTACTCATTAACAACCTTGCCAACCTTTGTATCTAATGAGCAACCTAATGAGCAGCAGCCTGGAAAACAAGATGCAGGATATTTCAGAGACTGCTGGGAGTCATTGCAGTACAAGTAAACACATGGGTTGTGTTAGGGTAGCTAAGAATAGGAACAGGTGAATGTATACTTGCGTGTACACCAATGCTAGGAGTTTAGAAAATAAATTTGATGAATTTGAGGTATTCCATGGTGTCACACAGATATAAGGAATGTAGAACTGGAATTTGGGGAGTACAATGTGTACAGAAAATATAGACAGGATAGGAAGGGAGGAGGGGTTATGCTATTAGTTAAGAAACACAAAATCCAAGGAAGTGAAGCCAGTCGACATCGCTGGACATTGCAGTGTCGAGTCAGTTTGGTGTGACATAAACATTGGGAGATCAAAATTGAGAGTAGGAGTGTGCTATAGGCCTAATGACTCTGATCAGTATAATAAGAAACTGTACAGGGGTATAGAGTGAGCCAGTAAATCAGAGAGTCTTATAATGGGGGATTTTAATTTCCCAGATATTGACTGAAATTTGTGGGTTGGTCACGCACACAGCAGCAAGGCTTTTGTGGATTTATTGGATGATCGTTTTCAACATTAGCATGTTCGGGAGGCAAGTAGAGGGAGTAATACTCTTGATCTGATTATCAGTAGTGATTCTTCGTGCATTATAATATTATAATATAATAAGAAACTGTACAGGGGTAAAGGGAAGGGGTATTGCTTTCGTAAAGGCGACTACGATGGACTGAGACAGTATTTAAATTCTATACAGTGGGATCAACTGATGATGTTACCAACAGCAAATTCAAGATGGGAAGCATTCAAAGAACTTATCTTGGAAGCTACTAGGCTTTACATACCAACTAAGAAATATTGTTCAAGGTTTAGGCCTAAATGGATGTCAGATGAACTAATGAGGCATATGGCAGAGAAGAAAAATGCATGGGATACATACAAATTAACACGTGACACAGAAGCCTATGATAGATACAAGTTGATCTGTAACCAAGTTACAAAGGAGGTTAGGCAAGCGAAGGCAGATTACGAGAGATCCTTGACAAGGGATGCGAAGAAAAACAGCAAAGAGTTCTTTACTTATGTAAACTCTAGAAGGATTGGTCCACTTGATATCGATGGGTCAACTGTTGATGACCCTGCTCAGGTAGCTAACAAACTAAATGAATATTTTGCATCGACATTCACACATGAGGAGTTATTCAGCGAGGGGAATGCCAGAGGTGTATTCAACTCTAGCAGTAAGCTAGAGAATCTTGTAATAACTGAGAGTAAAGTGGAGGAGAAATTGTTGAAGATAAACACAAGAAAGGCACCTGGGGTGGATGGGATCTATCCAGTTATATTAAAGGAGGCAGCAAAGGAAGTAAGTAAACCCTTAGCCATAATTATGAGAGTTTCCTTGGACTCAGGGGAGGTACCCATGGACTGGAGATGTGCAAATGTGACCCCAATTCACAAAGGAGGATCAAAGGCTGACACAAGTAATTATAGACCTGTGAGTTTAACTTCTGTTCCTGGAAAATTAATGGAGGCACTGGTTAAAGAAGCACTGCAGGATCATCTAGACAAGACTTTAGTTATAGCTCGGACACAGCATGGTTTTGTTAAGGGGAAGTCTTGCCTGACCAATTTGATTGGATACTATGATGCAGTCACAAAAGAACTGGATGCAGGGAATAACTTTGATATTATATACTTGGATCTTAGAAAGGCTTTTGATACTGTTGCACATGGAAGACTGCTGCTCAAATTGGAGCAGTGTGGCATTGGAGGCAAATTGCTGCTATGGATAAAGGGGTGGTTGAGGGGGAGAAGACAGAGAGTGGTAATCAATGGACACTGCTCATCGTGGACTAATGTTATTAGTGGAGTCCCTCAGGGTTCAGTATTGGGTCCTTTATTGTTTTCTGTATTTATAAATGATATTGATGATGGTATATCAGGCTTAATGTACAAGTTTGCAGAGGATACGAAGGTTGACAGGGTTGTCAAGGACACTACTGACACTATGCTGCTGCAACAGGATTTGGAAAGGTTGAGCAGATGGGCTTCGAGGTGGCAAATGAAGTTTAACATCGACAAATGTAAAGTACTACATATGGGAAACAGCAACCTCAGAGCAACGTATCAACGCTGTGGTACTACACTGACAGTGGTAGAGAATGAAAGGGACCTGGGGGTGGTTGTGCAGGCAGATATGAAGTTCTCTGAGCAGTGCAGACGGGCTGCAAGAGTAGCTCATGGTGTATTGTCAATGATATATAGGAATTTTTCTAGCAGGGATAAGGAGGTGATTATTCCCTTGTATAAGGCAATGGTCAGGCCACACCTAGGGTACTGTATGCAGGTCTGGAGGCCTCATATCAAGAAGGAAGTAGAGCTGCTTGAACGAGTACAGAGAAGGGCAACAAGATTGGTGAATGGAACAAAGGGGTGCTCTTACGAAGAAAGGCTTAAGTTTTGCGAATTACAGTGTCTGGAAACTAGGCACCAGCGAGGTGATCTGATAGAGGTGTACAAAGCCTTGAATGGTTTGAGCATGCTCAATGATGATGGGATTCTTCCTCTTGCTCAGAATAATCACCTGAGAGGGCATAAAATCAAATTGAGGAAAGACAGAGGTAGGATAGATGTGCGGAAATTTGCCTTTAGCCAGCGGGTGGTTGGTAGGTGGAACAGATTTCCATCCCTTGTCGTGGAAGTTGATAGCCTAAATAAGTTTAAGGCTCAGCTGGACAGGTATTTCGAACGAACAGAGGGGTGAAGTGGAAGTGGTTATTTTTTTATTTATTTATGTTACTTTATTTTTTTTATTATTATTATTATTATTTTTTTTTTTTTGGCTGATGCTGCATAAGCTTGCTTTCTTGCATCAAATGCCTCTACTAATGCTAATTAAGAATCTGCAGATAAAGGAACTACTAGGTAAGTAAGCAAACCCTTATCCATAATTACGAGAGCTTCTTTGCACTCAGGGGAGGTACCCATTGAGTGGAGATGTGCAAATGTGACCCCACTTCACAAAGGAGGATCAAAGGTTGACACAAGTAATTATAGACCTGTGAGTTTAACTTCTGTTCCAGGAAACTTAATGGAGGCACTAGTTAAAGAAGCACTGCAGGATCATCTAGACAAGATTTCAGTTATTGCTCGGACACAGCATGGTTTGTTAAGGGAAAGTCTTGGCTGACCAATTTGATTGGATACTATGATGCAGTCCCAAAAGAACTGGATACAGGGAATAACTTTGATATTATATATTTGGATCTTAGAAAGGCTTTTGATACTGTTGCACATGAAAGACTGCTGCACAAATTGGAGCAGTGTGGCATTGGAGGCAAATTGCTGCTATGGATAAAGGGATAGTTGAGGAGGAGAAGACAGAGATTGGTAATCAATGGACACTGCTGATCATGGACTAATTTTATTAGTGGAGACCCTCAGGGTTCAGTGTTGGGACCATTATTGTTTTCTGTATTTATAAATGATATTGATGATGGTATATCAAGCTTAATGTCCAAGTTTGCAGATGATACAAAGGTTAGCAGGGTTGTTAAGGACACTACTGACGCTATGCTGCTGAAACAGGATCTGATAGAGGTGTATAAAGCCTTGAATGGTTTGAGCATGCTCAATGCCGATGGGATTCTTCCTCTTGCTCAGAATAATCACCTGAGAGAGCATAAATTCAAATTGAGGAAAGACAGATGTAGGATAGATGTGCAGAAATTTGCCTTTAGCCAGTGGGTAGTTGGTTGGTGGAACAGACTTCCATCCCTTGTTGTGGAAGTTGATAGCCTAAATAAATTTAAGGCTCAGTTGGACAGGTATTTTGAACGAACAGAAGGGTGAATTGGGAGTGGTTTTTTTTTTTTTTTTTTTTTGGCTGATGCTGGCATTGGAAATAAACTTGCTTTCTTGTATCATATGCCTCTACTAATGCTAATCGTAATGTATCATCTACAAACTTGGACATTAAACCTGATATACCTTCATCAATATCACTCATAAATATACAAAACAACAATGGGCCCTACACCGAATCCTTGGGAACTCCACTAATACCATTTGTCCAGGAAGAGCAGTGTCCATTGATTATCATGGGACTCAGAAGCCTATGGCAGATATAAGCTAGTCTGTAATCATGTCACAAAGGAGGTTAGGCAGGCGAAGGCAGATTACGAGAAATCCTTGGCAAAAGTTGCTAAGAAAAACAGCAAGGATTTCTTTACTTATATAAACTCTAAAAGGAAGGGGATGAATCTGATTGGTCCACTTGATATCGATGGATCGACTGTTGATGATCCTGCCCAGATAGCAACCAAAAATTAAATGGAGTATTTTGCATCTACATTCACAGGGGATGTGCAAATGTATCCCCAGTTATTAAGGTTTGGAAATGGCAGAAGGTTATCAAATTGTAACAGGATACTTAATGATTTTGTAATAACTGAGAGCAAAGTGGAGGAGAAATTGTTGACGATAAACATAAGAAAAGTGCCTGGGGTGGATGGGATCTCTCCAGTTATATTAAAGGAGGCGGCAAAGCAACTAAGCAAACACTTAGCCATAATTATGAGAGCATCCTTGAACTCAGGGGAGGTTCCCATGGACTGGGGATGTGCAAATGTATCCCCAGTCCAAAAAGGGGGATCGAAGGGTGACACGAGTAATTACAGACCAGTTAGTTTAACTTCTGTTCCAGGTAAAATAGTCAATGGTTAAAGATGCATTGCAGGATCATCTAGACAAGACTGCAGCAATAATTCAGACACAGCATGGGTTTGTTAAGGGAAAGTCTTGTGTGAAAAATTTGATAGGATATTATGATGTGGTTACAAAAGAACTGGATGCAAAAAATAATTTTGATATCATCGATTTGGATTTCAGGAAAGCTTTTGACACTGTTGCGCATGGAAGACTATTCTACAAACTGGAGCAGAATGGTATTAAGGGTAAGTTGCTACAATGGATAAAAGGATGGTTAAGTGGGAGAAGACAGAGGGTGGTAATCAATGGGTGCTGCTCTTCTTGGACTAATGTTATTAGTGGAGTCCCACAGGGTTCGGTGTTAGGTCCACTGTTGTTTTGTATATTTATCAATGATATTGTTGAAGATATATCAGGCATAATGTTGAAGTTTGCAGATGATACAAATGTTGGCAGGGTTGTTAATAACAGTAATGGCAGTGTGCTACTGCAACAGGATCTAGATAATTTGGGCAGATGGTCTAAGAAGTGGCAACTGAAGTTTAACCTTGACAAATGCAAAGTACTGCATATAGGTAGAAGTAACCCCAGAGAAACGTACCAACTGTGTGGTACTACACTTAAGGTGGTAGAAAATGAAAAAGACCTGGGAGTAATTGTGCAGGCACATATGAAGTTTTCTGAGCAATGCAGACAGGCTGCCAGGGCAGGTCATGGGGTTTTGTCAATGATATATAGGAATTTTGCTAGCAGGGATAAGGAAAGTGATTATCCCTCTGTATAAGGCAATGGTCAGGCCACACCTTGAGTACTGCGTACAGGTCTGGAGGCCTCATTTTAGGAAGGATGTAGATTTACTTGAGCATGTACAGAGAAGGGCAACAAGATTGGTGAGGGGAATCTGCAAATTGCAGTGGCTGGAGACTAGCCACCTGCGCAGTGATCTGATTGAGGTATATAAGGCCTTGAATGGGTTGAGTATGCTGAATTCTGATGGGATCCTTCCACTTGTTCAGATTACGAACCTAAGGGAGCATAAATTCAAATTAAGAAAAGACAGATGTAGAATAGATGTGCGGAAATTTGCCTTTAGCCAGCGGGTGGTTAATTGCTGGATCAAACTTCCATCTGTCGTTGTGGAAGAAGTTGATAGGTTGAATAAATTTAAGGAGGAACTGGATAGGCATTTGGAAGGAATGGTGTGATTTTTTTTTTTTTTTGGGCTGATGCTGCATAAGCTCATACACATGCTTTCTTGCATCACATGCCACTACTACTACTACTACTATTACCACTCTCTGTTCTCTCCCACTCAACCATCCCTTTATCCATTGTAGCAACTTTCCCTTAATGCCATACCTCTTCAATTTGTACAGCAGTCTTCCATGTCCCGAAATCCAATGTAAAAAAAAAAAAAGTAAACTGCAGCCATTATCAACCCACTGCAGGCTGGAAGCCTCCTCAAAAATTCATGTTAAGGGAAATGGACCATAATCTGCCGCGCTGGTCCAGTGTGGGTTGGCAGATCGACCGTATTTAGCAGTCAGGGGCTTAATCCTCCCTTCTACTCAAGGAGCATGTGCTACTGCACTCCTGCTCCTGACCACTCGGCTACGAAGGCCTCCTAGCATATGATATCAGAATTATTTTTGGCATTCAGTTCCTTTGTGACCACATCATAGTATCCAATCCAATTGGTCGGACAAGACCACCCTTTAACAAACCCATGCTTTGTCTTAACTATGACTGCAGTCTTATCTAGATGATCCTGCAATGATTCTATAACCAGTGATTCCATTATTTTTCTGGGAACACAATTAAACTAACAGGTCTATAGTTACTTGTGTCGCCTTTTGAACCCCCTTTATGAATTGGTGATACATTTGCACACCTCCAGTCCGTGGGGACCTCCCCTGAGTCCAAGGAAGCTCTCATAATTATGACTAAGGGTTTGCTTACTTCCTTTGCTGCCTCCTTTAATATAACTGGATAGATCCCGTAAACCCCAGGTGCCTTTTTTATGTTTAACTTCAACAATTTCTCCTGCACTTTGCTCTCAGTTATTACAAAATCACTTAGCTCACTGTTAGAGTTTGATAAACTTCTGGCACTCTCCTCATTGAATAACTCCTCAGGTTTTGATTGATTTGATTTGGTAGTTGTTGGCGCATCGGCTTCTGTGGCCATATTGCACCTCCCAAAGTTTTTGCAGTACATTGATCCAAGCCCGAGGTGGGAATCGAACCTGCGACCTTTGGGTTGTCGGGCAGGTACTTTACCCACTCGGCTAGCCCGGTCGGCCAACTCCTCAGGTGTGAATGTAGATGCAAAATACTCATTCAGTTTATCCGCTACCTGAGCATGATCATCAATAGGCAACCCATCTATGTTAAGTGGTCCACTCTTATTCCTCCCTTTCCTTCTAGAGTTTACATAAGTAAAGAACTCTTTGCTGATTTTCTTCGCATTTTTTGCCAAAGATTTCGGGTATTCTGCCTTTGCCTGCCTATCCTCCTTTGTGACTTGATTACAGATTAATTTATATCTGCCATAGGCTTCTTTTTTTTTTTTTTTTTTTTGATTTGGTATTTGTTGGCGCATCAGCTTCTGTGGCCATATTGCACCTCCCAAGGTTTTTGCAGTACTTTGATCCAAGCCATAGGCTTCTGTGTCAACTGATACTTTATATGCATCCCACACATTTTTCTTCTCTGCCACGAGTCTCATTAATTCATCTGACATCCATTTAAGCCTAAACCTTGAACAGTGTTCATTAATTGAAATGAAAAGCCTAGAAGCCTCCAAAATTAAGTCCCCGAAGACTTCCCATTTAGAATTCAATGTTGCTTTCATTATCAATTGATCCCACCATACAGAATTTAAAAACTGTCTGAGACCACTGTAGTCACCTTTACGAAAGCAAAAACCCTTCCCTTTAGATTTGATGGTAGTTACATCTTTAAGTCATTCCCACATCATTGCATTGTGATCAGTGTCACCCAGTGGTTCTTTTATCTGCAAATTCTTAATGCATGAATAGTCACTGCTGCTAATCAGATCAAGAGTATTACTCCCTCTGGTTGCCTCTCTATCATGTTGCTGTAGAAAACAGTCATCCAATAAATCCACAAAAGTATTGGTAGTGTGCAAGTGACCAATCCACAATTTCTAGTCGATATCTTGAAAGTTAAAATCCCCCATTATAAGACATTCTGATTTACTGGCCCATTCTATTTCTCTACACAACTGCTCATTACACTCATCAGATTCATTAGGCCTATAACACACACCTGCTCTCATTTTTCCTTTCCCAGGCTTATGTCACACCAAACAGACTCAACATTGCACTGTCCACCAACATCAATTGGATGCACTTCCGTTGATTTTATGTGTTTCTTAACTAACAGCATAACCCCTCCTCCCTTCCTGTCCTGTCTATTCTTTCTGTACTCATTGTACTTCTCAAATTCCAATTCTGCACTGGTTATGTCTGTGTGACAACATGTCTCTGATATCCCAAGAATATCTGTCTTTGATGTCTTGATTAGCGCTTCAAGCTCATCAAATTTATTAACTATCCTCCTAGCATTGGTGTATATGTAAGTATACATACACCTGTTTCTACTTTTAGTTACCCTAACATAGCCTATGTATTTATTTGTTCTACTATGACTCCCAGCAGTCCTGGAAATCTCCATTGCCTTGCTTTTCGGGCTGCTGCTGCTCAAATTAATAGATGTATGGCATTAGGGGCAAGTTGCTACAATGGATAAAAGGATGGTGAGTGGGAGAAGACACAGAGTGGTAATCAATAGATACTGCTCTTCATGAACTAATGTTATTAGTGGTGTCCCCCAGGGTTCGGTGTTGGGCCCATTGTTGTTTTGTATATTTATCAATGATATTGATGAAAGTGTATATAAAGCTTAATGTCAAAGGTTGCAGATTATATATAGGTTAGGAGGATTGTTAAATAACAGTAATGTTAATAACTGTTATTACTGCTATTTACTGCTATTAACAGTAATTGTTAATAACAGTAATAACAACAGAATCTTTACCAGATCCTGTTGCTACTGCAACAGGATCTGGTAAAGTTGGGCAGATGGGCTGAGAAGTGGCAACTGAAGTTTAACATTGACAAATGCAAAGTACTGCATATGGGTAGCAGTAAACCAAGAGAAATGTACCAACTGGGTGGGGGTTACACTCAGGGTAGTGGAGAATGAAAGAGACCTGGGGGTAATTGTCAATTAGATATGAATTTTTCTGACAGTGCAGACAGGCTGCCAGAGTAAGTCATGGGGTGTTGTTAATGATATACAGGAATTTTGTGAGCAATGATAAGCAGATGATTATCCCCTTGTATAAGGCAATAGTCAGGCCATACCTTGAGAACTGCATACAGGTCTGGAAGCCTCATTTTAGGAAGGATGTAGAGGAAGAAAGAGTACAGAGAAGGTCAATAAGACTGGTGAGGGGAACAAAGGGGTCAGAGAGGGTGCTCTTACACAGAAAGGCTGAAGTTCTGCAAACTGCAGTGTCTGGAGACTAGGCACCTGTGAGGCGATCTGATTTAGGTGTATAAGACCTTGAATGGAGCAGGCTCAATGCTGATGAGTTCTTCCTCTTGCTCAAATTACAAACCTGAGGGGGCATAAAATGAAATTTAGGAAACACAGTTGTCGAATAGATGTGCGGAAATTTTCCTTTAGCCAGTGAGTAGTTGATTGCTTCAAAAAACTTCCATCTGTCATTGTGGAAGTTGATAGCAGAACTAGAAGGCAGAACTAGACAAACATTTGTAACCAATGGATGGGTGAAATAGAATGTTTTTTTTTTTGGCTGATTCTGTATAAGCTTGCTTTCTGGCATCATATGCTTCTACTAATGCTAATGCTAATATGCATATATCCCACAGGTGACTGCTGTAGAATTATATCACTGCTAAACAAGAATGGTGAAAACTGAAGGATCTAGATTAAACTATTTATGCCATAATCAGAAAGATGGCATATGTTATGGCGGGTGCATCTATTTACCTCTTCCTTCCCTTGCTGTTCAATTTAACTACCAATATGGTTTTTTTTATTATTATTTATTTTTTTTTTTTTTTTTCCTGTTTCACTACTGAAAACAAAATTCTAAATAACACACCAGAATGATCAGGATAATTCAGTGGAATATATCCTCAATGATAAATAATACTAATAAGCATTCAGCACTCAGGACAATATTATCTTCATTTTGAAATACTGCATATATTTTCACTATTCTTTTTATGCACTGCATATTGTTCTCATGCTTATTTAAAAAGATATGATTACATTGTGTTTCCCAACAATATCATGTTATCTACTTGAAACTGGAAAATTATATTTTAATACAGTACACAAAGCAAGCATATTACCTTTCCGTAAAGGTGAGTACAGTGGTCTCCGACAGTTTTTAAATTTTGTACAGTGGGATCAACTGACGATGTTACCAACAGTAAATTCTAAGTGGGAAGCATTCAAGGAATTAATCGTGGAAGCTACTAAAAGTTTCATTCCTATTAAGAAATATTGTTCAAGGTTTAGGTCTAAATGGTTATCTAATGAACTAATGAGACTCGTAATAGAGAAGAAAAATGCATGGGATGCATATAAATTATCAAGCGACTCAGAAGCCTATGGCAGATATAAGCTAGTCTGTAATCAGCTGACAAAGGAGGTTGGGCAGGCGAAGGCAGATTACGAGAAATCCTTGGCAAAAGATGCTAAGAAAAACAGCAAGGATTTCTTTACTTATATAAACTCTAAAAGGAAGGGGATGAATCTGATTGGTCCACTTGACATCGATTGTTCAACTGTTGATGATCCTGCTCAGATAGCAAAACAAACTGAATGAATATTTTGCATCTACATTCACACATGAGGAATTATTAAGGTTTGAAAATGGCAGAAGGTTATCAAATTGTAGCAGGATACTTAATGATTTTGTAATAACTGAGAGCAAAGTGGAAGAGAAATTGTTGAAGTTAAACATAAGAAAAGCACCTGGGGTGGATGGGATCTATCGAGTTATATTAAAGGAGGCGGCAAAGCAACTAAGCAAACACTTAGCCATAATTATGAGAGCGTCCTTGGACTCAGGGGAGATTCCCACGGACTGGAGATGTGCAAATGTATCCCCAATTCACAAAGGGGGATCGAAGGGTGACAAGAGTAATTACAGACCAGTTAGTTTAACTTCTGTTCCAGGTAAAATAATGGAGTCACTGGTTAAAGATGCATTGCAGGATCATCTAGACAAGACTGCAGCAATAATTCAGACACAGCATGGGTTTGTTAAGGGAAAGTCTTGTCAGACAAATTTGATAGGATATTATGATGTGGTTACAAAGGAACTGGATGCAAAAAATAATTTTGATATCATATATTTGGATTTCAGGAAAGCTTTTGACACTGTTGTGCATGGAAGACTATTCTACAAACTGGAGCAGAATGGTATTAAGGGTAAGTTGCTACAATGGATAAAAGGATGGTTAAGTGGGAGAAGACAGAGGGTGGTAATCAATGGGTGCTGCTCTTCTTGGACTAATGTTATTAGTGGAGTCCCACAGGGTTCGGTGTTAGGTCCACTGTTGTTTTGTATATTTATCAATGATATTGATGAAGGTATATCAGGCTTAATGTCGAAGTTTGCAGATGATACAAAGGTTAGCAGGGTTGTTCATGACAGTAATGGCAGTGTGCTACTGCAACAGGATCTAGATAATTTGGGCAGATGAGCTAAGAAGTGGCAACTGAAGTTTAACCTTGACAAATGCAAAGTACTGCATATGGGTAGAAGTAATCCCAGAGAAACGTACCAACTGTGTGGTACTACACTTAAGGTGGTAGAAAATGAAAAAGACCTGGGAGTAATTGTGCAGTCAGATATGTTTTCTGAGCAATGCAGACAGGCTGCCAGGGCAGGTCATGGGGTTTTGTCAATGATATATAGGAATTTTGCTAGCAGAGAAAAGGAGGTGATTATCCCTCTGTATAAGGCAATGGTCAGGCCACGCCTTGAATACTGCGTACAGGTCTGGAGGCCTCATTTTAGGAAGGATGTAGATTTACTTGAGCGTGTACAGAGAAGGGCAACAAGATTGGTGAGGGGAATGAAGGGATCCTCTTACCAAGAGAGGCTTAAGTTCTGCAAATTGCAGTGGCTGGAGACTAGGCAACTGCGAGGTGATCTGATTGAAGTGCATAAGACCTTGAATGGGTTAAGCACGCTGAATTCTGATGAGATTCTTCTGATTGCTCATATTACTAACCTGAGGGGGCATAAATTCAAATTGAGAAAAGACAGTTGTAGAATAGATGTGCGGAAATTTGCCTTTAGCCAGTGGGTGGTTAATTGCTGGAACATACTTCCATCTGTCGTTGTGGAAGTTGACAGGTTAAATAAATTTAAGGAGGAACTGGTGTGATTTTTTTTTTTTTTGGCTGATGCTGAATAAGCTCATAGACTTGCTTTCTTGCATCAAATGCCACTGCTACTACTACTACTACTACTACTACTTTCCAGATTTTACAGTATATGGAAAAATCTTGGATAAACATTTATACAACACATTTATCTTTGGCACACAAATGAAGGGCACTGTATTTCTATTTAATTCTATTAATTTAATTTAATTTATTTTAATTTAATTAATTTAATTTAATTATTAAAAGCTAATTAAATTTAGCTTTGCAACACACATACAAATAAAATGCTGTTTAATATTACACTATATAACATTTCACTTTGCACATTCTACATCTGTTCCATTTTCTGCAATGAAAAATAGCACTCCTAAGGACAATTTCATTAACTAGAGATTAACAATGAAATTTCATGCTTAAAACAGAATTTTAAAAAAATAATAAATATATGAATTTAACAGCGGAGCCATAGTTTTATAAGGTTTTTTTTTTTTTTTTTTTTTTTTTTTTTTAAAGAAAAAAGTAAAAATAAAATTATGTTAAGATTGTGAGTAGGAGAATGATTCAAAAAAATATTCTCATTATAAATCTGGACAGTTTAGCAGATATGCAAAAGTATGGGGGGAGGTCTGTATGAACATCTCCATTTTTTTTTGTAACAATTATCAGTATTTGATATGTCAACTAACACAGGGATGCAGTTCTACCAGAACATTCCTATTTACAGTAATCACAAAAGCTGGCTAAGATACAAAATTACCATAATAAGTCAAAACAATCAAATATATAGCCATATTTAAAGTGATTCCTAAAGATACAAAAGAATACTCAATTTGAGGAAATGAGGAAAGTATGAGAAATTATCTTTTCATGGCAAGAATTTCTTGGTGCCACAATGGGTGTAAGATGTTTGAAACAGAATAATTTTCATTAATGGAATCAATCAGATTTCATTAATGGAATCAATCAGATTGAAATAGAAGAGATTTATCATTAGAAGTCTTTATCCTCTTTTATCAAAAGAGGATCAAGAGTTGGTGAATTCTGAGTCAAATGTTTGATACCCTCTATTCAGGGAACAAAATCCTTACCTCATTTGATTCTAAAGTATTAATTAATTTTAAAAATAGTGTTAATTTTGATCTATTAAACAACAGACAGGGAAGAATAAGTTACTTCTTATGATTATATGATGAATTATAACTCATGTGCCAACAATGTCTCAAAACAAAAGCCAAATAATATCATGCTTACCTCACTTTTCAGCTTTCAAGGGATTATATAATATTAATTTAGTGTTACTAGAATTTTGTTCATGTTCTGATTTTAATGGGGTAAAGCCCCAGCATAATCCTGTTTACTGAAACACTGGTGTAAGTATTTACACCAGTGTTTCAGTAAACACTAAAGACATTACAGTTATCCCAAACAATTTTCTAAATGGAATTTTCTGGTTTTATTTTCTTAAAAATACACACAGAAATTTTTCTTTAAAAATACAATTTAAGTATTTCTCCCCAAATTTCATCATCCAGACTGAAATTACCTTTTCACCAGGTGGTCCTGGAGGTCCTGTTTCTCCTCTTAACCCTTCAAAGCCCTAAATAAAAAATCATTTTAACATTTAAATTTTATCTAGAAAGAACTTTAACAAACTAGAGCAGAAAATTACAAGTTTTAAACTCTCATTAATGCACCAAAAAAAAATTTACAAAACCAGTATATGGCATTCTTTGTGCATGATTCATTTTTTTAGAATAAAGATAAAAACATCACCACAATGTAATGTTATCCATTACTTTAACATCATAATAGATACAAATAAATTTATAAATATATATTTTTAAAACAGTTAACCAATCATGACAACAGTCTTATTATCCAATAACTATACAAATACTGTCACTATCAATGCAACAAATGACACAAATTGAAAACTAACCACTGTATGCAGTAGTTAAGATGTAGCCCAACCATTACTTTAAACAATGGAATAATCACTTGTTTGTCCCTGCTGACAGAACTCCAGATGTTCTGGTCAAGTTCTATGAACAGTGCTGTCTGCACTGCCCACAGAATTTCATACTGGACTGTTCAATTATCTCTAAGGTATTTTTCATTAACTAACTTGAGTTTGGTACTTCCAAACTGTTATTCTGAAGTTAGTAGACATATAATCACATCAAAACAAAAACAGCTGCAGCAAAAAATTATAAAAGCAGCAGTGTTGCATATTTTGTATGCTATGCACAACATATGTTTGAAATAAAGACAAGAATAATGGAAATAGAAACAGAGAATAAAGTTATTTTTTAATTATAAAAAATTATTTTTTTTATATTTTATAATAAAGCAGCAGAAACAAAAAAAACATTATATGATCAGGTGCAGCACACTTTTTACAACTAACAGTGAGAGAGATATGATTTCTATTGCCATGTTTTTTTTTTAATTATAATACAAGCAATAATGCAGATCAGAGACTAAAATCATGTAAAAATTAATTTTTGTTTTGCCACACACACAAACACACCAATTGAGCTGATAATCCATTCCAGAATTACTATATTTTCCAAACTATAAGGCAAACCTTTTTTCTAGAAAATGTTGCCTGAAACTTCCCTGCATCTTATAGTCTAAGAGCTTTATCTTTCACTGTGTTTAGTGACAATATAGTCAAAGCATACCATTTTTAGGCCAAGTGGCCTTCTAAAAAAAAGTATCTCAAAATTTTGGTGTACCCCTTTCAGATCACATGTCACAGAAGCAACAGAATGGATGGCTGCTAAATTACACAAGGAATTAGCTGTAATTCCAGAAGGTCTTAACCAACTTCAATGATTGGATATCAATTAAAACACACTTTAAAGTGTTCAGTTCATGCTTCAAGTGTGGACCAAATGAATGGAAACACAAAATGACAATTTGACCACAACAGGATGGAAACGAATCAATCATTTTGCAGAATGTGTAAATGCTTAACAATAAGAGAAGTTAGGGAAACATGTGGACTCTGCAATGTCTTTAAAGATGATGCAATCTTTGAAAAAAATTGAAAGTTTACACCACAGTATCAGTAATGATGAGTGTGATAGTACCTACGACATGTGATCGGCATTACATGATGAGTAAAAGCTTCATTTTACACTCATATTTTGTTTAGTAAGCACCTGATAATTTTTGGTTGAAATATATGCAATATAAGTGGGGTTTTTCATCCCCCTCCTAAAATTTGCCCTCTAAAATATGGGTGTGACTAATAGTATGGTGCAACTTATCACTTAGAAAATATGGTAATTCTAAATGACATTCAAACAAACTTAAATAATCAACATATTAAAATCCATATCATCATCATCATCATCATCATCAGCCATTTTCAATCCACTGCAGGATGAAGGCCTCTCCAGCAACTTTACAGTTCCTTCTGTTTTGATCACTGGCCATCCATTTACTACCCACAAACTCATGAATTTCATCTATCCATCTCAGCCTTTGTCTTCGAGGTTTTCTTCTAGCTCCTCTTGGATATCATTCTGTTATTTTCTTAGTCCATCTGTCATCAGATCTTCGAGCTATGTGTCCTGCCAAAGACCATTTTAGTTCTTTTAGTTTTGATAAGAATGTCTACTTGAGTTTGCTGCCTAATCCATGTGTTTCTCTTCTTATCTAACAGTCTGATTCCCAATATAATTCGTTCCATTCTTCGCTGTGTAGTTCTCAGCTTCTCTTCCATTCTTTTGGTGAGTGCCCAAGTTTCACTTCCATAAGTCATGGTGGGGAGTATACATTGGTTCATTATTTTACGTTTCAGACAAACTGGGATATTGCTCTTCAGTATGTGACTATATTTCCTGAATGCTATCCATCCAAAATTTATTCTTCTCTTGACTTCCAGCCATTTATCATTATTACAGCTAATAACTTGTCCCAGATAAGTATATGACTCCACCTTTTCAATTACTGCTCCTTCAATCATTATATCCCTTTCTGTGGCATACTTGTACATCATTACTTTTGTTTTAGCCATATTCATCTTTAGTCCAAAATCCTTACTAACTGTGCATAACTGATTAAGATTTTCCTCTAATTCTTTGGGATCGTGGCTTATGACCACAATGTCACCTGCAAATCGTAAATGGTTTAGGTACTCTCCGTTCACATTGACTCCTTTCTGTGACCAGTCTAATCTTCTGAAAGCTTCCTCAAGAGCTGCTGCCCTTGAGGAAGCTGTATTACAACTCCGAAGAAACAGCTTCGGAGATATTGTGTCTCCTTGTCGAACTCCTTTCTCAATTTTAAATTTCCTACTGTCTTTGTCTAGTCTAATAAAGGAGGTAGCACTCTCATATATTTTCTTCAAAATCATAATATATGGGGTATCTATGCCTTGTCTCTCTAGTGCCCGAAACATTGCCATATGCTGTATGGAGGCAAATGCCTTTTCATAATCCACAAATGCCAGGCATAATGGTGTTTTATATTCATTTGCTTTCTCCATTAGCTGTGATATTACGTGAAGGTGATCCACAGTTGAGAATCCTGTCCTAAAGCCAGCTTGCTCTTTCGGTTGATTCTCATCAAGTATTCTTTCTTATCTGTTAGTAATGACCCTTGTGAACAACTTGTAGATGTGGGATAACAAGCTAATTGGTCTATAATTTCCAATTTCTGATTGATCTTCTTCCTTGTGCAGCAAAACTATGATTGCATTATTCCATTGCTTAGGCGTCACACCTTTTCTAATGCACTTTGTGACGAGCCTTGCCAGTTTTTGTGTTATGTCTCTTCCTCCCAAATTTAACAACTCTACAGTAACTTCATCATCCCCCGGGGCTTTCTGATTCTTCATTTTCTTCAATGCCTGTTCTACCTCATCAGGAAGAATATCGGGTATGTCGTATGTGTTGCTACTTTGCAATCCATCTTCTCCACTGCTGGCATCATTCCCCTGCTCCTTGTATAATTCTCTATAGTAGTCTTCCGCTATTCGAATTATGCCTTCTCTGCTGTTCATAAGTACACCATCGCTATTATTCAGTTTCAGTATCATTTGTCTTTCTGTATTACTGCTTATGGCTGCTGATTTAAATCTTTTGTTTTCCCTTAATGCTTGTTCTACTTTTCTTGTGTTAAATCTTATGTCCTCTCTGAGTCTCTTTCTAATGGCTTTTGCATAACTCAGTATACTCAATTTTCTCCCTGTCAGTGTTTTTCTTGCTTTTCATTTGTCGTCTTTGGTTCACATTGACAAGTGTTTCTTGACTAATTTTTTCTTCTTTGGATTTCTTTTTCCCTCTAGGAAAAAGAAATCCAAATTGGGCTTTCAGAAAGTTGTAATATTCCTCATCGATATCTTGGTCCTGAGCAGTCTGCAGGAGCTCAAACTTGTTCTTAAGTTCCAGTACATACTGCTTTTTCTCCTCCTCTGTTATCTCAAAGACCTTTGTATTATTTACTCGAGTCAGTTTTTTCCTTTCCTTTCCTACATCTATATCAAGTGTACATCTTACCATTCTGTGATCACTTCCAACATTTACCTTATTCAGGATGGTAACATCATTCACAATATATCTTCTGTTAGTGAGGATGAAGTCGATTTCATTAGTAGTTAATCCATTTGGACTCTTCAATGTCCACTTTCTGTTCACCCTTTTCTTGAAAAGAGTGTTCATTACTGACAGTCCTTGAGATTCTGCAAATTCCACAAGTCTTTCACCTCTTTCATTTCTTTCACCAATTCCAAAATTTCCTATAGTTCCCCTTTCTGCGCTGTTTTGTCTTTTTCCCACCTTAGCATTGAAGTCCCCCATAATAATAGTGTAGTGGGTTTTTTGCTCATCTAGAAGACACTCAATTTCAGTGTACATTTCTTCAACCTCTTCATCATCATGGCTCGATGTTGGTGCATAAATCATTATAATCTTTAGCTTGTACCTCTTAGAAATCTTGAGTATTAGTCTTGACACCCTTGGTGATGTACTTTTGAATTCCAAAATGTTGTTTTTAAAATCTTTATGGACCAGAAACCCACTCCACCTTCACTCCTTTCACTGTTTCCATTGGTGTACAGCATATTTCCACTTGATAAACTTATAAGTGATTCATTTCTTCTTCTTGTTTCAGCCAAACCGATGATATTCCAATTCACATTTTCTAATTCCTTTTCCACCTCTAATATCCTGTCTTCACCGATGAGTGATCTTACGTTATAACAGGCCAAGTTCAGTTTCCGTGTATGGCAGCCTGGTCGTACCCAGAGATTCTTAGCACCCTCTGCTTCCACTCTGATCCTCTCGCTGCCGTAAGAGGGAGAGTGAAAGCTGCTGGGGACTGAGGGCCATTTGTTTTGTCGTGCTGTCATATGCTGGAGGGTTTGGTCTTTTCCTCTTCACGCTGACCAGGCGTCTTGAAGAGAACCACTCTACACGTTCGTTGCCACCTAAGTGACGTAACAGGGCTTACCATCGAGAAGGTGTGCATGAGTGGATTTTAGGGAGGCAGGCCAACCAGACTTCTCCTAAATCTTCTGTAATAGAGGGATATTGGATCCATCAGTGTTTTAGGCTGAGTGTCTGATAACACACAGGATACCTGTTCGCCTCTAAGCCCCTAAATCCATAAGCCCATTTCAACTGTAGGTTTTTTTTTTTTAAATCATTTTAGTACTTAAAAATGAATCTTTCATGTGTATCTTTCAACAAAGTTATCATTAAGTGTGTTAGCATAAAATGCACAAATCACCCATTGTCTTCACCATCTCCATCCGTCCACATATCACTCTAGTGGAGAGATTTTCATAAAACTTTATATGTGGCTCTTTTAGAATGATTCGTCAATCCTTACCAAATTTCATTCAAATTGGACTAATATAAAACCAAAATTTATTATTCTTTTCTCGTACATATCACAAAGGCTATCCATATATTGTATAGTGTAGCAAAAGCACCGTATATCATGTTAGTTTCTGAGTACTGACTGAAAAAATGAATAAGCAATATGGCAGATGTGCAAAAACTAAATGTTCTGTTTGAGCATAAAAGTTATTGTTGCTTTTTTTTATTATTATTATTATGACCTACTGCTATTTGATAACTCACCTAAAATGTAATAGATTGTGAAAATGTAATAGAATATGCACATTACCTAAATTGTTTCTCAAATATAAACAAAAAAATAAATAAATAAAAAAATAATTATCTTCAATATATCTTAACAATTCAAGTTATAAATATAAATATACACATCCTTCATTTATAAATATAAACATACTAATACACATTATTCAATTATAAAACTGAAGAGTGTATAACGATTCAATAATACTGATTTACATTATTTTTGCTAAATGAACACAGTTCTATTCCCCACATGATGGGATTAGATAAATCACTGTTTTCTTCCTACAACAACAGAGCTTTCAAAAAATAGAATTACATTTGAAATAGTGCAGGTAATTTATATGAAGTATATATCACAAATTGTATTTTTAGCAATGAAAAAAGTGTTATAGCTGTTTTAATTGTTAATTTATCATTACTATGAGTTGTTATTATTATTAATGCAACATTTTTTCAAATAATGCTGAACTGTTAGTGTGTCAGCAATCCAGATTCCATTCCTACACCTGTGGAAATTTTAAGACACAATATATGAGACTAAAATTCACTGAGTTCACAAGAAAGTATGACATGCTTATTCTGTTGACAGAGTTGGTGGCCAGAACAAACCACGGCCCTACACTATATACGGCATCCATATGTTGAAAATATGAGATAATTGATTAACTGAAAACTAAAATCCTTTGCATTTAAACAAGAACCTAACTATTTCACTCCCCTTCCCTTATGTCCTCTCTGTACTCATCACATTGAAATTATGCATTCCATACATCAGAGTTAAATACACCACATATTTGATATCCTGACCATTTTCACATGAAATGTGGAAATGATCAAGATAACAATCATCAGGGGTGGGCCGTATCAAGGGTGAAAGGGGGTACACTGCACCCGGAGGCCAACATTCAAGGGGTGCCTGAATGCCTGAAACTTACATACACGTATGAAGAAAATTTTAAAGGGGGTGCCAAATTTTAATTGGCACCCGGGCATACATACCCTAGGAATGCCCCTGACAATCATGATAATTAACATTTAGACAAAGAATAATTAATTATTGGAATAAACTTCCAACTAGTGGACAGTTTGAATAAAATTAAGAATGTTTGGAAAAATTATTGGAATGAATGCGGAAAGGATATACAGTCAGTCCTCGTATAACACGTGTTTACATTACACGAATTCGATCATACACGATTTATAAATAGGGGAACGATATCTTATATAACACGAACCGAATTCGCTTATGCACGATTCGCCTTTGTGTTTACAAGAAATGGCAGTCGAACGCAGAATCACCCCAACCGAACGCAGCATGATAGGAATGAAGAGAAGGTTCTGAAAATGTATTTGCGTTTTATATCAGTGAAGGGGAAACACATTTCACCATAATAACGTAAAAACCAACACAAGTCCAGTTATCGGTATAATCGCAAATGCAATTAGATCGAGTTTACTACCAGTTTATAACAGATTCCACTAGCAGAAATGCAACTGGAAATTGTTTTTATTGTTTTATGGTAGTAACCCCCAGAAATGTGCTTTAGTAAAATGTGAGGTGTTAATAGTGTATCTCTGCCTTTATGGTGTTGTTTATTCAGTTGCTACACACGCGCAGCTTTGTTTATGTGAATCAAGCGTGCCTCCTCGTTTTGTAATTGTGCTTTATTCCCTACAAATACTTAAAAGGTGTGTAAAGGAAGCGTCTGGATGAAGACACTGCAGATTCAGAGAGAAAAAGCAAAGCAATATCGATAAACAGAGGCGGACGGGTCAAAAATTCTTACCCGGGAAAATTTATAGTGGCCTCATACTATGGTTTATGGCCAAAATCACACCGGCCTCCGGCCCACCGGGGTTTCCCCGGTAAGCTTGCTTATGGCCAGTCCGCTTCTGTCGATAGAGAAAAAATATGAAATTGTGAAACGCTTTGAGCGAAATGGAAGACCATGTCATACTGCATGTGCTACAAGCCTAAATGAGGCAACGCCGAGAATTACAAAGAATGCAGAGAAAATAAAAACAACTTTCATAGCAGGAACAACTCAAAGTGTAATTAAAATCCATTAGATTAAGACACAAAGAATTGGAAGATGTAATTAAAATCCATTAGATTAAGACACAAAGAGATGGAACGGCTGTCATCTGTTTGGATAGAAAATCAAACAAAAAACAAGTTTGCTTACGATAGAAGCAAAAGCATTAGCAATATTTTATTACGTAATAGTCGTCATAAAATACGTAACTATTTTATTACGATTATTTATTGTGTTTGGTAATGTTTTGGTTACAAATGTGTGTTCAATCTTGGGTGGTCGGCACCTAACCCTATTTTCCCCATAGGGCCTGTTGTTTATATTGCACGATTTTGCATTGCACGAGGGTTTCTAGGAACACAACTATCGTGCTATACAAGGACTGACTGTATATATATTTTTTCTTTTTCTTTTTCTTTTTCTTTTGGTAATTGTTGGCGCATCGGCTTCTCTGGCCATAATGCACCTCCCAAGGTTTTTGCAGTACTTTGATCCAAGCCCGAGGCGGGATTCGAACCCGCGACCTTTGGGTTGCTAGGCAGGTACTTTACCCACCCGGCTAGCCTGGTCGGCTCTTTTTTTTCTGGCTGGTGCTGTATAAGTGTTGCTTCCTTGCAACATGATTAGTAATGGCAACAAAATTTTGCCAATACTACACTAAGTTCTCTTATGATGAATACTGTTCTAATCAAAATTGCATGGATCCTGGCCAACTTCCCTTATTATTGTTGCTTTATCAGACTTGTTTGAACAAAACAGTCTGTTAAAAAAGTTCAGAACAACAAAAACTGTTTTCCTAAGTCCATTCATGCATTTGTTGCGATAACAAACTTTATTGGAAATTTATAAAAGGAACTGCACAGCCCAAATTATAAACACAGACATGAGAGCATGCTTGAAAATAAAATCAAAGTTTTTAAAAGATACAACAAAGGAATTTGGTATCCCACCCTCTGTATTTTTAATGATCTCTGTCTCTCTCTCTCTCTCTCTCCCCTTCTCATCCATATGAGTAATGGGACACCAGCACACCCTTTCACACAAAAAAAGAAGTGTGTGTGCACTTTTTATTGGTGGATTTTTTTTTTCCCACACTGCTCAAATAAAATGAAAATCAGACATGGAACTGCAAGGAAAATAAGTCTATTTTATCATGTTTATCTTACAGCTCTAAAAATATTCTAATAAGTGGACCCAATCATTAGAAAATGTTAAAATTTAGTAGTTTGATTCAACTGTGTCAAGTTAAACCCAGACATTTTTGATTACACTAAAGGTTGAATTTTCATATGAATGTGGGGGAAAAAACGTTCAATATTAAACATTAAAAACAAAACTTAATGTATTCATATATGAAAAATAACAATCAACTGTATTTCTAAATATATGGCATATCTTATAAATAAAATTTGCTTTTTCCAAATTATACTCTCTGAACAAAATAGTTTTAGTTTTGTTTTATTCTTGTAGTAAGTGTATTTTATTTATTTATTTATTAGTATCAAGCCAGAGTAGTGACAGATGATGCCAGAAAACAAGCTTATAAAGCAAAAAAAAAAAAAAAAAACCTTCCCACATCACCTGTCCATCCCTCTCCAATAATTTGTCTAGTTCTTCCATAAATTTATTTAAACTGCCCATCTCCACAACAACAGACAAAAATTTATTCCAACAATTGACCACCCACTGGATGAAAGCAAACTTTAGAACATCTATCCTGCAACGATTCTTCCTTAATTTAAATTTCTGCCCCATCATATATTGTCTAAGCAAGAGGAAAAATCCCATCAGCAAGCTAGCTAAATCCATTCAAAGCCTTAAACATCTCAACCAGAGGTTTCTAGTCTGCAGATGCTGAAATTTACATAACTGAAGCTTTTCTTGGTAAGACCACCATTTTGTTCCCTTCTTCAGTACTATTCTCTGCACCCATTCCAACAGTTCAGCGTCCATCATGAAATGAATACTCCACACCTGTATATGCAGTATTCAAATGCAGCCAAACTGCTTCCTTGTACAATGGGACAATCATCTCCTTATCCCGGAAGCAACGTTCCTGTATATCATTCAAAAAACCTCGAGCTGTTAAAGAAGCCTGTTTGCACTTCTCACAAAACTTTACATCTGACACAATTACCCCAGTCCATGAAATTTTTTTGGGACACTTAATTCTGCATGCCCAAAAATTTGTACGTGTGCCATGGGTTCATCACTCCTGATCTGGGTAGCTTAATATCAGGGCAACTTGTTGTGAAGGCATTCACAATATGAGATATCACAAAAACAATACCACCTACTTCGGTGATTTACTACAAATTAAAATTATGCTACACACTAACTTGTTTGATTAGTCCATTTTCCGTAGTCTGATGCTTTCAGCCTTAAAACCTTTTAAGTATAAAATTTTGGATATAATGGAAGTGACAGATTTCAATTGTTTTTATCAATATCCATAATTGGATAGCTTCAGCTACATGAAGCACAGTGAAGCATTTGCTATTAAGTTTAGATTTTTCTGAACAGTTCTGAATTGCTTAGTGAATCGTTCTCTGTCTTATTACAATTGTGATCTTTTAAGGTATGTTGAAACTCCAAAGGAGCTCATCCTACCAACTTGGTAACGAGTTGTAATGAACAGGATGTTAAGCAATTAGAAATTCTCAGTTTAAAAATGTTTCTCATATGCAGAGTAAAATATTTATAAATTATGAAATACAGCGGAGGAAAAAAAAACTGCATCACCTTAAAAAAAGAAACATTTGTAGTGAAACATATAAGATATTGTTTGTCGCAAAGCAAAGGTATTGCATCAGATAATGCCTCTATTGCATCAGCCATTCTATAAATACGGCGTTGGAAGGGTATACACGCTCATTAGTATCCTGTTTTGCAGAGGTGTAAGCATGCCTCCATATGTCCAGTTGATACCAAGAAAAAAAAGTGTAGCTGTTGCTCTGTCCCAGGAAGGGCTTTCTACACATGCTATCGCTGATAAAATAGGCTGCCACTAGTCATCAGTATCCCGGGTGCAGAATTAAAGCGTGAAACCAGTGATGCGAAGAGAAGACCTGGTGTTGTGAAGACTGGTGATGTGAAGAGAAGACCTGGTGTTGTGAAGACCATGCCTTCCCAAGATTGATATTTGAAATGGCTATGCCTTCGTAATCGCCATGCTAGTGCTCCTGATCTATAACTGGACTTTGAGATGGCCCCTGGTGTTGAAACAAGTGCATGAACTATCCAAAGACAGCTTTCAGAATGTGGTCTGCATGCCTATCGGCTCAAGCAGAAGCCTTTTTTGACCCCAACAAATGAAGAAGAAGCGACTTGCTTGGGCTAAAACACATTTCATGGACAAAAGAGCAATGGGACACCGTAATCTTTTCTGATGAATTGAAATTCAACCTGCATTGCTCAGATCGGAAGCGATATGTCAGAAGACGAAAACCAGAGGCATACCATCCTGACTGCATAACACCGACTGTAAAGTTCCCCGCCAGTCAGTCAGATGGTCTGGGGATGCATAACAAGCAAAGGAGTGGGGGGAATTAAATTTATTAACGGAATGGTGAATGGAGAAACCTACACTTGGAGGAGTGCCTGAAACCAGTTATTACGGATCACCACACAGACGTCCAAAACTGCATTTTTAAACAGAACTCAGAAACTTGCCACACAGCAAAATTAGTAAGTTTTATGCTATTTAGATTTAATGAGAGTTTTGTCTTCTTGTCTCACAAGGCTTAAAACATACTTACACCAATGTTTTCCCTCATTTTTCTCCCTTAAGGTGCAGTCATACCTCAGAAATGCTAGCATTACAGTGTTGGACTGGCCTGGCAACAGTCCAGATTTGAACCCTATTGACTCAGGATAAGCCAACAAGTAAGATTCAGCTACAGGAGAGTATAAGAGCATGTAAGGGTGTGGTTAAAAATCATCTTTAACTTATGTATGTATGTGTATCTTTTCATTTTCATTTGTGTAGTTAATATTTCATACCCTTAGGTCATTTTTCCTTCTAAGAAGTTTTCCCATGCAAGAAGTTCTATACCTCCAGTCCCTTGGAAAACTTCTTATCCAGGTTCTACTGTATATTAAATTGTGCTAATGTTAAAAGGTTAATGGTAATATTAATTAAAAAAAGAAAAAAAAAAAAAAGAAAAAACGAAAATCCTTCCTGACCTAAACATTTCCTTATGACATGGTCATATTATAACTAGTGATGGGCATAATCAAGAGGATATAATCAAAATAATCGATTTCAGTCAATAATTAATTATTTCAATTATGACCGATAATCAATTATGTAAAATATGTAAAATATATAAAAAAAAAAAGGGAAGGAGAAAGGAATGGACTGAGCAGAATGAGATATTTCAAGACTTCATAATCAGTTTGATTCCTCCTACCAATGTCAAGTTTTTTTTAACTTTTGTTGTTTTCAATTTCATAATCAAATGATTTGCATAATCAATTTGATTACTGAAATAATAAATTATCAATCATTCGATTATGCCCATCACTAATTATAACTAAGTGTCCCACATTGCAGTCCAAAATATCTGGTATAAGCATTACACTTAAATTTTCAATAATTGTAATAATGATTAATTCTATTTAATATCCTGATTAAGAAAAATCAGGTACATAGCATGACATATGTATTCGTTTTACACTGGTTAAATAAAGTATATTAACGCAAATGTAAATTACAAATAACTGAGAAAGCTAAACTTACTTCTCGCTGAGTAATGTCAGGTGACAAAACCCAAGTAAAATGTTTCTATTCTCTTTTAACTACATACTGTAAATATGTAAGTTACTCACACTGACTTTCAAACTACTACTGTAGTTTGAAAGTCAGTGTAACTTACAAGTGTGCAGCATCTATGGATGGGTGATAGAAGTAATAAAGTAATAACAAGAACAAGACAAAAGTCAGATTCAGCAAATTGGTCATTTAGAAATTGAAATGAACTGTCAATCCCAATTCAGACTTAAACTACATCTTACAGGGTCCTAATACAAACTGCAGAATGTTTTTGTAACAGATATAGGGCATATGTACATTTAATACACAGTATGGCATTTCATTTGATTTCAGTTAGAATACACTGCCGATCAATTTGAGAAAAAATCAATTATCCACACTAATAATCACCAATTAGTCTAGATATTTGATATCCTCCTGTATTAGAAATCTGAGGTATGCAATATCTGCATGAAACAAAGCAACATAAAGCTTCATGTACTCACAGAATTCTAAATTCATATACGTACTTGAAGTATGTAAGTACTAACTTCGTGTATGTACTTCACGTACTGACAGAATCTCAGTTCTGTCAGTACGTGATTATTCTGTCAGTTATTGGTTGATTCAAATACTGCCCATCTCAGTTGCCCAAATTATTCGCTGTATGATTCCTTTTGCCTCAAAGGTGGTACTTGTGCATATGTCCGTTCTGATATTCCTTGTCAGAGAATTAGTAATTTGGAATCTCCTCTCTTCAATCTTCTCTGGCTTAAAATCTCTCTACCTCATTGTGTCAATTTCATCTGCTGTCTCTACCGTTCTCCCAACTCGACTAATCACTTGGAGCTCTTTGACTTTCTCTCTTTGCAACTTGACTTTCTCCAGTCAAACTTTCATAACAGTGAGGTAATTTTCCTTGGTGATTTTAATGTTCATAACTCCAGCTGGCTTCCATTTTCTAGACACACCGACTCAGCTGGTCGAGATGCTGAGGCTTTGGCAATTACTAATGACCTTGCACAGATTGTTCATTTACCTACAAGAATACCAGACAATCCTAACCATACAGCCAACACGCTTGATCTTTTTCTCACAAACAACCCTTCTAAGTACACGGTCAAAGTGAGTGGTCCTTTAGGTACTTCAGATCACAACTTGGTGATTGTCTCTTCTTCAATGGAGCCTTTATCTCATGGCTATTCCCAACCTCGCATTGTTTGGCATTACAAGAATGCAAAATGGGATGACCTGCGAGATTTCTTTTCTTCTTTTCCTTGGTCGGACTACTGTTTCAAAACTTCTGATGCCAACGTTTGCTCTGATCGTGTCAGTGAAATTATTCTTGTAGGAATGGAATCCTTTATTCCACACTCCACTTTAAAATCTCATCCTTTGTCTAAACCTTGGTTTTCCAATAAATGTGCTAAGGCTGTTCAAGAGAAGAATGTTGCATATCGTAATTGGCTTGTTTCTACTTCTTCAGTTTCATTTTCGGCCTACACCAAAGCTCGCAACAATTGTAAAGCAGTCATTAATCAGTCCAAACTAGATTTTGAACAGGCTAAGAGTAGAAAACTTGCTTCTTGCCCTAATGGTAGCTGAGCATTCTGGTCTCTTGCCAAAGCTATTGGCCGCAACTTTTGCCCATTTCTGCTCCCACCTCTGTCAAAACCAGATGGTTCTGTTGTCACTTCAGCCAAGGATAAAGCTGACCTGCTAGCATCCCATTTTTCTTCCAACTCATGTATTAATGATCTTGGTAAAACATCTCCCACCACTCCCAACACGCTCCATTCAATGCCTCCTGTGGTTTTTTTTTTTTTTTTTTTTTAGGAGCATTAGCAACCAAGGCCATATTGCTCCAGGAATATGCGGTGGTCATTCCATGACCTTTCCGCATCCTCCGTATTTGGTGGTGACGGGCTCGAACCCCGGTCTAATCAAGAAGCGTGTGCTACGCACTGCTGCTCCTTCCCACCTGGCTACGGAGGCACCACCTCCTGTGGTGTTCCGTCAAATGGATGTTAAGGATTTTGACCGATCTTGATGCTAAGAAAGCTCCAGGTCCTGATGGTATTTCTCCACTTGTTCTCAAAACCTGTGCTCCTGAACTTACTCCTGTTCTTTGCCGCCTTTTTTCACTTTCTTATTCCAAAGGTGTTTTTCCTTCTGTTTGGAAATTTGCTCATATCAAGCCAGTTCCTAAAAAGGGTGACAAGTCCCTCCCTCCCATCCAATTATTGTCCCATTGCAATTACTTCTACTCTTTCTAAAGTAATGGAGAAACCAATTAACCGCCAACTCTTAAACTACCTAGAAACCATCAGTCTGATCAACGATCGCCAGTATGGATTCCGTCAGTGTCGATCCACTGGTGATATTCTGGCTTATCTTACCCACATATGGACAAATTCAATAGTATGAATCAGAGCTGTAATACTCAATACGTTCTACGTTGATATTAATATTTGAAAAATAATAAGATGAGTTTACCTCAATATAGTACGTAGAACACTTCCGTATGATACTCTCCAGAAATTAAAACGGAAAAAACGAAAAAATCTACAACTTACTGGTACATTAGAGTAAAATATAAATAATTGAATAATTAAAAACCAATTTAACACAATTCAAATCAATTTAACACAATTCAAATCAATTTAAAACAATTAAAAAGAATCTAACGAAAATATTCAAAACGATATTTTCGTTAGATTCTTTTTAATTGTTTTAAATTGATTTGAATTGTGTTAAATTGGTTTTTAATTATTCAATTATTTATATTTTACTCTAATGTACCAGTAAGTTGTAGATTTTTTCGTTTTTTCCGTTTTAATTTCTGGAGAGTATCATACGGAAGTGTTCTACGTACTATATTGAGGTAAACTCCTCTTATTATTTTACAAAAGGACAAATTCAAAGGAAAAGTTTGGTGAAACACAAGCAGTTGCTTTTGACATCTCAAAGGCTTTCAATCGTGTTTGGCATAAAGGTCTTCTAAACAAACTTCCATGTTATGGTTTCCCAACTGTTTTTTGTAATTGGTTATCCAGTTTTCTCTCTGATCGCTCACTGAGGGTGATTGTAGATGGCTCTTTGTCTTCTAAGTTCTCAACTAATGCTGGTGTCCCCCAAGGTACAGTTCTTTCCCCCACTTTTTTCCTCTTTTATATTAATGACCTTCTTCCATTGACAGGAAATCCTATCCATAGTTTTGCCGATGATAGCACATTGCATTCCACTTTCCATTTTGAGAAACCTTGCCCTGCTCAATCAGCTTCAACTTCTCAAATATCCGCCACCAATTCCTTAAATGCCGATCTCCAGGTAATTCTCCACTGGGGCAAAGACAACTTAGTTGATTTCAATCCTTTTAAAACTCAGTCTTGTTTTATATCTCACAAAAAGGATTCTTCTGCTCCTATGCTTATCTTTGGTGACACTTCGATTTCTAGGCAAAATGATATATCTCTTTACAAGCACATTACAAATATTGCTTCCTCTGCATCTAAAAAACTTGGTTTTCTCTGTCGCTCCCGGCGTTACTTTTCTTCCAAACAGCTGTTCACTCTGTACAACTCGCAAGTCCGCCCTACAATGGAATATTGTTCCCACATCTGGGGCAGTGCCCCCAAAACCTCTCTCAAACTTCTAGATTCCATTAAGAAGAGGGCATTTAGGTTAATTTATGACTCCTCTCTAACAGAGTCTCTCCACTCTCTGTCTCATAGATGTACTGTTTCTGCTGCATGCCTTTTCTACAGATACTTCCATCGGCACTGTTCTTCTGAATTGGCTTCTATCATTCCCGCTCTCTCTCTTTCAAAACAGTCTGAACATGTGCCACCACCAGCCAACATCCATTTACTGTCCAACTTGAAACTCACAGAACCAACTTTTCATCTTCCTCATTTATTCATTCAACTGCTGTTTTCTAGAACAACCTTCCTTCATACGTATTTCCTGGAAAATACAGTCTATAGAAGTTTAAGTCTAATATCAACAAATATCTTCTTTCATCTTCTCAACCTCCAACCCAAGCACAGTACAAAGTACTATAATTTCTAATACCTCTCGTGTTTGAGTTTTTATTAAAAAAAAATAAAAATAAAAAATAACCTCATGAATAAATAAATTAAATTAAAAAAGTATTTAGCATACTTAATAAAATTATAACATGAACACAGATATACTAAATAAAATTATAATTTGAACACAGATTACAAATATATATATAATTTACCTTAGGTCCTTCTGGGCCTTCAATTCCAAGGCTACCATCCATTCCAGGAGGTCCGAAATCTCCTTTGGATCCTTGATCTCCTTTCTCTCCAACAGATCCTCTTGAGCCCTAAAATGATATTAGTTTTAGCAGGCACTGAAAAATCTGTTTCAAGATCTTGATAACAACCACCAAAATCTAGTCATCACCAGAAGCCTAATGGGATAGCCCTTTCACCATACGCTCAATTCAAATGATAAGGTGAAAACACTGGTTATCTGCTTGTTAGAGTTAAATTCATATAATGTAAACTCTGCAAAGCAGTCGATATTCATCAACCTCATGCTATTATATACAACAACATGTTTATATTTAAACTGTGAACAAGGAGTTTCTAAATTTCTGTTGAATCTTGTGGGTGCCTCCCTAGTACAGCACTATCTTGTTGGGGGGACCTTGCTTGCTTGTCTTTGCGGTACCATCTTGTTTCCGCCCCTTCTTCGAGGCAACGCCCATTTTTGTCTATGTCGCTCTAACTTTCAATCTCTTAGGACAAAATCCGTGCCCTCGGCCCTCAAGCGCTGTATAACACCTGGAGCTGCAGCTTTGGATTTGCGTTGTGATTTAAGATTGGGCGATCACAGAGTGTCAACCCACTCCCCACACAATACACAACACTTGCATTCTGTGTGGGTAATTTGTCTAAATGTGACATACATGTGTCAATTACATATATCTGGTTACAATAATATCAAGGGTGTGAGTAAAGTGAGAAAAATAGTATAGTCGGCTCTTCATAGAATTCTGTATTCTATCTTCTATACAAACTTCTCATTCCTTACCTTTTGTCATTCACTAGATTGTTCTAGGCCAAATGTCTATAATGCTCATAAACATCTTTTGTATTTTACATATTTCAGGTCAAAGGAAACATGGGAGTGGCTAAATTTTATGCCCTTTTGTCTCTCAATACTTTTTCCACCATCATTAGAAAACCAACACTTGACCATACTTGATTATACCACTCTATTGTGGGCATTCAACTTTCTAGGAAAAGTTTTGGGTACTTGTTATAGTATTATAGTCATTCCACCTAGTATTGAATTATTGTTATTTGTTTGTTATTTGGTTTTTAGGAGCATTAGCAACTAAGGCCATATTGCTCCGGGATATGCGGTGGTCATTCCCTGACCTTTCCGCATCCTCCGTATTTGGTGGTGACGGGCTTGAACCCCGGTCTAATCAAGAAGCGTGTGCTATGCACTGCTGCTCCTTCCCACCTGGCTACGGAGTCGCCCTGTATTGAATTAACAAATAGTTCAAGAGAATCAGGACAGAAACATTGAAATGTTATCTGTTGATGTTGTTTTCGAGATTTACATTCACACAAATAAAATAATGGGTTACCAGTTAAATCACTTGCTCCTGAATTCAGTTAAGAGGCTTCCTTCTCTCCAACGAAATCTGGGTGTGGTCTTCTGTCGTTTCGGATCTTTTATCTCTGGTAGTCGTTCTTCTTCTACTTCTCTTTTGACTTTCGGTCAGCAACGTTGTCTGCGAACTCTTTTGGAGTGTGACTAGAAAGAACCTTTTTTGCTGGATAGCTCTAACTCTCAGCTCTCTCTCTCTCTGCTCCTCACTGATCTTGCCTGTCTCTAACTGCCTCACTGACTAACTGCCAACTCCCATCTCCCCCCCACTTTGGGCCCCCAATACTCTTATATACCTCGCACCTTTGCTCTACTTTTCCTCGAGGCACCTCCGTAGCCAGGTGGGCAGGAGCAGCAGTGCGTAGCACACGTTTCTTCATTAGACCGGGGTTCGAGCCCGTGACCACCAAATACGGAGGATGTGGAAAGGTCAGGGATGACCACCGCATATCACCGGAGCAATATGGCCTTAGTTGCTAATGATCCTAAAAACCAAATAACAACAACAACTTTTCCCCAAAAGATTCTCCTTTCACTAGCTATGTTAAAATTAAAGGATTATTCACTTCCTACTGATGGTAATAAAGGAAGTTGTAAAAATGGAAGGAAACTTTGTTCTTTTGGTTATCTGAGCTTATGTCATAGAGACGAAGTGACCCAAAAATGTACATATTCCCTCCGATGTTACTATCTTTGGTAACCGTCCCACGGTCATGTGCGCATCGCTATGATCATAAACATCTTTTATTTGCTGTTGTTGACATGGGAACCAAGGACTTTACTTTCCTTCCACCCATGTTATTAATCCCTATTAAAAGCAAATGCAAGTTTCTAGTGGTTATTGCAATCCTTGCCTTCTAATGGCTCTTTTGTGTTTTCTCCTAAGTAATTCTGATTTTGCCTTCTCCCCTGTCGGATGTTAGTTCCAATTGAATACGGTTTTTGACATTTTAACCTAAATATCCCAAGTCATTCCCCAGGCTACAAATACACCTGACCTACAACAATCGTGCATGTGAGCTCCATAACATAAATAATGCAATGGTTTCCTGAATGAACAACTTCCACAAAAAGTTTACTACAACCAACATTTAGTTGTTAACCCTTTCTAAGGCATTATTATAAAAATCAATTAGGTCACATAGAGATATCTAGTTTCTAGAGACTTCAGTATTTTATTTTATTTTATTTTTTTGTAATAAAATGATTTTATGCCCTTGAAAAATCTCGTTGCTTTTCTTTGCACCCTTTCCATCAGATCTACATCCTAAAATGAGGCTTAAAAAACTGAATTCTGATCTTTGAAAGCAGGATAACAGTTACCTCGTCAATGCTGTCAAAGATCCTTTATATCATTAAGAAAAACCTAATCAGTCTGTTTTCACTGTTCAAATTCATATTAGATTGTATAATTACTCCTAGGTTTATTTATTCAATTTTTTTTTTTTTTTCAATTACCTTGAATTCTGTGCTTTCTAAAAGTCATATTACAAGTACTAGTAACAGCAAATGATGCAAGAAAGATAGCATATATAGCACGAGCATTTAAAACAAGAAAAATCACTTCACACAAAACAAAAAGTGTGGGGGGGTCAAAACAATTCACACCAAAGAACAATGGGTTAAATAATCAGAACACTTATGATCGTAACTCATGAGATTATTCATTTTATTAAAAGAAACTAAAACCTAACTAAAAACTAAACTAAAACTAAAAGAAACTAACAGTGAAGTAAACTAAAATTTCTGATTCAATAAAGTGGAATATCAATTTGTATATTTTAATAAGTGATAATGCATTTTTACAACTCTGAAATACTTTCCTCAAACTGAGTAGCTAACACAGCTGCCAACTTTTGATTTTAAAAAAGATGGAGATCATTTAATTTCAAGCAGATTTTTTTAAAGGCAAAAACCAAGAGATATTTTGCAGTAAACAAGAGATCTTTGAAAAAAAAAACCAGCAGGGAAAACAAGACATTTTGAAAAAACCAGAAGGATTTTTAAAAGTATTTTAAAAGTATATCCAGAAGGATTTTTAAAAGTCTCAACTGCTCTAGAAGTTAATTTTCACTGACAACATACACTTCTTTATTAAAACACAAATAAACAATTGTTTACCAATACAGAATACTTTCATTAAAATCATTAGCTTATCTAGGATTTTTCTGTCAATTTCTGTTTGGATTTTCTGTTAGACATGAATGGATTTTGATTGTTCGATTGTTTTCAAGAACAATACTGTTGCAGACTTTGCCCTTTTCAGAAATATAAAATCAAAGTTTTGTTGTAACAATGGCTCTGCTGTGTGGATTTAGCTCACGAGGGCAGTGCAAAGCTTCACCACAAAGAGAAGATCTGAACTCAGTTTTTTTTCTGGCTGAATATTTTTACAGTTCTTCATAGCATTGCTATGAAGAACTGTAAAAATGCCTGCCAAGCATGACTTGGGATAATTTTTTAAACTTCAAGCTTCCTAGTGCACTTGTTGCCCTTCTCTGAACAAGTTCAGAGAAGGGCAACAAGGCTGGCGAGAGGAACAAAGGGGTTATTTAAGCCAGGAGAGGCTTAAATTCTATGTCCCCAAACCATGGACCACTGCACATCAAATCTTTTTTCTTCAGTGATAGGTTCTCATATTGAAAACTGACAGATCTGATGCTGCTAAACATCTATTCATTTGCACTTATTCATACCAAGAAGTACTGGAAACTCTTCAACAAAAAATTTTAAATGTGAAAATTATGTGCTGCTAATTGATGAAATTGTGTAACATTTATAAGACCTTCATTTTTCAATGGATCTTGTGTACCATCTAGTCATATGTAGTTATAAAGAAATTCTTCACTGAATAAATGAAAAGCATCCCATCCTAGTGTTTATGGCGCCACAACCTTGGCAGAAGAAACCTGTGACTAAGTGGGAATAATCCTTCGGGTTTGGCCCACTATGGTAATTAACTTCCAATGAAAGTGGAAGATGTAAACAATGGATGGCATAAATAATATGCGCATAGCATTCTTCAACATATCTAGGTGTAATGACCTCAACACTACATGTGAATTATGCTGGATTCACAAACCCAAAAATACTTATGAAACTATAACTATACTGAATTCGCTTATTTTATTTCACATTTAGATAAACAAGAAAAGTACTTTATTCAAGCCAGAAGAGAAAAACATGAACAGAATTTCTACATGAGTGAGGATTACATGTATAGATTTATAAGTCTGCTCATAATACTGAACTTTTTAGGACTGCTTTCACCAGAAGTGTGTAATTCAGTTCTTTTTCTTGAGTTCATTAATTTGTCTGTTCAAAAATTTTGGAACAAACCTGGATTTGAACATCAGTCAGTGCCACTAACTAGTGATCATTGTTGTAAGTTTCAATCTGGTAACTATGAAAAATGCTCATGCGGATTTTCTCACTACATCTAGCCTCTCTATTAAACATACTTGTCAAAGGTTATCTAGAGTCTACCAGTCAAAATAAACATTTTAATCAAATACAGTGAAAATACACACAGATTCTCCATGATCACTTTAATTTGTCTTCAAAATTTGCAATTTTTATGGTAACTGAGAAAAAAGTCAAAGAAAAAATTTTGATGCTAAAAGTAAACAAGGCATCTGGGATAGATGAAATCCACCCAATTATATTAAAAGAAAAAGCAAAAGAAGTAAGAAAACCTTTGCCAAAATTTGAAAGCATCCTTGAATTGAGGAGTGGTCTCTACATATTAAAGGTATGTAAATTAGTAATAGTGTTATTAGAGATAAATGATGCACGAAAAAGCTTATACAGCATTAGCAAAAAAAAAAAAAAAAAAAAAAAAACCACCATATCAATCTCCAACAATAGTTTCCTTGTTCTTCCTTGAATTTATGCAAACTATCCATTTCCACAACAATGGATAGAAGCTTATACCAGCAGTTAACCACCCGTTGGCTGAAGACAAACTTCTGCATCTATTCTGCACCCATCTTTCCTCAATTTCAATGTATGATAATTTAATAATGAATGAATTTATGCATAGTCTGAGCAAGAGGAAGAATCTCAACAGCACTGAGTTTGCGCAAGCCATTCAAAGCACCCATTTGTTCCCCCTCACCAGTTCTCGTTGCCATTCTCTGTATCCGTTTCAGGATCTCTACATCTTTCCTAAAATTAGACCTCCAGACCTGTATGCAGTACTCAAGATGTGGCCTGATCACTGAATTATACAATTGGATAAGCAAATCCTTATCCCTGCTAGCAAAGTTCCTGCATATCACTGAAAAAATCCCATGAGCTGTTCTGCTAGCCTGTCTGCACTGCTAAGACGACTTCAGATCTCACTGCACAACTACCCCCAGTTCCAATCATTTTCCACTATCTAAGTGTAGAAGTAAATAGCTGGTATGTTACACTAGGATTACCACTACCCATATGCAGTAGCATAAAGTTAGCATTAGCATTAGTTGAGGCATATGATGATGCCAGAAAGCAAGCTTATAGAGCATCAGCCAAAAAAAAAAAACCCTTCCCATTTCACCCATCCATTCGTTCCAAATGTTTGTCTAGTTCAACCTTAAATTTATTTAAGCTATCGACATCAACAACAACAGATGGAAGTCTACCCGGTAGCTAAAGGCAAACTTCCACACATCTATTCTACAACCAGCAAGTTGGTGCAATGGATAAAGGGATGGTTGAATGGGAGAAGGCAGAGAGTGATAATAAATGGACACTGTTCTACGTGGACTAATGTATTAGTGGAGTGCCCCAGGGTTCAGTGCTGGGCCCATTTTTGTTTTGTGTATTTATTAATGATATCGATCAAGGTATATCAGACTTAAGGTCCAAGGTTACAGATGTTACAAAGGTTGGCAGGTTTGTTAATCATAGTAAAGACAGTATGCTACTGCAACAGGATCTAGAAAAGTTAGATAGGTGGGCTGAGGATTGGCAACTGAAGTTTAATATTAACAAATTCAAAGTACTGCATATGTGTAGCAGTAATCCAAGAGAAACGTACCAACCATGTGGTACTAAATTCAGGGAGGTGGAGAATAAGAAAGACTTGGGGATAATTGTGCAGCCAGATATAAAGTTCTCTGAGCAGTGCAAACGGGCTGCCAGGTCATGGAGTTTTGTCAATGATAACTAGGAATTTTCCTAGCAGAGACAAGGAAGTGATTATACCTTTGTATAGGGTAATGGTCAGGCCAAACCTTCAGTACTGCGTACAAATCTGGAAGCCTCATTTTAGGAAGGATGTAGTGTTGCTAGAACAAATTCAAAGAAGGGCAACAAGGCGAGAGGAACAAAGGAGTTATTTAAGCCATGAGAGGCTTAAATTCTGTAAGTTGCAGCATCTGGAGACTAGGCACCTGCAAGGTGATCTGATTGAAGTGTCCAAGCCCTTGAATGGTTTCAGCAGGCTCAATGCTGATGGGACACTTTCACTTGCTGAGATTAAGAACCTGAGGGGGCATAGATTCAAAATGAGGAAAGACAGTTGTAGAATAGATGTGCGGAAGTTTGCCTTTAGCCAGTGGGTAGATGATTTCTAGAACAGACTTGGAAGTTGATAGCTTAAATAAATTTAAAGCTGAACTACACAAACATTTGGAATGACCAGATGGGGTTTTTTTTTTTGGATGATGCTCTATAAGCTTGCTCTCTTGCATCACACGCCTCAACTAATGCTAATGCCAAAAACTGTCTTTCTTCAATTTGAATCTATGCCCCTTCAGGTTCTTAATCTAAGCAAGTGCTCCCATCAGCAGTGAGCCTGAAACCATTCAATGCCTTGTACATCTCAATCAGATCACCTCGCATGTGCCTAGGCTCCAGATGCTGAAATTTGCAGAATTTAAGCTTCTCTTGGTAAGGGAACTCCTTTGTTCCTCTCCCAATCTTGTTGCACTTCTCTGTACTCGTTCTAACAACTCTACACCCTTCCTAAAATGAGGCCTCCATACCTGTATGCAGTACTCAAGGTGTGGCCTGTCCATTGCCTTATAAAAAGGGATAATCACCTCCTTGTCTCTGCTAGCAAAATTCCTATATATCATTGACAAAACTCCATGACCTGCTTTGGCAGCCACCTGCACTGCACAGACTTCACATCTGATTGCACAATTACTCCTCAGTCTTTTTCATTTTCCACTTCTCTGAGTGTAGTGCCACACAGTTGGTACGTTTCTCTTGGTTTACTGCTACCCATATGCAGTACTTTTCATTTGTCAATGTTAAACTTCAGTTGCCACCTTTCAGCCCATCTGCATAACTTTTCTAGATCCTGTTGCAGTAGCGTATTTTCATTAACGTCATTAACAACCCTGCCAAACTTTGTATGATCTGCAAGCCTGGACATTAAGCCTGATATACCTCTATCGATATCATTGATAAATACAGAAAACAACAACAGGCCAAGCACCAAACCATGGGGGACTCCACTAATATATTAGTCCACGTAGAGCAGTGTCCATTTATTATTACTTTCTGACATCTCCCACTCAACCATCCTTTTATCCATTGCAGTAACATGCCCTTAATGCCATACCGCTCCAATTTTTACAGCAGTCTTCCATGTGCAACAGTATCAAAATCTTTTCGGAAATCCAAGTATAAGATATCAAATTTATTTTTTGCATCCAGTTCCTTTGTGACCACATCATAGTATCCAAACAAATAGGTCAGACAAGACTTCCCCTTAACAAACCCATGCTGTGTATGAACTATTTCTGCAGTCTTGTCTAGGTGATCCTGCATTACTTCTTTAACAAGTGACACCATTATTTTTACTGGATCAGAAGTTAAATTAACAGGTCTATAATTATTTGTTTCACCCATTGAACACCCTTTGTGAGTTGGGGATACATTTTCACATCTCCAGTACATGGGGACCTCTCCTGATTCTAAGGATGCTCTCATAATTATGGCTAAGGTTTTGCTAACTTCCCTCGTTGCCTCCTCCAATATAACCAGATAGATTTCATATGCCCAAGGTGCCTTTTTTATGTTTAACATCAACAATTTCTCCTCCACTTTGCTCTTTGTTATTACAAAATCATTTAGCTCCCTGTTACAGTTTAGTAAACTTCTATCCTCCCCTATCTTACAGAATTCCTCGTGTGTGAATGTAGATGCAACATATTCATTGTTTTTCAGTTATCTGAGCAGAATCATCAAAAATCAAACCATCAACATCAAGTGGATCAATCTGATTAATCCCTTTCCTCCTAGAGTTTACATAAGTAAAGACGTCTTTTTTTTATTTTTCTTTGCATCCTTTTCCAATGGTTTCTCGTAATAAGCCTTCACTTGCCTAACCTCCTTTTTGTGACTTGATTACAGACTAGCTTATATCTGCCATAGGCTTCAGTGACACCTGATAATTTATATGCATCCCACAGATTTTTCTTCTCTGCCAAGAGCCTCATTAGTTTATCTGACCTCCATTTAGGTCTAAATTTTGAACAGTATTTCTTTATTCGTATGAAAAACCTACTAGCTTCCATGATTAATTCCTTGAAGGCTTCCATTTAGAATTTGCTGTTTTAAACATCATCAGTGGTTCCAACTGCATAGAATTTAAAAACTGTCTGAGACCACTGCAGTCACTGTTACAAAAACAAAAACCCTTCTCTATACCCTTGATATTAGTTACATCTTTAAGTAAATCCCACATCAGTACACTGTGATCACTGTCACCTAGTGGTTCCTTTATCTGCAAATTCCTAATGCATGAATCATCACTGCTGATAATCAGATCAAGAGTATTACCCCCTCTGGTTGCCCCTTGAACATGTTGCTATAGAAAGCAATCCTCCAATAAATCCACAAAATCTTGCTAGCCTGCAAGAATATTTGCTGATGCTATCGAGGCAGTGTTAGGTGGGTCGGAAAACTGCTAGCTTGGGGGGAGACAAAGACCAATAGATTGACAGTAGCCACTGGCAGAGGTGAAAGAGATTCGTGCACTGCTTCTATTAGAATGAGCAGAAGCCTGAAAAACAAGATGCATGATATTTCAGAGACTGCTGGGAGCCATTGCGGTACAAGTAAACACATGGGTTGTGTTAGGGTAGCTAAGAATAGAAACAGGTGCAGGTATACTTGCGTGTACACCAATGCTAGGAGTTTAGTAAATAAATTTGATGAATTTGAGGTATTGCTCAAAACATCAAAGGCAGATATTGTTGGGATATCAGAGACGTGGTGTCACACAGATATAAGGGATGCAGAACTGGAATTTGGGGAGCACAACGTCTACAGAAAGGATAGACAGGATAGGAAGGGGGGAGGGGTTATGCTATTAGTTAAGAAACACATAAAAACCAAGGAAGTGAAGCCAGTCGACATCGCTGGACAGTGCAGTGTTGAGTCAGTTTGGTGTGACATAAGCATTGGGAGATCAAAATTGAGAGTAGGAGTGTGCTATAGGCCTAATGACTCTGATGAGTATAATAAGAAACTGTACAGGGAAATAGAGTGGGCCAGTAAATCAGAGAGTCTTATAATGGGAGATTTTAATTTCCCAGATATTGACTGGAATTTGGGGGCTGGTTACTCACACACTAGCAGGGCTTTTGTGGATTTATTGGATGATTGTTTTCTACATCAGCATGTTTGGGAGGCAACTAGAGGGAGTAATACTCTTGATTTGATTATCAGCAGTGATTCTCCATGCATTAAGAATCTGCAGATAAATGAACCACTA
Organism: Mastigoproctus giganteus; assembly: GCF_048544385.1. Lineage (NCBI taxonomy): Eukaryota > Metazoa > Arthropoda > Arachnida > Uropygi > Thelyphonidae > Mastigoproctus > Mastigoproctus giganteus. Next base: position 101,182,024 of record NC_143576.1, on the reverse strand, counting down.
GGTGGCAGTGATCACAGTGTGCTGAAGTGGGATTTACTCAAAGAGGTAACTACCATTAGGGGTAAAGGGAAGGGTTATTGCTTCCGTAAAGGTGACTACGATGGAATGAGACAGTATTTAAATTCTATACAGTGGAACCAACTGATGATGTTACCAACAGCAAATTCAAATTGCGAAGCATTCAAAGAATTAATCTTGGAAGCTACTAGGCTTTACATACCAACTAAGAAATATTGTTCAAGGTTTAGGCCAAAATGGATGTCAGATGAACTAATGAGGCATATGGCAGAGAAGAAAAATGCATGGGATACTTACAAATTAACACATGACACAGAAGCCTATGATAGATGTTGATATGCTTGGTTGATATGCAACCAAGTTACAAAGGAGGTTAGGCAGGCGAAGGCAGATTACGAGAAATCCTTGGCAAGGGATGCAAAGAAAAACAGCAAAGAGTTCTTTACTTATGTAAACTCTAGAAGGAAGGGGATGAATCAGATTGGTCCACTTGATATTGATGGGTCAACTGTTGATGATCCTGCTCAGGTAGCTAACAAACTAAATGAATATTTTGCATCGACATTCACACATGAGGAGTTATTCAGCAAGGGGAATGCCAGAGGTGTATTCAACTCTAGCAGTCAGCTACAGAATCTTGAAATAACTGGGAGTAAAGTGGAGGAGAAACTGTTGAAGATAAACACAAGAAAGGCACCCGAGGTGGATGGGATCTATCCAGTTATATTAAAGGAGGCAGCAAAGGAAGTAAGCAAACCCTTAGCCATAATTATGAGAGCTTCCTTGGACTCAGGGGAGGTACCCATAGACTGGAAATGTGCAAATGTGACCCCAATTCACAAAGGAGGATCAAAGGCTGACACAAGTAATTATAGACCTGTGAGCTTAACTTCTGTTCCAGGAAAATTAATGGAGGCACTGGTTAAAGAAGCACTGCAGGATCATTTAGACAAGACTTCAGTTATAGCTCAGACACAGCATGGTTTTGTTAAGGGGAAGTCTTGCCTGACCAACTTGATTGGATACTATGATGCAGTCACAAAAGAACTGGATGCAGGGAATAACTTTGATATTATATACTTGGATCTTAGAAAGGCTTTTGATACTGTTGCACATGGAAGACTGCTACACAAATTGGAGCAGTGTGACATTGGAGGCAAATTGCTGCTATGGATAAAGGGGTGGTTGAGGGGGAGAAGACAGAGAGTGGTAATCAATGGACACTGCTCATCGTGGACTAATGTTATTAGTGGAGTCCCTCAGGGCTCAGTGTTGGGTCCATTATTGTTTTCTGTATTTATAAATGATATTGATGATGGTATATCAAGCTTAATGTCCAAGTTTGCAGATGATACAAAGGTTGGCAGGGTTGTCAAGGACACTACTGACACTATGCTGCTGCAACAGGATCTGGAAAGGTTGAGCAGATGGGCTGAAAGGTGGCAAATGAAGTTTAACATTGACAAATGTAAAGTACTACACATGGGAAACAGCAACCCCAGAGCAACGTATCAACTCTGTGGTACTACACTGACAGTGGTAGAGAATGAAAGGGACTTGGGGGTGATTGTGCAGGCAGATATGAAGTTCTCTGAGCAGTGCAGACGGGCTGCAAGAGTAGCTCATGGAGTATTGTCAATGATATACAGGAATTTTTCCAGCAGGGATAAGGAGGTGATTATTCCATTGTATAAGGCAATGATCAGGCCACACCTAGAGTACTGTATACAGGTCTGGAGGCCTCATTTCAAGAAGGATGTAGAGCTGCTGGAACGAGTACAGAGAAGGGCAACAAGATTAGTGAATGGAACAAAGGGGTGCTCTTACGAAGAAAGGCTTAAGTTTTGCAAATTACAGTGTCTGGAGACTAGGCACCAGCGAGGTGATCTGATAGAGGTGTATAAAGCCTTGAATGGTTTGAGCATGCTCAATGCTGATGGGATTCTTCCTCTAGCTCAGAAAAATCACCTGAGAGGGCATAAATTCAAATTGAGGAAAGACAGATGTAGGATAGACGTGCGGAAATTTGCCTTTAGCCAGCGGGTGGTTGGTTGGTGGAACAGACTGCCATCCCTTGTGGTGGAGGTTGATAGCCTAAATAAGTTTAAGGCTCAGCTGGACAGGTATTTTGAACGAACAGAGGGGTGAAGTGGAAGTGGGTTTTTTTTTTTTTTTTTTTTTTTGGCTGATGCTGCATAAGCTTGCTTTCTTGCATCAAATGCCTCTACTAATGCTAATGCTAAGTCCAAAGATGCCCTCATAATTAACCTTCATGGTTCAATAAACTCTCTTGCAGCCTCCCACAAAACTAGCAGGTATGGCGAGACTGGCAGACGAAGAGGATATGGAAATGCTCGACATTGTCAGAGTCAACGAGGAATTCCTATACAATCAAGTCTGGGAGTCTTACTTGCCTTTATGCTCAAATGGTTTTCTAATAGACAATCATATGTAATTACAAAATCACTAATTTCATATGGCTCAGCCTCACTCGCACAGCCACTTCTCAGCATCTAGGGTCTTTTGTCTAAAAATACCGATGCAAGGTACCTCAGTATTCAGTTCATCCACAAACTCAGCTGGGTTACGTTAGAATTTCTTACATCCAGTGTGCAAGTATCCAATATGATTAGCTTTCTTCTTCATTGTATTCACATACATAAAAAAATCGCGTCTGTACCCTGTATGCACAAAAGATGTTTTATGTGTAAACATCTTTGACACCTACTAAATTTTGAACAGCTAGAACCAAAACCATGAACGATGTGATTTATGCCCACACCCGCTACTTACTCTACCAAATCAATTTTAGTGATAAATAGGATACACATGCCCACTGCTTACTCTACCGAATCAACATTTGAAAGAGGTTAGACCAATAGAGGGGAACAGGTATCCTGTGTGTTATCAGACACTCAGCCTAAAACACTGATGGATCCAATATCTCTCTCTCTCTCTATTACAGAAGATTTAGGAGATGTCCGGTTGGCCTGCCTCCCTAAAATCCACTCATGCACACCTTCTCGATGGTAAGCCCTGTTACATCACTTAGGTGGCAACGAACGTGTAGAGTGGTTCTCTTCAAGATGCCTGGTCAGCGTGAAGAGGAAAAGACCAAACCCTCCAGCATATGACAGCACGACAAAACAAATGGCCCTCAGTCAACAGCGGCCCTCACCAAAAGAATGGAAGAGAAGCAGAGAACTACACAGCGAAGAATGGAACGAATCATATTGGGAATCAGACTGTTAGATAAGAAGAGAAACACATGGATTAGGCAGCAAACTCAAGTAAAGGACATTCTTATCAAAACTAAAGAACTAAAATGGTCTTGGGCAGGACACATACACATGATGACAGATGGACTAAGAAAATAACAAAATGGTATCCATCCAAGAGGAGCTAGAAGAAAACCTGGAAGACAAAGGCGGAGATGGATAGATGAAATTCATGAGTTTGTGGGTAGTAAATGGGTGGCCAGTGCTCAAAACAGAAGGAACTGGAAAGTTGCTGGAGAGGCCTTCATTCTGCAGTGGATTGAAAATGGCTGATGATGATGATGAGGCCAATAGCCTAATTACCGATTTGATTGTAGCCATTTTTTTGAATAGTATGATTACAACAATACACGTATTTGTATTGGTATGATCATATTATCATGTTGGATCACGTTACTCTGTCGTGCTTTGTCGCAAATTACACATGCAGCGCTAAAAAATCTGCAAGAAACGACAGTATCCATGCATAATACGCTAACGAAACTGATTTGGCTCAGGATCTCAACAAGTACAAGTGCGAGATGGTAATGCTGCACATTCCATTTCGTAATGAGGAAACAGAGATACTCTCAGAGACAAAATATGTCAAGATCTATGACGACAATGAAGAGCTCATACTAGATTGTAAATTGTATGAATTGGACTTGGAAATTTTCAAAATGATTGAAATATGTAAGATGATGTGTCAAAACAATAAAGACATGACGAAGCATGCAGTATTGACCTGCATAGCCTTGTAATGCGACTGCGAGAAGAAGACCCTTTCGAAACTTTTACAATCATCCAAACAGTGAGATAAATGAGGATCTAAAGCTCGCCACGCTCAATTGACTCAGTGCAATTGCAAAGAAACAAGAAAACTTGATGACCAATGAGGACTTCTGCAACTTAATGAGAATGGCCAATGATAAACAAAAGATTCTACTGATACATGTAATTTGGAGTCTGTTATCTCCCAATCGCAAACTGATTCAAATATTCTTGACCACCATCTGGTTTATGCCAGCTCTGAGCACATCCAAGATCACCTCCCATGATCCTTTGCGTGATCTCCAATCCCGACTCCGGTTTTCTTTCTTATGAAACACAAATTATGTCAAATGATGTCATTTCCATGTTGCAAAATCGTCACAAATTGATTTTACTACTGTTCAAAATTTAGTAGGTAATCTGCAAGATCACCTCCCATGATCCTATGCGCGATCACATCCAAGATCACCTCCCATGATCCTTTGCACAATTACATCTAAGATCACCTCCCGTGATCCTTTCCGGGATCTCCTCTCCCGGCTCCATTTTTCTTTGTTGCGCAACGGAAAAAATGTCATTTCTGCATCGCAAAATCATGACAAACTGATTTTACTACCGTCCAAAATTTATGCATCAAAAATTTCTTGTTCTCATTCTCTGCTCTCTTATGCAATGGTTTCCCATACACAGCCATGGCCTCGCTAACCTTATTTGTGGTATTATTAAGGTCAACTTGTATCTGTTGTAGGCGTCGGTACTTTTCATCACTCTGTAACTATCCCATCAAGTTAATTTAAAAAATATTTTTCCCCATTGTGAGTTTCCCTCCCACTTATTCCAATCAATCTGGGGCAGATTAAAGTTTTCCCATAAAAAGACATTCACACTTGCTTGCCCCATTCCACCCACATGCAAAGTCATATTCTTCACAATCTTCCAGTCTGTAGATTACTCCCACTTTCATTATACCTTTGCTTCACACTAACTCACACCACACAAATTGTATGCTGGCAGACATAACTTCAGACTTGGCAAAAATTCTTTTCTTGCTTAGGCTGCTTTTGATAAGAAGCATAACTCACCCCTTCCATCTTCCTTATCTTTCCTAAATATATTATACATGTCATAGTGGAATTCATCATCCCACTATCCAGGTGGCACCACGTTTCTATTAGCTCTACTAAGTCAGCATTAGTTGTCCTAACCAGGAGTTCAAATTCAGTCATTTTATTGACAACACTCCTACATTATTGAAGACACATTTCTATTATCTACAGTTTACTACCCTTACAAACCCCTTTAAGTTATTTAGATTTGTATTCCAAACTTTATTTTCCCCCTCATTTGAAACACTGCTACACTGAGAACATCTTATCAACATCAGCTGTTGTTCCAACAAACAAGAATTCTTTACATGAGTGCAAGCATTACTTTGACCCATATCATCAGAAAAATGTGATTTAATTACCCTTCTCAGTAACTTGCCCTTAATGCCACAGTGCTCCAATTCGTACAGTAGCCTTTTATGTTCAACAGTATCAAAAGCTCTTATGAAATCAGAGTATATGATATCAAAATTATTTTTTGCATACAGTTCCTTTGTCACTAAATCACAGTATCCTATCAAATTGGCTAGACAAGATCTCCCCTTAACAAACCCATACTGTGACTGAAATGTAACTGCACTCCTGTCTAGACGGTTCTGCATCACTTCTTCTTCAGTGATTCCATTATTTTCCCTGGAAGATAAATTAAGCTGGCAGGTTTGTAATTACTCATGTCACCATTTCATCAATCTTTCTGAATTTGGGATACATTCACACATCTCCAGTCCACTTCTGAATCTAAAGATGCTCTCAGAATTATGGCCAAGGGTTTGCTTACCTCATTTGCTGCCATCCTTAATATAACTGGATAGATCCCATCCACCCCAGATGCCTTTCTTATGTTCAAGTTCAACAATTTCTTGTTCAGTTATTACAAAATCATTTAGCTCCATGTTAGAATTTCATAAACTTCTTGCATTCACTTCACCAAAGAATTTCTCATGTGTGAATGTGAATGCAAAATACCTATTCAGTTTGTCGACATCAACAGTTAAACTATCAACAACAAGTGGACCAATGTGATTCTAGTGTTAATATAAGTAAAGAAGTCTTTGCTGCTTTTCTGGGTATTTTGGTACTGCCAAAGATTTCTCATAGCTTGCCTAATCTCCTTTATGCCTTAATAACCTTAGCTTGCCTAATCTCCTTTATGACTTGATTACAGGCCTGTTCATATCTACTATATACAAAGGGTACTAGGAAAGTTTTGCAATACAGCTTTGTTTATTTAATTTTTTCAAAGTAATTTCCTCTACATTCAATACACCTCTCCACCCTCCGAAACCAATCTTTAAACCAGTTCTGCCAAGTTTCACTAGGGAGTAAAGCACACTCGTTGTCCCAAGCCCGTAGAAGGTCCTCATCACTGGAAAACTGCCTCCCTTTTAGCTTCATTTTCACATGCGGGAACAGTGCAAAGTCGCAGGGAGCAAGGTCTGGACTGTAGGGAGGGTGCTCGAGAAGTTTCAGTCCTGTCGTGGTCAAATATTCGGTGCAGGCTTTGGCGCAGTGAGCTGGAGCATTATCGTGATGGAGGTACCAGGTGTCCATTCTTGACTTTGGCCACAGGTTCTTCATAGATCCAATGACTTTAGGCAGGCATTGTTCAGTATACCACTTAGCTGTGACTGTCTTCTGCGTGTCCAAAACGACACGTTACACAATTCCACTTGATTTGAAAAATACAGCTATCATTTTCTTCTTTACAGATCGGGATTTTCTGACAATTACGGGTGTGTCGTCATCATCAAAGACCCAAACTTTGTTTTGAGCCTTGGTCGGCAGATCGTAATAGTACAGCCAAGTCTCATCACCTGTCACGATGTTGTTCACATACCGAGATTGTCCCTTATCAAACTTTTTTAACATCTCCCGGCACCAAGTCACACGTCGTGTCATCTGCTCTTCAGTCAGTTGATGCGGCACCCAGAGAGAACAAAGTTTCTTCACGTGCAAATGATCTTGCAGAATCGAATGAATTGCTGGTGCATTTAGGCCCAAAGTATCCTCTATCTGTTGGTAGGTCACTTACCTGTTTTCGTCAAGCATTTTCCTCACAGCAGTAACGTTTTCCTCCGTAACTGACGTTCGTGGCCTTCCTGGCCTCTCAGAATCCTCCAGAGTGAAATTTCCCCTTTGGAATTCTCTATACCACCTGAATATCATTGTACGATGTGGACAATCATCATCTAGTGCAAGAGTAATTTCTTCTAAGCACTGGTCTATGGTTAAACCACGCACGAAATTATACCACAAAACTGTCCTTATCTCATTTCGTGACCATGATGCCATCGCAAGCACTTTACACTCTCACTACTAATGAATAACTGAGCCCATCAACTTGGCGCGGCGGCTACTATGCACGTATGAACATGTCTCAACATGCAGCAACAAGCAGCTTCCTGTGATTCATTGTTGCGTCATATTGCAAAACTTTCCTAGTATCCTTTGTACTTCTGTATCAACTGATAATTTGTAAGCATCCCATGTATTTTTATTCTCTGCCACATGTCTCATAAGACCAAGTGATATTCATTTAGGTCTAATTCTTGAATGGTGTTTCTTCACTGGCATGAATAGCATAATTAACATCTATGATTATTTTCCAGAATGCTTCCCATTTAGAATTTGTTGTTAGTAACATCATTAGTTGGTTTCACTGTATAGAATTTAAAAACTCTCTCTCTCTCTCTCTCTCTCTCTCTCTCTCTGTGTGTGTGTGTGTGTGTGTGCGTGTGCATGCATGCGTGCGTGCGTGCGTAGGCGCCTCCGTAGCCGGGTGTGCAGGAGCAGCAGTGCATAGCACACGCTTCTTGATTAGACCGGGGTTCGAGCCCGTGACCACCAAATATGGAGGATGCGGAAAGGTCAGGGAATGACCACCGCATAGCCCTGGAGCAATATGGCCTTAGTTGCTAATGCTCCTAAAAACAAAATAACAACAATAACAGTGTGTGCGTGCGTGCATCTCTAGCATGCTTCCTAGACAACAGTCATCCAAAAAATCGATAAATGTCTAGTTAGTAATGTGTGACCAATCCACAAGTTCCTGTCAATATCTGGAAAGTTAAAATCCCCCATTATTATAACACATTCTGGTTTAATGGCCAATGCTATTTCTCTGTACAATTGTTCATAGTACACTCCTACCATGATTTTTGCTTTCCCAGTGCTTATGTCACACCAAACTGACTCAACATTGCACTGTCCATCCATGTCAACTGGATTCACTGCCTTAGATTTTGTGTTTCTTAACTAACAACATAACTCATCCTCCCTTACTGTCCTTATCCTGTCTGTCCTTTCTGTATACATTGTACTTCCCATATTCAAATTCTGCATTCCTTATATCTTGGTGACACTATATCTCTGCATTTCATGACTTGACCAGCAATTCAATTCATCAAATTTATTTATTATGCTCCTTGTATTGGTGTACATGCAGTATACAAGCATCTGTTCTTACTATTAGTTACCCTAACACATCCCGCATATTTCCTTGTTCCAAGATGATCCACAGCAGGCATGGAAATCCATGGTACTTTGCTTTTGGGCAGCTGCATGTTCCAATAGAAGCAATGCAAGAATCGCTTTCACTTCTAACTGTGGCTATTGTTAATCTATTAACCTGTCCCACCCACCCTAAGGTAGCAGTTTTCAGACCCAAGTAACACTAACTCAATAGCGTCAACAAATATTCTTGCACCTGTCCTATTTAAGTGTATTCCATCCCTGCACAAGCAGTTTCTCCAGTTAACAAGCACAGACCATGCGGAGAAAAATTCTACTCCACAAGACTTGCACATTCAGACACAGCATGGGTTTGTCAAGGGGAAATCATGCCTGACCAATTTTATTGGATACTATGATGTGGTTACAAAGGAAACGGATGCAAAAATAATTTTGATATCATATACTTGGATTTTAGGAAAGCATTTGATACTGTTGCACATGGAAGACTACTGTACAAATTGTAGCAGTGTGGCATTAAGGGCAAGTTGCTACAATGGATAAAAGGATGGTTGAGTGGGAGAAGACAGAGAGTGGTAATCAATGGACACTGCTCTTCATGGACTAATGTCCATGAACACTGAACCCTAGGGGACTGCTCTTCATGGACATTAGTCCATGAAGAGGAGCCCCCCCAGGGTTCGGTGTTGGGCCCATTGTTATTTTGTACATTTATCAATGATATTAATGAAGGTATATCAGTTTTAATGTCCAAGTTTGCAGATAATACAAAGATTGGCAGGGTTGTTAATGACAATAATTATACAGTAAGCTACTGCGGCAGGATCTAGAAAAGTTGGGCATATGGGCTGTGAAGTGACAACTGAAGTTTAACACTGAAAAATGCAAAGTACTGCATATGAGAAATGTACCACACTCAAGCTAGTGGAGAATGAAAAGACCTGGGGATAATTGTGTAATCAGATATGAAGTTTTCTGAGTAGTGCAGACAGGCTGCCGGAGCAGCTCATGGGATTTTGTCAATGATAGACAGGAATTTTGCTAGCAGGGATGTGTACAGGTCTGGAGGCTTCATTTTAGGAAGGATGTAGAGTTTCTAGAATGAGTACTAAGAAGGGCAACAAGACTGGTGAGGGTAACAAAGGGGTGCCCTTACCAAGAAAGGCTTAAGTTCTGCAAATTGCAGTGTCTGGAGACTAGGTACCTATAAGGTGATCTGACTGAAGTGTATAAAGCCATGAAACGGTTTGAGCAGGCTCAATGCTGATGGGATTCTTCCTCTTGCTCAGATTGCGAATCTGAGGGGGCATAAATTCAAATTGGGAAAAGACACTTGTAGAATAGATGTGCAGAAGTTTACCTTTAGCCAGTGGGTAGCTGATTGCTGGAACAGACTTCCATCTGTTATTGTGGAAGTTGATAGCTTAAATAAATTTAAGGCTGAACTAGACAAACATTTGGAAAGAATGGATGGGTGAAATGGGAAGGGGTTTTTTTTTTTTTTTTTTTGGCTGATGCTATATAAGCTTGCTTTCTTGTATCATCATATGCCTCAACTAATGCTGAATGCATGGTACTGCATATGGGTAGCAGTAATCCCAGAGTAACATAACAGCTGTGTACTGCTACACTTAGATGGTGGAAAATGATTGGATCCATTATTAGTCTGAGGCATGATTTCCATTCAAATTAAATTTAATTGAAAACATCACACTAAAATAATATACTTAAATGCAATAACGGTACTACAAACAAGTTGTGCAGCAACATACATAATGCACTATCAAGTTTATGTTATTATGTTATTAAATATATATTATGATATGATGTTACGTTATATGTATTATGTTATTGAGTTTATGTTACACCATTACGCTCGTATAATTTTGTTAATTATAATAGATAATAAAATTATCTATTATAATAGATCATTTTAATTTAGCACACAAGTTAATGCCACTCTAGATTATTAAAACTTTTGAGATGCCTATTTACAACAATTAACACAATTCCCCTATCATGCACTACAATACAAGATATGATATTCGTGCCAAATTACCAATACAAAGTTTCTATATACCAAGTCTCAAAATCTCTAGCTTAATTGACTTAAAAAATCTCTAGTTAAATTTAAAAATGAACTAAGGGATGTGACTAGGCCCATAATGCTATTTATAGAATACAATTTAATATGTTAATCAAGTCAATAAAACAGTAAAATTTTTTTAAAAAACTCAATTGTTGTCCGGAGAAGAAAATTTTCCATTTCACAGTTCAGATCATGAGCGCAAAAAAAAAAAAAAAAAAACCTCGCCTATTCGCAAAGGGAGATGAAAGGGTGAATTGAGCAATTACAGACCTGTAAACCTAACTTCCATTCCAGAAAAACAGGAAAAATAATGAATTCAGTGATTAAAGAGGTATCAGGATCATCTTGCAGTAATGTAGTTATATGGAAATCATTGCATGGATTTATTAAAGAGAGATCTTGTCTACCAATCAGATTAGCTATTATGACACAGTAACAAAGGAACTGGATGCAAAAATATAATTTTGACATCATATACTTAGATTTAAGTAAAGCTTTTGACAATGATCCACGTGCCTGACTACTATGCAAACTAGAGCAGTGTGATTTTTCGAGGCAAGTTACTGCTATGGAAAAGGAATGGTTGAGTGGTAGAAGACGGAGGTGGTTATAAACGAGCACTGATCTTGGACTAATGTTATTAGTGTAGTTCCTAAAGATACAATGCTTGCCCCTTTACTTTTTAAAGGATTTATTAAGAGTAATTATGAGGTCATATCAAGCTTAATTGTCTAAATTTCCACATGATACAAGATTGGCAGTGTGGTTAATGAGGAATCAAAGCAAAGGATACTCTTACAACAAAAGACTTCAGTTCTACGAACTTCGGTGTATGGAAACTAAGTACCAGCAAGGAGACATGACTGAAGTGCTGAAGGCGTTACACAGATTGAGTAAACTATATGCTAAACTTTTACTCTTCCTGGGACAACACACATAATGGAACATCAATATAAATTGAAAAAGGATGGTTGCAGCATAGAGGTGAAGAAATTTGCTTTCAACCAGAGAGGGAGTGTTGGAACAAACTTGCTTCAGGTGTTTAATCTTAGCGAGTGTAAGAAGTTGGAGTTTGTAGTTTATATAAATTGAAGGAAGGATTAAACAAATTACACTGAACAACAAATTTTGGATCAAATCTTATTATGGGCATGAAAGTAAATTTACTTTATAAATATTGGGGTGCTAAATACAGAAAGGGTGCTTAAAATGGCAGATTGGCTCTTGTTTTCGAAAAGAGTAGTTTTTTATATTTATACAACATATTTTTTATTTATATGGCAGTAAGATTTAGCTAAGAACATACCTGTATCAAACACGGGACCTTTCCTTTTCGCCTTTTGCTTGTATTCTTCTTTGGGAGCATCCCTTTTCACCATCCAACAATGCTAACATGGCAGCACTCCATTTGCTTTTGTATCTTTGTTCCATTGCTTGCGATGTCTTAATGGAAGCACTCACCATGTTCATCGCTTATGGCACCACAGTTTAGCAGGAAGGTATCCAGATGTGAGTGCAAGAAATGCATCTTCAATGACACGTTGCACTCTAGTGTTTCGTAAGAAATAATGAAATCTTCACCAAGCTGCCTGTAGTTGCCGGCTTTAAAATTTCCTAGAAAACCAGTTGAAACATGTTGTTGATATTGTTGGGATATCAGAGACGTGGTGTCACACAGATATAAGTAATGCGGAACTGGAATTTGGGGAATACAATGTGTATAGAAAGGATAGACAGGACAGGAGGGGAGGAGGGGTTATGCTATTAGTTAAGAAACACATAAAGTCCAAGGAAGTGAAGCCAGTCGACATCGATGGACAGGGCAGTGTCGAGTCAGTTTGGTGTGATATAAGCATAGGGAAATCAAAATTGAGAGTAGGAGTGTGCTATAGGCCTAATGACTCTGATGAGTATAATAAGATATTGTACAGGGAAATAGAGTGGGCCAGTAAATCAGAGAGTCTTATAATGGGGGATTTTAATTTCCCAGATATTGACTGGAATTTGTGGGTTGGTCACTCGCACACTAGCAAGGCTTTTGTGGATTTATTGGATGATTGTTTTCTACATCAGCATGTTCGTGAGGCAACAAGAGGGAGTAATACTCTTGATCTGATTATCAGTAGTGATTCTTCATGCATTAAGAATCTGCAGATAAATGAACCACTAGGTGGCAGTGATCACAGTGTGTTGAAGTGGGATTTACTCAAGGAGGTAACTACCATCAGAGGTAGAGGGAAGGGTTTTTGTTTTCGTAAAGGCAACTATGATGGTCTGAGACAGTATTTAAATTCTATACAGTGGGACCAACTGACGATGTTACCAACAGCAAACTCAAAATGGGAAGCATTCAAGGAACTAATCTTGGAGGCTACCAGGCTTTACATACCAACTAAGAAATATTGTTCAAGGTTTAGGCCTAAATGGTTGTCAGATGAACTAATGAGACATGTGGCAGAGAAGAAAGATGCATGGGATACATACAAATTAATGGGTGACATGGAAGCCTATGATAGATATAAGTTGGTCTGTAACCAAGTCACAAAGGAGATTAGGCAGGCAAAGGCAGACTACGAAAAATCCTTGGCAAAGGATGCAAAGAAAAACAGAAAAGAGTTCTTTACATATTTAAACTCAAGAAGGAAAGGGATGAATCAGATTGGTCCACTGGATATTGATGGTTCAACAGTTGAGGATCCTGCTCAGGTGGCTAACAATCTAAACGAGTATTTTGCATCTACATTCACGCATGAGGAGTTATTCAGGAAGGAGAATGATCTAGGTAAAGTAAACATTGGCAGGGAGCTGGATGATTTTGTAATAACTGAGAGGAAAGTGGAGGAGAGATTGTTGAGGATAAACATAAAAAAGGCACCTGGGGTGGATGGGATCTATCCAGTTATATTAAAGGAGGCAGCAAAGGAAGTAAGCAAACCCCTAGCCATAATTATGAGAGCTTCTTTGGACTCAGGGGAGGTACCCATAGACTGGAGATGTGCAAATGTAACCCCAATTCACAAAGGAGGATCAAAGGCTGACACAAGTAATTATAGACCTGTTAGTTTAACTTCTGTTCCGGGTAAATTAATGGAGGCACTGGTTAAAGAAGCACTGCAGGATCATCTAGACAAGAATTCAGTTATAGCTCAGACGCAGCATGGTTTTGTTAAGGGCAGGTCTTGCCTGACCAATTTGATTGGATACTATGATGTAGTCACAAAAGAACTGGATGCAGGGAATAACTTTGATATTATATATTTGGATCTTAGAAAGGCTTTTGATACTGTTGCACATGGAAGACTGCTGCACAAATTGGAGCAGTGTGGCATTGGAGGCAAATTGCTGCTATGGATAAGGGGATGGTTGAGTGGCAGAAGACAGAGAGTGGTAATCAATGGACACTGCTCAACGTGGACTAATGTTATTAGTGGAGTCCCTCAGGGTTCAGTGTTGGGTCCGTTGTTGTTTTCGGTGTTTATGAATGATATTGATGATGGGATATCAAGTTTAATGTCCAAGTTTGCAGATGATACAAAGGTTGGCAGGGTTGTTAAGGACACTACTGACGCTATGCTGCTGCAACAGGATCTGGAAAGGTTGAACAGATGGGCTGAGAGGTGGCAAATGAAGTTTAACATTGACAAATGTAAAGTACTACATATGGGAAACAGTAACCCCAGAGCAACGTATCAACTCTGCGGTACTATACTGACAGTGGTGGAGAATGAAAAGGACCTGGGGGTAATTGTGCAGGCAGATATGAAGTTCTCTGAGCAGTGCAGACGAGCTGCAAGAGTAGCTCATGGTGTCTTGTCAATGATATACAGGAATTTTTCTAGCAGGGATAAGGAGGTGATTATTCCCTTGTATAAGGCAATGGTTAGGCCACATCTTGAGTACTGTATACAGGTCTGGAGGCCTCATTTCAAGAAGGATGTAGAGCTGCTGGAACGGGTACAGAGAAGGGCAACAAGATTAGTGAATGGAACAAAGGGTTACTCTTACGAAGAAAGGCTTAAGTTTTGCAAATTACAGAGTCTGGAGACTAGGCACCGGCGAGGTGATCTGATAGAGGTGTATAAGGCTTTGAATGGGTTGAGCATGCTCAATGCCAATGGGATTCTTCATCTTGCTGAGAATAATCACCTCAGAGGGCATAAATTCAAATTGAGGAAGGACGGATGTCGGATAGATGTGCGGAAATTTGCCTTTGGCCAGCGGGTGGTTGGTTGGTGGAACCGACTTCCATCACTTGTTGTTGAAGTTGATAGCCTAAACAAATTTAAAGCTCAACTGGACAGGTATTTCGAACGAACGGAGGGGTGAAATGGGAGTGGTGTGTGTTTTTTTTTTTTTTTTTTTTTTGGCTGATGCTGAATAAGCTTGCTTTCTTGCATCATATGCCTCTACTAATGCTAATGCTAATGCTAATGCTAACATTTCAAAAGGCTTTCCATGCTGATTTCTTGCTATCACTAAGGACATATTCGAACTGTTCGTCTTTGAAAAGTTGCCTTATTTGTGGACCAAAGAAATTTCCTGCCTTAATCTTCTCTATACTAAGTCTTGGGAATTTCTCTTGCAAGTATGTGAATGCAGGACCATTCACTTCCAAAGCCTTCATGAAATTTTTAATGAACCCCAGTTTGATGTGGATTGATGGAAGCAAAACTTTATTTGGATCTACCAGAAGTCAAATGCTATGTTCTTCAGTCCAGGTGTTAATGATTTTCGTTGAGGCCAACTCCTCTTCTCGTAGTGAAAAACTATCCTTGGCATGACTATCCCACTCGTACAGAAAGCAACAGTACTTAGTGTAACCATTTTGTAGTCCTAATACAATGGCAATTACCTTTAAATCACCACATATCTTCCACTCATACTCCTGATAGTGTATGCTTATGAGGATCAGTTCCATGTTTGCATATATTTCTTTTTTGTGGATGGCATTATGCAGTAGGTATTGAAGGCAGCATATTAGAAGTCGCCATTCTTTGGGAATGTGCCTCACGTTCATTGCTGCCATTAGACCATCAACATCCTTACAAACAGTGAATTCACCTTCTTTTTGATAGAATTTATCATAGTCTTTATTTTGAGAGTGAAATGTCACTTTCAGAGAATGATCTAGAAGATTCCACTGCTGTAGCCTCGAGGCCAAAAGCTCTGCCTTATCCTTCTGCAGTTCAAGATCCAAGATGAGGTCATTAAGCTCACTTTCTGTGATTTTATGTGGTTCAGAAAGATAAAGGTTCGGACAAAATGGTGGATCCCTAGAGGTAGACAGCTGCTGTACTTCTTTGTGTACATCAAGTTGATGTTCACTAGCTTCTTCATCTTCATCAGAGTGTACAGAAAAACAGTCGGGAGGTTCAGGAACAGGTTGTTGATAATGTACTGTAAGGTATGTGATGAATTGCAGATGGTATATTTGAGTACATCACTGTCCACTTTTTCTTCATTGTTATCCCTTTTCTAATAGGAGGTAACAGTCAGGAGCTAACACCATACAGAAGGTAACAGTCTGTGACATGATTTGTTGGCTCCCTCCATATGATGAGCACTGTGAAAGGTATAAAATATCCCTTTCTATTCCCCCATGCATTGAGGTTTGATGAATGGGTAGTGAAGCTTATGTGTGGATTCCGGTTCTTGTCCTGGTCACCTACTTTACACCCAAAGTGCAAGAAGTGGGCCTTTTTTATGGCTCGAGTTAAGGGACGCTTTCTTGAAGCTAATGTGACTTCTCCACATACGTAACAGAAGGCATCTGGACTATTCACACAATTACGGAGCATATTAATCTTGCACAACACAAATACTGTGCAAAAAATAGGAATCTCAGAGAGAGATCAACTGTTAACTGAGAACAAATCATCGAGTACCTAGCTGTATTTGAGGATTACTGCAACAGAGTTGAAGACACATTTGAGGCAACAACTTGTTATGTGATGCAAAGCAAGATGACAGTTGCTGATCATAAGATAAGAGCGCGGTGGTACTGAAAGCAAGCCACAGTTAATAATGTACAGTAACTCGCTAATATGAGATCCCAACTGTAATTCGAAAACAAGAGCCAATCGACAAATTATATGTGATTTTCATTTTCGTAAAATTTTATGTGTTGACCAGTGTTATTAGAGGGAAAGAAATAAACCCAGAGGCTCACATCTGGTGAGTATGGGTTTGGCACACCCAGGGTCCTGAGCTGGATATCACCATTCTTCTCTCTCTCTCTCTCTGTCTCTCAGGATAACACAATTTTTTTTTTGGCTGATGCAGCATAAGTTTCAGGCTTCCTTGCACCATATGGCTAATAATAAAAATAATAATAACAAATGAGGTGGTGTTTTTTTTTTTTTTGTTTTTTTTTTAATGATACTGTAAAATATTGCTTACTTGCATCATTTGCTACTACTAATACATGCTTCAAAATCTTTTTTATTAAATTTTCACCAAATAATTAACCAATTTTACAGGAGGGGCAAGTAGCCACCCCCTTTTCAGCACACAAATTAATCTCTCTGTTCAATTGCCTATTTTAATACGCTTGCTACTCTATTTTTTAGAACTACTATATCAGGTGCATAAACACCAATAAGGGCAAGACAGTTTAGTTTTTTAAATGAATCCCACATGCTTTCTGGTTATTCAGATATCCAATGCTGTATGCAGTAGAGTCTATTTGCTGAGAGCAAGCTGCTTTTGATTTGATGATTTATTCTATTACAAAAGGTCACTAAAATGGAAAACAGCTTAGAATTATTTTGATTACTGCCATTTGTAATGCCTATTTTATGGAGTTATCCCCACCTCTTTTTTCCCTATCCATGCAATTTCACTAACAATGCCTGTTGTTTTTTTTATTTCTACAACTGTATCTTTCTGCTATTCCACTATTCTGGAAACATATTTCTGAAAAACGTACCTGCATGATCAACTCACAGGAAAATTACATTCTACGACAAAGAAAAAAATGTTCTATGACAGAGATACAAAATTATATTCAGCACGAATAATATCATCGTCACTATGAAATATGATGATATCATATATGTCGAAATAAGAGATAAAATCTATTACTGCATATTTTCTATGGGCTGAAATAATAGATGAAATCTACCACTGCATTTCTTTCTACGTGCTGCATGCTATCCTTACACTTATTTATTGTCTGATTACATCACATTTACCACCATTAAAAATTAAAAAATCACATCTACATACAGTAAATAAGGCAAATGTGTTACTTTTTTTCAGATTTACAATACATGGAAATCTTGCATATGTCTTCTGAAATTTTAAGATATACACTTTGACACTTTACTGAAAGGCACTGTTAATTATCCTCACACCATACAAGTAATATGAAATAGTCGCACATTACAAGACTACTATCCAGTGTTCCTTTTTTTCAATGTAGACTAGAACACCTAACAGTCAATTTGTAAAAAAAAATAATTAGAAATTCACAAATTTTTTTAAAAAATTCTAGTTTTACTATTTTTTTGCAAAAAAAATAAAAGTGGATAAAGGTATGTTTTTAAAAAAAGACAGACCCTTTACAACCAACAATATTATGAAAGTGAGATGGAAAATGTATCAAACTGAGTAAAAATTACTGATTCTCTATCATAAAACCAGAGACTGGCAGCTCTGACCTATTATTAGTGATCAGTATTATTTATAGGAGGGGCAATAAATTAGAGTAACAGGAGTGTCAATAAATAAACAAGAGGGGTATACCTTGTCACCCTTCTCTCCACTTGGACCTCTTATGCCTTGATCTCCCTGCAAAAAGAAAAAAACAATGGCATTTATAAATTAAACTCATTGCAAAGCAAATTAAATATAAATTATATTAATGCAATAGTTAGACATTCATTATAACAATAATTATGTCTTTCTAAATGGAAATGAATTTACAAAAGATTTCAACAAGCCTATATATATATATAGTAGTAATATAAAAGTGACACTTTATTTATTTTACAAACCACACATTATTTATATCCTTTTGCTTCCTTTACTGTTGCACTGTGCATCTTGGAGCATTAGACATACAATAACTTTTGTTATTTTCCTTGTTCTGCTTATTTTGCATCTTTAAAGTTTTATATTACTACTATTTATTTAAGTTTTAGCCTTCTGCTGCTTTGCACGATGCTACTCTTATACAACATCTCCTCAATAGACATTCTGCTAGATGGTTCTGACATTTACACATCTTGGCTTATTTAATTTTTTCCTTATTTGCACTATGAGTACAACAGATATGAATATGGTGAGTCAGCACTGTGTCGCCTCTAGTTTCACTAGAAAACGTGTTGAGTTCTGCCCTGCTCCTGAGGATGGTCTGTCAAATTTCTCACAAGAGAATCATACTTTTGGCACCAACTCATTCAATTCCATCTTTCTTAAACACAAAAGTAATTTGCATATACTAAATCACACTGCTTCTTTCTAAGTGCAAGGATAAACGTTGTCTTACCTGTCCTGCCATGGATAACCCTGAAACCTCCCACTGCCTTAACTCCACCTCCTTTTTGTAAAACAAAAAATGTTATCTACCTCCTAACATGTAAAATTTGCAACATCAAATATGTAGGACAAACATCTAATTCTTTAAACATCAGAATAAATGGATACAGATCAAAAAGTAAAAATCTTTCTTTAGGCAATAACAATGACACAGATTTTGAACTGCTTCACCATAATTTTAGCAATCATAGAAGATAACCACAAACGTGAATACTATGAAAGAATCTTTATGTATATTCACAAATCACTGTATCCACATGGTTTAAACAATAAATTCTTCAATAAAATTGTCTGCTGCAATAGATCCTTGAACACCGAGCACTGTATCTATAAATTATTTAACCTCAGTCATATATTAAAAAACAAAATTCAAAGACATGCTCATGGTAGCAAGAAACATAAACCATATAAAAATATCAAATTCAACTTCTCTAATATCCTAAGTTCATGGGACCGTACTGCACTTGATTTACATAATATTTACCAATTCCTTTGTAGCATTAAAAAGTCTGTTCTTAAAGCACTGGTCTCATCCAGCCATAAATTCGAGTTTACCAATATACAGCTTAAACACATTATAAAAGACATCAGTCTGTTTAGAAATGGAACTATTACTTCTAACTACACTGAATATTGTAATATTATATTTCTCCATAAATGGTTTGACAATATACCTTGGACCTCTATTCTTAACAAACACAATAACCTACTGCCTTTCAACAACCGCTATAAATTTGATATACGTCACTGTTTCAATTATGACCCTCCACTAGGTTTAAAAATCTGCAACTACAAACAACTTGCCACTAATTTAGGTAATATGTTGCTTACTGATCTCCCATGCCATTGCAGTAATCCAGCTTATGCAGCTTTTGTGGATCAACATTATGGACATATCATAACTGGAAATCTAAACATCATAAATGACAAAACCTAAAAAACAGTTATGAGTAAAGGGCTCAAATTCAGACCCATTAACCGAGTTAATCTTAATAACATCAACAAAAAACTATATCTAGACCTTATACATTTTGCCAACGAGCTTGCTTATAAATATACCATTCCACATGAAGCATTCCAAAACTGATTACTATTATCTATCAAGACATCAAAAAAGCTATTGCCAAGTCCTACAACCCCATCAATAACCACTACACTCCATTCTGCAATCTGAAAGACAAATTTTAGAATTACAGGGCAATTTTATTATCACCCCAGTTGACAAAGCATCCAACAACTTTCTTATCTTTTGCAAACAATTCTACTTCAGCCAACTAAAATCTGAAATAGAGAATAGCTCCACATATTAGGTGTTTGGTAGGTTGGAAAACTGCTTACAGAGACTAAAAGGTTAACAGTGACCACAGGCAGAGGCAAAAGTAATTCTTGCACTGCTTCTATTAGAATGAGCAGCAGCCTAGAAAGCAAAGTAATGGTGATTTCCAGGACTGCTGGAGTCATAGTGGAACAAGTAAATACATGGGCTGTGTTAGGGTAACTAAGAGTAGGAACAGGTGCATTGTAACACTTGCATGTACACTAATGCTAGGAGTATAGTTAATAAATTTGATGAGCTTGAAGTGCAAGCCAAGACATCAAAGGCAGATATTGTTGGAATATCAGACGTGGTGTCACACAGATATAAGTCTGTTTAACACTGCAAAACGTAGATTTATCACTTTTGTAAGCATATCAATTTATAAATTGATAAATTTATTCAATTTATAAGCATATAAATAAAAGCAAACGACGAAACCTTCCATGACAAGCGCATAACACATACTGAACAAGGATTAGCGAGAAACATCTACGCTCGCGATTTTGTCACCCCTTTCCCCCACCTACTGAGCGCTGTTTTAACCGGAAAGATAATTTTAGCCACGCCCATGTATTTTTATGGCGGAAAACGTTCACGGCACTTTAAAATTCACATTTTTTTAGGTTTTCATTTTATATTAAATCAGCGACCGTAAATACGTGAAACCGCGAATACAGATACCGCGAATTGCGGGGTTTACTGTACTTGGATTTCAGAAAAGCTTTTGATACTGTTGCACCTGGAAGACTGCTGTACAAATTGGATAGGTATGGCATTAAGGGTAAGTTGCTACAATGGATAAAGGAATGGTTGAGTGGGAGACAACAGAGAGTGGTAATCAATGGACACTGCTCTTCGGGGACAAATGTTGTTGGTGGAGTTCCCCAGAGGTTCGGTATTGGGCTCACTGTTGTTTTGTACATTTATCAATAATATTGATGAAGGTATATCGGATTTAATATCCATGTTTGCAGATGATACAAATGTTGGCAAGGTTTTTAATGACAGTAAAGACAGTATGCTACTCCAACTGAATCTAGATAAGTTGGGAAAATGGCTGAGAAGTGGCAACTGAAGTTTAACATTGACAAATGCAAAGTACTGCATATGGGTAGTGATAACCGAAGAGAAACCTACCAACTGTGTAGTACTACACTCAGGGAAGTGGAAAATGAAAAAGACCTGGGGGCAATTGTGCAGTCAAATATGAAGTTCACTGAGCAGTGCAGATGGGCTGCCATGGCAGGTCATGGAGTCTTGTCAATGATATATAGGAATTTTGCTAGCAGAGACAAGGAGGATGATTATACCTTTGTATCAGGAAATGGTCCGGCCACACCTTGAGTATTGCGTACAGATCTGGAGGCTTCATTTTAAGAAGGATGTAGAGTTGCTAGAACAACTACAAAGAAGGGAACAAAGGGGTGCTCTGACCAAGAAAGGCTTAAGTTCTGCAAATTGCAGCACCTGGAGTGCAGGCACCTGCAAGGTGATCTGATTGAGATGTATAAGGCCTTGAATGGGTTGAGCAAGCTGAATGCTGATGGGATTCTTCCTCTTGCTCAAACTGAGAACCTGAGGAGGCAAGGTTTCAAATTGAGGAACAATAGTTGTAGAATAGATGTGTGGAAATTTTCCTTTAGTCAGTTGTTAGTTGTTTTGTGGAACAGGCTTCCATCTTTTGTTGTGGAAACTAATAGCCTAAATAAATTTAAGGCTCAGCTGGACAGGCATTTGGAACGAATGGAGGGGTGAAATGGAAGTGGTTTTTTTTTTTGGCTGATGCTGCATAAGCTTGCTTTCTTGCATCGTATGCCTCTACTAATGCTAATATATACCATGCAGTCTCAATCCTGCTTCAACAATAAAAAAGAGCTTATAGCTTTACATAAAAAAACTGCACACCAAAATACAAAACTACTCTTCCTTTATATGATTGCCAAATTCCACAAACAACTGGCAGGTTTTAGATTCATAACCAGTTCCAGAAATAGTGGCTGCTACCTACCCTGCAAGCAATTCTTCAGACAGCTTAAAACCATCTTCAGCAATCTTACTACTACCTGTATTATTAACAATAACCAATCTGTTTTAAACATTTTTCGATCCAATCTCTCTATAACTAGTATTGAAACTTTTTATTTCACCAACCTGTTCACTTCCATCCCACTTAACCTACTGGTATTTGTGCTAAAACAATTGTTTAACAAATACCATGAGAAACTTAATATTCACAAGAATACTTTGGACAACCTCGTCAATCTTTGCATACTCAATAACTTTATTTTTGATGGCAAGTTTGCATACAAACAAATAATTGAGTTCCCATGGGTTTACAAATTTCTTTGATGTCTTTGTGTGTGCAAGGTGCAGAGAGTGTCTATAAATTAGGCATCAACTCAGCGTTCTAATGGGGCATCTATGAAAGCTTGAGGTGTAGGGTAGATACCCTCGAAGAAATTAATATCAGGGGCCCATCAAGCTCTCAGCTGCCCAACTCAATGCCAGAGCTCACTCCTGTGCATCAGGCAACACAGTGGCAATCTCCAAGGCAGAATGCACTGGTCCCAAAGAAACTAATTATTGTTGGTGACTCTATTGTCAGGGAGATTGGTAATATATTGTGTAAAAAGGATAGATGGAATAGGACCAGGTTATGTCTGCCAGGGGCAAAAGTTGATGACATTGTGAAGCATATATCATCTTTTAAGAGCACAAAGGGTGATATCGTTATACACATTGGCACCAATGACATTAAGAGTAGGAGATCTGCAAATTTACTTAACAAGTACAGGTCAATGTTGAAAAAAGTCGTGAGTTAGGGTTAAATTTGAAAATGTCTGCAATTCTGCTCAGACACGATAGGAGGGAGTACACGATGAGAGCCTTGTTAATCAATTCAGCGCTGGAATGAATGTGCAAGGCTCATGGGGTAAACTTTTTTTTAGCATGGTCTGTACTTGTTAACAGGAGAGACTGCTTCTACAGGAATGGGATACACTTAAATAGAAAGGGTTCAAGAATATTTGCTGATGCTATCGAGGCAGTGTTAGGTGGGTCAGAAAACTGCTAGCTTGAGAGGATTCACAGACTAAAAGGTTAAAAGTAGCCACAGGGAGAGGTGAAGGTGATTCTTGCACTACTTCTATTAGAATAAGCAGCAGACTGGAGCGAGGGGTGCTAGGTTTCACGGACTGATGGCAGTCATTGTGAAACAGGTGGGTATATGGGATGTGTTAGGGTAACTAAGAATAAGAATAGGTGCATGTATACTTGAATATATACCAATGCAAGAAGTAATAGTAAATAAATTTGATGAATTTCAAGTGTTGGTCAAGACATCAAAGGTGAATATTTTTGGGATATCAGAGATATGGTGTCACACAGCCATTAGGAATGCAGAATTGGAATTTGGGGAGTACAATGTGTACAGAAAGAATAGACAGGATAGGAAGGGAGGAGGGGTTATGCTGTTAATTAAGAAAACATAAAATCAAAATAAGTGCATCTAGTTGATGTAGATGGACAGTGCACTGTTGAGTCAGTTTGGTGTGACATAAGCACTGCAAAAGCAAAAATAAGAGTAGGAGTGTGTTATAGGGCTAATGACTCTAATGAGTATAACAAACAATTGTACAGAGAAATAGAGTGGGCTAGTAAATCAGAATGTCTTATAATGGGAGATTTTAACTTCCCAGATATTGACTGAAACTTGTGCGTCACTCACACACTAGTAAGACTTTTGTGGATTTACTGGATGATTATTTTCTGCAGCAGCATGTTTCAGAGGCAACCAGAGAGGGTAATACTCTTGATCTGGTTATCAACAGTGATCATTCGTTTATTAAGAATTTGCAGATTAAGGAACCATTAGGTGGCAGTGATCACAGTGTACTGACATTTAACCTTTTGTCAAGGTTAAATGTCAGTACACTGACATTTGCATTTGTCATGCAAAGTACTGCATATGAGTAGAAGTAACCCCAGAGAAATGTGCCAACTGTGTGGTACTACACTTAAGGTGTATAAAATGAAAAAGACCTGGGAGTTGGTTGGTTTAGTGTTTAATGGTGCATTGGCAACAAGGCCATAATGTACCAAATCAAAATTAAAGCCAATACAAAATATTTGTTAGCCTATAAACTGGCTACCATGTCAAGAAGGTAAACATGATATACCCTAGAATAAAGGTAAAAAAAAAATATATATATATATATATATAAACTTAAATCTTTCTATATAAATTGATTGAGTGTAAAAAGCTAAAAACATCAGATATATTGTCTCTGTCACCTAAAATCTGACTGAGTGTAGATGGTTCAGCCAGATTATTAAAATCTCTAAAAAATAAATGTCGTGGTTCTATAAAAACAGGACACTCTATAAAACATGACAAATAGTTAAAATCGTATTACACAACTCATACATAGGTGGGTCATCTGCCCTCAGCAAAAAGGAATGTGTTAGATGACTATGACCTATGTGGAGCCAAGCAAGAACAACTTCCTCTCTTCGAACCCTGCATAGACTGGACTGCCATTGCATGATTACAGGCTTTGTGTGCTGTTTATTTGTGGCCTGTTCGTGCCAGTAATCTTGCCATTGGGAATATAATTTAGAACATATTATTTGCCTGTAATCTTAATAGGGGACTGACAGACAATGATTATCCAGGGAAATGGCTGACTTGGCAGCGGTATCAGCTAATTCATTTCCCCGGATCCCAATGTGGCTTAGGATCCAGCAGAAGCGAATATCAAATTCTGATTCAAAAAGAGAAAAAAGCATCTGCTGGATCCGGGACAGGGCTGGGTGAGGGTTATGCCTCACGGATAACAAAGCCTGTAACACACTTGATGAGTCACTATATATCATATACCTTTGGTAATCGCTATTTGTAATGTGATCAAGGCTGTTTCTATTGCATGCTGCAGTATAAATGCTAGTTTCTTGTGGGATCTTATTGGATAATGTTTTGTGAGGAAACACAACAATAGATCTCACATAACATTCTGACTTCGAGCCATCTGTATAGACTGGCAGAAAGTCAGAATACTGCTATTTATGTGATGCAAAGAGTTGCTGGTAAACAGATGACGGCACAGTAGCCTTCTCCCAGATCTTACGGGAGAAGTCACAAGTTGGAAAACAGCCAATGCCAGGGTGGAAGGAATTGCCTTGGTGACTGGGCAATGTTGTCTACCAGTCATGTCTAATTCATTTAACAGCCCTTAAATCCGAATACCAAAAGGTTTGTTGGCAGTCTGATGGGCATTATAGAGGTTTTCCCAGCGTGGCTCAAAAACGGATGCCTATGTGGGATGATTGGGCAGGGATTTCAATTTGAAGGCATACTGTAAGGACAACTGCTTACGTCGAAGAGATAGGGATGGTTCATTTGCTTCAACGTAAAAGCTTTGGAACAGAGATGTGCAAAATGTTCCAGTGGCTGTCCGGATGGTGGATTGGATCTAGCCACCGAAGTACACTATCTCTAGCAGAACCATAAACCTGAGACCCATAATCAAGTTTGGAAAGGACAAGTGCTCGGTACAAACGAAGAAGGGTGGTATGATCTGCACCCCATGAAGTTGACGAAAGGGCAGGAAGGATGTTAAGCCCTTTAACACATCTTGTCCTAAGCTGACGAATAGGTTGCAGAAAGGTCAGCTTCTGGTCGAAAATAAGTCCAAGGAATTTGAATTCTGCTACAACTGGGATGGTGTTTTGCCCAAGCTTTAATTCTGGGTCAGGATGAAGGATACGTTTGCGACAGAAGTGTACACAAACGGTCTTCTGTGATGAAAATCTGAACCCATTATCCAATGACCAGGATGTAAGGTGATCAATAGTTTTTTGCAGTTACCTTTCAATGACCCTCATATTGCATGAATGGAAGTTGGGTGGAAGTTGTTCGGTAATAGAGTTTATTTTGATTGCAAAAAGCATGACAGAATGGATCCTTGTGGGAATTGGCGATTAGAGAGAAAGTTTTTAATAAAAAGAGGTAGGTTATCCCTAAGACAAAAGTTATAGAGGTCTTTTAATATGCCAAATCGCCAGGCGGTATCGTACGCTTTTTCAATATCAAAGAAAACTGCTACTAGATGCTCGGATTTAATAAAAGCGTCACGAATGTAAGTTTCAAGTCAGATTAAATGATCCAAAGTGGTTCTGTTTCTTCGGAAGTCACACTGTGTCCTGGAAAGCAGACCATTTGTTTCTAAATACCATATAAGGCAAGAATTAACCATTCTTTCCAGGATCTTGCACAAACAGCTTGTCAGAGCAATAGAACGGTAGTTACTTGGATTTCTAGGATCCTTTCCTAGTTTTGGGAAGGCAAGAACAATTGCTTTCCGCCACGATTCCAGAAATTGTTTATTAAGAAAAATTGTGTTAAACAAAATTAAAAGGTGATCCTTAGATTGCGGTGAGAGGTGTTTTAACATTTCATAGTGGATGTCATCGGGCCTCACAGCACTTGCATGCGTGAGAAAGAGTGCTATATTTAACTCTTCCTATGAAAAGGGCTTGTTATATGGTTCACTAAACTTCCATTCAAAAGGGAAGTTTAGTGGGTTTTTCTCAATTTTCTTTTTCAGGGCCAAACTCTCTGCGGGAAAAGATGTTTTGCAGAGATTTTTGCAAATGTTTCCCCTAGAGTATTTGCAACTGCAGTTCGATCTGCAATTAGACATCCATTGTGCACGAGGATCACTGAAGGGCATGGTGGATATTTTCTCTTCATTTTCCGGATCTTATCCCAGACTACATTTGAGCTAGCAGCCTGAGTTATGGACGATGTAAAACGAATTGGGGGATATTCTGCCGATATCCCCCGACTGAAAATTTAATATCATTTAAACGTTCACGTGCGGAAGCGCATTATGTATGACTTCAGAGCCTTAGCATTAGCAATCCTAATGCTAAGGCTCTGAAGCTCTGATATCCCACGACCGAAAATTTAATTTTCGGTCGTGGGATATCAGCGGAATATCCCCCCAGGCTTTGTTTTGTGCTTTTTTTGCTGGATGATTTTGGGATTGCAATTACAGCTGCTTGGACAATCGTTTCTGTGACATACATGAATGCATCATTGATTGGCTCCTGACTGATTGTAGCAATGTCAAGGTTTGCCAGATGTTGAAAGGCATTCCAGTCAGCCTGATCAATCTTCCACCGCGATAAACTAAATGGCAGACACAGTCTATCTTTAGTTAGGGTGGTTATCACGGGGAAGTGATCGCTTCCATTTGGGTTTTCTTCCACCTCCCAAGTAAGTGAAGGAAGGAGAGAAGGAGAGCAGATAGAAAGATCAATGGCAGAGAATGATTGGGTAGGCATGTGGAAGGTGTTTGTTCCCACATTTAGGAGGGAGAGGTCATTGTCAGTGAGCATATGCTCTATGACTCGTCCCCTTCCATTGATGTTAGCACTACCCCACAGAGAGTTATGTCCATTGAAATCCCCAAGAATTAAACAAGGGGAAGGCAATTGCATGATAAGATCATCAAGGTCTTTCTAAGGGATGTCAATCCCAGGTGGCAAATAAACAGAGCAGACAGTTAATAAGAACCCCACTGTAAGGCGAATTGCTACAGCCTTAATGCTAGTTGTAAGTTGCAAGGGCTGAAATGGGATCTGGTTGCCGACGAGGATTGCAACTCCTCCATGAGCAGGACCATCCATGAATATACCCTTATGAATGACGGTAATGTTATGCATGGTGGGGTCATCATTTGCCTTTAAATAAGTCTCCTGTATGCAAAAGCAAGCTGGTTTGTGCTTTTGCAGGAGTGCCATGGTGTCATCAGTATTTTGCCAGAATCCACGGCAATTCCACTGTAGGAACTTAGCCATTATTTGGGCTTGGTGGGTCCATCAGGCGGATTCCGAGGTGCTGAGGGCTTAATTTTGTCAGCCTTGGATTTATCTTTCCTGGAGAAGTATGGACGCTGTCCTGTGTCCATTTCTTCCTCTGCAAAGAGTTCCAAGACTGACTCATCATGTACCTCCTTGGTCTCGACATCCATTATTTCTTGCCCTGAAGTGAGCAGTTCACTTTATTGTGATGTTAATTTAGTGCTCGCTGTTGGTAATGCTTGAGCACTGGGAGGTACCAATATTGGAGTGGCAGCTGACTGCGATTTTTGGGTGGGCTTTAGTGAACTCAATAAACAGCGGGCAATGGGAGTGAAAAAGTCCCTTGGGGAAACAGTCATATCAGTTTGGGTCCCAATGGTACTTTTACCAGAAACTTTCTGGGCGTATGAAGGCTTCCTGCTATTTATTGGTTAGATGCATTTTCTGACCTCTGGGTAGGAGGATTTTGAGCTCTGTTTTTAATTTTTGAATCTCCTTTTCGTCCTTCCACCACTGGCATTCTTGAGAGTATGCAGGGTGCTCTCCTTGGCAGTTAGTACAATTAGGCTTAGGAGCTAGACATTCCTTGCTCTCGTGATCTTTAGCACCACATCGAGCACAGGCTGGGTTACCACGAAAAGCTGTTTGTGAGTGGCCGTACTTTTGACATTTAAAACACCTCAGTGGGTTTGGAACGTAAATCCTCACTAGGCAGTTTAAGTACCCTGCCTTGATGTAACTTGGAGGCTGAAGGGTGTTAAATGTTAGGATGAGAACTCGAGTAGGGACGAGATCCTTGACAGCTGTCACTCATTGTTCTTTTAAATTAGAGCAGATCTCTTCTTCAGAAATGTGAAGAAGATCCCACTCTGATATGACACCTCGTGACTAGTTCAGAGTTTTGTGAGGGGTTACGATGATGGATATTCTCCCTATAGATGTGTCTTTCAAATTTTTTCAGCATGGATTGTATTTGATGCTTCTACTAAAATATCTCCAGAACACAGCCATTTTACGGATTTAGGTGATCCTGCCAAATGACTGCTCTCCGGTGGAATGGAAAATGAGGAAAAGAGATGTCACAGATGGCATTTTATCCTTAGTTCTGGCTCTTAACAGAATTGGTGTCATTATCCTCTGTTGATCGATTAGGTAGGGACCTTGTTGGGGCCCAGAAGAAGAAGTAGGATTTAAATTACTCATAGGAGTCAGATATAAATTTCTGATGCCACAACGGAACACCACGAGGGGATGCCCACTTGTGAACTAGCAGGTACTGCGTACACGAATGGGAAGCCAAGTTCGCTTAGGAGCACCATACCCATGTTTCCAATAAGCCTTGATCCCATTCCAGGACCAAAGGGAGAGAGACTTATTGGAACACAGTTGACCCTAGCAGTAAGAACCACCTGCCAATTGATCCCAGTCGGGCCGGTCCGGGATCTCCCGTCTTGTCGAAGCAGGGACCAAAGTGGTGTATTAAGGTTGGGCACCTCAACCACAAGGATCCCCCTTTCTGAATTTCCATGGGTCACGGTGCACGGATGCACACGTCAGATTCCAACGATGTAACCCTGGAAGGTATGGGTGTTAGATCCCAGTGATGCTAATCTGGAAGGCCACCAGCTCACTGGGAGGTCCCCTCACCACATACAGGTGCCCACGTCAAGGGGGGACCTGGGAGTAATTGTGCAGTAAGATATAAAGTTTTCTGAGCAGTGCAGACAGGCTTCCAGGGCAGGTCATGGGGTTTTGTCAATGATATATAGGAATTTTGCTAGCAGGGAAAAGGAGGTGATTGTCCCTCTGTATAAAGCAATGGTCAGGCCACGCCTTGAGTACGTACATTTTAGGAAATACATAGATTTGCTTGAGCCCGTACAGAGAACGGCAACAAGATTGGTGAGGAGAATGAAGAGATCCTCTTACCAACAGAGGCTTAAGTTCTGCAAATTACAATGGCTGGAGACTAGGCACCTGCGCGGTGATCTGATTGAGGTGTATAAGGCCTTGAATCGGTTGAGCACGCTGAATTCTGATGGGATTCTTCCATTGTTCAGATTACAACTAAGGGGGCATAAATTCAAATTAAGGAAAGACAGATGTAGAATAGATGTGCGGAAATTTTTCTTTAGCCAGAGGGTGGTTAATTGCAGGAACAAACTTCCATCTGTTGTTGTTGTGGAAGTTGATAGGTTAAATAAATTTAAGGAGGAAATGGACAAACATTTAGAGGGAATGGTTGTGTGAATTTTTTTTTTTTTTTTTTTTGGCTAATGCTGCATAAGCTCATACACTTGCTTTCTTGCATCACATGCCACTACTACTACTACTACAACAATGTGGGATTTAGTTAAAGATATAATTACCATCAGGGGTAAAGGAAAGGGTTTTTGCTTCCGTAAAAGTGACTACAGTGGTCTCAGCCAGTTTTTAAATTCTGTACAGTGGGACCAACTGATGATGTTACCAACAGCAAATTTTAAGTGGGGAGCATTCAAGGAATTAATCGTGGAAGGTACTAAACGTTTCATACCTATTAAGAAATATTGTTCAAGGTTTAGGCCTAAATGGTTGTCAAATGATCTAATGAGACTCGTGGCAGAGAATAAAAATACATGGGATGCATATAAATTATCAGGTGACACAGAAGCCTACGGCAGATATAAGCTAGTCTGTAATCAAGTCACAAAGGAGGTTAGGCAGGCGAAGGCACATTACGAGAAATCTTTGGCAAAGGATGCTAAAGGATTTCTTTAATTATATAAACTCTAAAAGAAAGGGGGATGAATCAGATTGGTCAACTTGATATCGATGGTTCTACTGTTGATGATCCTGCTCAGAAAGCAAACAAACTGAATTAGTATTTTGTATCTACATTCACACATGAGGAGTTATTAAGGATTGAAAATACCAGAAGGTTATCAAATTGGAGCAGGGTAATGATTTTGTAATAACTTGGTTAATGATTTTGTAATAACTGAGAGCAAAGTGCAGGAGAAATTGTTGAAGTTAAACATAAGAAAAACACCTGGGGGTGGATGGGATCTATCCAGTTATATTAAAGGAGGTGGCAAAGGAACTAAGCAAACCCTTAGCCATAATTATGAGAGCATCCTTGGACTCAGGGGAGGTCCCCGCAGACTGGAGATGTGAAAATTTATCCCCAATTCACAAAAGGGGATCGAAGGGTGACACGAGTAATTAATGATCAGTTAGTTTAACTTCTGTTCCGGGTAAAATAATGGAGTCACTGGTTAAAGATGAATTACAGTATCATCTAGACAAGACTACAGCAATAATTCAGACACAGCATGGTCTTGTTAAGGGAAAGTCTTGTCTGACAAATTTGCTTGGATATTATGATGTGGTTACAAAGGAACTGGGTGCAAAAAATAATTTTGTTATCATATACTTGGATTTCAGGAAAGCTTTTGACACTGTGGCACATGGAAGACTACTGTACTGAGCAGAATGGTATTAAGGGTAAGTTGCTACATTGGATCAAAGGATGGTTGAGCGGGAGAAGACAGAGGGTGGTCAATGGGTGCTGCTCTTCATGGACTAATGTTAGTATTGGAGTCTCACAGGGTTCGGTGTTGGGTCCACTGTTGTTTTGTATATTTATTAATGATATTGATGAAGGTATATATCAGGCTTAGTGGCGAAGTTTGCAAATGATGCAAAGTTGGCAAGGTTGTTAATGACAGTAATGGCAGTGTGCTATTGCAACAGGATCTAGAAAATTTGAGATGGGCTGAGCAACTGAAGTGGCAACTGAAGTTTAACATTGACAAAAGCAAAGTACTGCATATGGGTAGAAGTAACCCCAGAGGAACATACCAACTGTGTGGCACTACACTTAGGGTGGTAGAAAATGAAAAAGACCTGGGAGTAATTGTGCAGTCAGATATGAAGTTTTCTGAGCAATGCAGACAGGCTGCCAGAGCAAGTCATGGGGTTTTGTCAATGATATACAGGAATTTTGCTAGCAGGGAAAAGGAGGTGATTGTCCCTCTGTATAAGGCAATGGTCAGGCCATGCCTTGACTACTGCATACAGGTCGGGAGGCCTCATTTTAGGAAGGATGTAGATTTGCTGGTGTGTACAGAGAAGGGCAACAAGGTTGGTGAGGGGAATGAAGGGATCTTCTTACCAAGAGAGGCCTAAGTTCTGCAAATTTCAACAGCTGGAGACTAGGCTTTTTCATTGTTGTTGGAGTGGGATTTAATGGCGCAAGGGCTACTATGGCCAAAGTGAACCTGTTACTTTGGCCTAGAAGTGACTGTATACGTTATCTGAAATAGGTCTAAAAGTTACTATAGACGTTAATCATTTTCAGGTAAGTAAAAAGTTCTGAGAAATTGCTATCATCTCCAAGTATATGGGATAGTTGTAGAGGTTTTTGTAAATTAAGCTGTGATTTGAAACATGCAATTCGAACTGAATGGTAATGTGCACACTCAATTAGGATGTGCTTAATGGTAAGTAGGCAGCTAAAGTGTAAGCAAAGTGGAGGATCTTCTCCTAGCAGTAAAGAGAGGTGCGTTAGATGTGTATGGCCAATTCGTGCTCTTGCAAGCACAACCTCTTCATGCCTGTTTAGTCTGAAACTGGATCTCCACAACTGCAGATTCTGTTTTATCTCAAGAAGTTTGTTTCCTGTCTGGGTATGCCACATCTCAGTACATATCCGTTGTATGATTGGTTTGATTTCAGCGGAAGGAACTGAGATGGAGTCAAAACAAGCAAGGCACTTTGCAGCTTCATCTGCACGCTTATTTCCTGGAATTCTGATGTGGCTGGGTATCCAGCAGAATTTTACATCAGCTTCTTTTCATCGTGGTTACATAACTGTGATCTGATTTGTGTGAGAAGTGGATGGGAATGTTGTAGTTTATTCTGTAAGGCACTCACTGTGCTTAAAGAGTCTGTATATATTATGACCTGGGTATTTAATAGGTGGTTAAGGAGATTCAAAGCCATTTTTATTGCATACAGTTCAGCTGTAAAAACACTGCATTCAATTGGTAACTGGACAGAGACAGTGGATGTAGGAAGGACCACTGCAGCTCGTATGGATATGTCAGTTTTTGAGCCATCTGTATATACATGAAGACTGTGAGTATTGGCCAATGCATGAGCATCATGTAACTGTCTAAGATTTTGATTCGATAGAGAGTATTTTCTCCACTGAAGAAAGAAGTTATCACATAGAGATATATATATTGCCCATGGTGCTTGTACTGCATCTGCAGCATGAGAGCACATTATAGCCTTAGTTGCTAATGCGCCAATAAAACCCAACAACAAACAAACAAACAAACAAACAAGCAGCATGAGATATATTTCCAAGATAGATGTTCCAGCATTGAATTAGCTCCTGTAGCCGAATGCCAGCAGGTTGGTTTTCATTGGGTTTATTTTTATAGAAGTTTGCCCATTGAGGTTCAAAGAGATATGTCCAGATGGGGTGATAAGGGATGCGACGTAATTTGGCTGCATAGCTGAGAAGCAATACTTTTCTCCTGAGATGTAGTGGAGGTTCATTGGCATCTATATACAGACTTTGCACTGAGGATGTCTTAAAGGCTCCTAAAGCACACTGAATTGAGCCAAGCCAATGCTGCCTTCCATGCAGAATCATAAACTGGGGCTCCATAGTCTAGACAAGATCTTATCACAGTTCGATACAGGTGTAAAAGTGTGAAGCGATCAGCTTCCCATGCCAGAAGAGATAACTTTGAGCATATTCATTTTTTTCATGTATTGAGTTCACACTTGCATTATATGAGCCTGAAAGTTAAGTTTAGTGTCAAGTACTAGGCCCAAGAACTGGATATTTCTGCTAAGTGTTATTGGTTGAGTTCCTAACCTTAGCTCAGGATCTGGATGGAGCTGACGTTTTTTACAAAAGTGAATAGTAGTTGTTTTTGTTGCAGAGAGGCAACAGCCATTGTGGGATGCCCATGATTCTATTTTATTTATTGAGAGCTGCAATTGACACTCAATGGAATGCATATTTTGTGAGTGGGAGGATATTGTAAGGTCATCTGCATATAGATAGGTGTCGACATTAGCTGGAATATTGTCTGTAGCATTGTTTAGCCTTACTGCAAAAGGTATTGCACTAAGAACTGATCCTTGTGGGACCTCTAGAGAGGGCGCTGAATCTCCTTAAAAGTTACAGCTGTCAGTTACAGGCTCCGCAAAAACGATAAGTGTTTGCCTTTTATTTACATGATTGTTATTTTATATTGTACTTAATACGTAGTCATATAGTTATAGTTACGCTGGTTACTTTTTATTTTTAATTTAGATAAAGAGTTTTTGTGGATTTTACTTACGATAGGTAAAACCGTTATTTTGTTCCATTTTTGTAGCCATTGTTTTTGGATATAGTGGTAGGGAATTCAAATTTTTTAATTGAGGTAGCTAGGTAGCTCTAACGCATAATTATATAGTAATACGCTTCACTGTTTCTATTTAATAGTTTCTATTCAAATACTATTGACATTTAATTTATTGATTTTATTAATTTAAACTACCATGCCCCAAACTAGAGCAGCAAAGCAACGGGCACAAAGTGGCAGGAGTGCTGTGACTCGGGGGAGAACTGAGGGGGGCAATTCTCCAACGCATCACAGCCTAAAAAAATGTGCAACTTGTGAAATGTTTGCCGAACTCTCTGGAACGGAACATGATATTGCCATGGGGGATGTCTTTGTGTGTGCACGATGTAAGGAGTGTAAGGAAATCAGGCGACAACTCAGCGTTGTTGTGGGCCTATATGAGAGTTTGAAGGACAGGGTGGATGCCCTCGAAAGATCTAAACTGAGGGGCCCATCAGGCTCTCAGCTGCCCACATCAACGCCAGAGCTTGCACTTGGTCTTCACGCAACACAGCGGCAACCCCTAAGGCAGAATGCGCTGGTCCCACAGGAACTAGTAGTTGTTGGTGACTCTATTGTCAGGGAAACGGGGAACATCCTTTGTAAAAAGGATAGGTGGAATAGGACCAGGGTATGTCTGCCAGGGGCAAAGGTTGATGACGTTGTAGAGCGGATATCATCTTTCAAGGGCACAAAAGGTGATATAGTTGTACACGTTGGCACTAATGATATTAAGAGTAGGAGACCGGCGGAATTACTCAACAAGTACAGGTCACTGTTGAAAAAAAGCCGTGAAATAGGGTTGAATTTGAAAGTGTCTGCAATTCTGCCCAGACACGATAGGAGGGAGTACATGATGAGAGCCTTGTCGATCAATTCGGCCCTGGAAAGATTGTGCAAGGCTCAAGGGGTAGAATTTTTTTCAGCCTGGACTGTACTTGTTAACAGGAGAGATTGCTTCTACAGGGATGGGATACACTTAAATAGAAAGGGTGCAAGAATATTTGCTGATGCTATCGAGGCAGTGTTAGGTGGGTCGGAAAACTGCTAGTTTGGGGGGATACAAAGACTAATAGTTTAACAGTAACCGCAGGCAGAGGTGAAGGTGATTCTTGCACAACTTCTATTAGAATAAGAAGCGACCTGGAGCGAGGGGTGTTGGGGGTTTCAGGGACGGATGGCAGTCATCATGGAATAGTTGGGTATATGGGATGTGTTAGGGTAACAAGGAATAGGCATAGGAGCATGTATGCTTGCATGTATACCAATGCTAGAAGTATAGTAAATAAATTTGATGAATTTGAAGTGTTGGTCAAGACATCAAAGGCGGATATTGTTGGGATAGCAGAGACGTGGTGTCACAAGGATATAAGGAATGCAGAACTGGAATTTGGGGAGTACAATGTGTACAGAAAGGATAGACAGGACAGAAAGGGAGGGGGTGTTATGCTGTTAATTAAGAAAAACATAAAATCAAAGGAAGTGCACCCAGTTAATATAGATGAACAGTGCTCTGTTGAGTCAGTTTGGTATGAGATAAGCACTGCGAAAGGAAAAATAAGAGTAGGAGTGTGTTATAGGCCTAATGACTTGAATGAGTACAATGAACAATTGTACAGAGAAATAGAGTGGGCCAGTAAATCAGAATGTCTTATAATGGGGGATTTTAACTTCCCAGATATTGACTGGAACTTGTGGGTTGGTCACTCACACACTAGTCAGACTTTTGTGGATTTATTGGATGATTGTTTTCTGCAGCAGCACGTTCGAGAGGCAACCAGAGAAAGTAACACTCTTGATCTGGTTATCAGCAGTGATCATTCGTGTATTAAGAATTTGCAGATAAAGGAACCACTAGGTGGCAGTGATCACAGTGTGCTGAAATGGGATTTACTCAAAGAGGTAACTACCGTCAGGGGTAAAGGAAAGGGTTTTTGCTTCCGTAAAGGGGAGTACAGTGGTCTCAGACAGTTTTTAAATTCTGTACAGTGGGATCAACTGACGATGTTACAAACAGTAAATTCTAAGTGGGAAGCATTCAAGGAATTAATCGTGGAAGCTACTAGACTTTATATACCGATTAAGAAATATCGTTCAAGGTTTAGGCCTAAATGGTTATCAAATGAACTAATGAGACTCGTGACAGAGAAGAAAAATGCATGGGATGCATATAAATTATCAGGTGACGCAGAAGCCTGTGGCAGATATAAGCTAGTCTGTAATCAGGTCACAAAGGACGTTCGGCAGGCGAAGGCGGATTACGAGAAATCTTTGGCAAAAGATGCTAAGAAAAACAGCAAGGATTTCTTTACTTATATAAACTCTAAAAGGAAGGGGATGAATATGATTGGTCCACTTGACATTGATGGTTCGACTGTTGATGATCCTGCTCAGATAGCAAACAAACTGAATGAGTATTTTGCATCTACATTCACATGTGAGGAATTATTACAGTTTGAAAATGGAAGAAGGTTATCAAATTGTAGCAGTGTGCTTAATGATTTTGTAATAACTGAGAGCAAAGTGGAGGAGAAATTGTTGAAGTTAAACATAAGAAAGGCACCTGGGGTGGATGGGATCTATCCAGTTATTTTAAAGGAGGCGGCAAAGCAACTAAGCAAACCCTTAGCCATAATTATGAGAGCATCCTTGGACTCAGGGGAGGTTCCCACGGACTGGAGATGTGCAAATGTGTCCCCAATTCACAAAGGTGGATCGAAGGGGGACACGAGTAATTACAGACCAGTTAGTTTAACTTCTGTTCCGGGTAAAATAATGGAGTCACTGGTTAAAGATGCATTGCAGGATCATCTAGACAAGACTGCAGCAATAATTCAAACACAGCATGGGTTTGTTAAGGGAAAGTCTTGTCTGACAAATTTGATTGGTTATTATGATGTGGTCACAAAGGAACTGGATGCAAAAAATAATTTTGATATCATATACTTGGATTTCAGGAAAGCTTTTGACACTGTTGCGCATGGAAGACTACTGTACAAATTGGAGCAGAATGGTATTAAGGGTAAGTTGCTACAATGGATAAAAGGATGGTTAAGTGGGAGAAGACAGAGGGTGGTAATCAATGGGTGCTGCTCTTCGTGGACTAATGTTATTAGTGGAGTCCCACAGGGTTCGGTGTTGGGTCCACTGTTGTTTTGTGTATTTATCAATGATATTGATGAAGGTATATCAGGCTTAATGTCGAAGTTTGCAGATGACACAAAGGTTGGCAGGGTTGTTAATGACAGTAATGGCAGTGTGCTACTGCAATAAGATCTAGATAATTTGGGCAGATGGGCTAAGAAGTGGCAACTGAAGTTCAACCTTGACAAATGCAAAGTACTACATATGGGTAGAAGTAACCCCAGAGAAACGTACCAACTGTGTGGTACTATACTTAAGGTGGTAGAAAATGAAAAAGACCTGGGAGTAATTGTGCAGTCAGATATGAAGTTTTCTGAGCAATGCAGACAGGCTGCTAGGGCAGGTCATGGGGTTTTGTCAATGATATATAGGAATTTTGCTAGCAGGGAAAAGGAGGTGATTGTCCCTCTGTATAAGGCAATGGTCAGGCCACGCCTTGAGTACTGCGTACAGGTCTGGAGGCCTCATTTTAGGAAGGATGTAGATTTGCTTGAGCGTGTACAGAGAAGAGCAACACGATTGGTGAGGGGAATGAAGGGATTCTCTTACCAAGAGAGGCTTAAGTTCTGCAAATTGCAGTGGCTGGAGACTAGGCACCTGCGCGGTGATCTGATTGAGGTCTATAAGGCCTTGAATGGGTTGAGTACGCTGAATTCTGATGGGATCTTTCCACTTGTTCAGATTACGAATCTACGGGGACATAAGTTCAAATTAAGAAAGGACAGATGTAGAATAGATGTGCGGAAATTTGCCTTTAGCCAGCGGGTGGTTAATTGCTGGAACAAACTTCCATCTGTCGTTGTGGAAGTTGATAGGTTAAATAAATTTAAGGAGGAACTGGACAGGCATTTGGAGGGAATGGTGTAATTTTTTTTTTTTTTTTTTTTTTGGCTGATGCTGCATAAGCTCCTACACTTGCTTTCTTGCATCATGTGCCACTACTACTACTACTACTACTACTACTACTACTACTCTTCTTCTAGGACAAATGTACAGGATAGTGAATTACAGTAACGCACCTGAAAGGTTCTGTTTTGGAGAAAGCTCTGAATAATTAGTGGTGGCTGACCCTGAAGTCCCGGGGCATACAGATTTTGAAGAATGCCGTAGCGCCAGGTGGTATCAAAGGCTTTTTCAATATCCAGGCAGATCATGACAAGATATTCTTTACGGATAAAAGCAATCCGTATGTTGGATTCTGACTTGATCATAAGGTCTAGAGTTGACCAATTTTTCCTAAAGCTGTACTGGTTCTTGTTCATTATCGAATGAGATTCTAGGTACCACACTAGTCGAGCGTGAATAATTTTTTCAAATGTCTTACCAAGGCAACTGCTAGGAGATATTGGCCGGTAGTTTTGTGGATCTGATTGATCCTTTCCAGGTTTGGGAAAGGCAAGGACTATTGAGTGGCGCCAAGAAAGAGGATAGTAGCCTTCTGAGAATATCCACTTAAAATAGATCAGTAATGAATTCAGTAAGGAATTTAGATGTTTAAGCATCAAATAGTTTATCTCATCAAACCCTGGTGCACTATTAGCTAATCTACTTAAGGAGCTCTCTAGTTCAAAAAGAGTAAATGGTTGATTATATGGAAGAGATGCTCTTGTATTGATTAAACTTATATTTTTTTATTGCTCTTGTATTGATTCAACTTATATTTTTGTATTGTTCTTGTATTGATTCAACTTATATTTTTGTATTGCTCTTGTATTGATTCAACTTATATTTTTGTATTGCTCTTGTATTGATTCAACTTATATTTTTCTGCATTAGCTGTTATTTGTTTAAAGGCTGGCTCATATGCAGATGTGGCAGAGGTTTCAGAAAAGCATTCTGACAGGGCATT
Source organism: Mastigoproctus giganteus (assembly GCF_048544385.1). Classification (NCBI taxonomy): domain Eukaryota; kingdom Metazoa; phylum Arthropoda; class Arachnida; order Uropygi; family Thelyphonidae; genus Mastigoproctus; species Mastigoproctus giganteus. Next base: position 101,142,202 of record NC_143576.1, on the reverse strand, counting down.
TGCGACTTCCACTGGGGAGGAGGGCGAAGGTAAAGAAAGCCTGCGCAAGATGCATGTAAAAGTTCTATGAAATTTACCGGTAAAAGTATTTGACGTAACGGCATTTGTATTGTTGCTCGATCGGTAAACAGACGGTGGATGTTATTGGTCAGGAGTAGAAACTGAATCCCACAGGAGATTGAAACCCTCCCGAAGTGGAGGGGGTAACCTGACCTTTTTTCTTTAGAACCACTGGTGGACTAGTGGATAAATTGTTTATTAAGAAAAAAAAAAGGCAGAGGAAACCCACACGAAAAGCACGGCAAACTTCAAAAACGTTTGCCGGTGAAACTACGTTACGAACATTTTTTATGACGCCAGAACTTCCAATATGACTCTGTTCGTGATTCAATTAGTTAATTCAATTAGTGATTCTAAAGAAAAAAAGGTCATGTTACTCCCCTCCACTTCAGGAGGGTTTCAAGCACCTGTGGGATTCAACTTCTACAGACTGATAACACCCACCGTCTGTTTACCGAGCGAGCAACAATACAAATGCCGTTATGGCAAAGTACTTTTACCGGTAAATTTCATTGAACTTTTGCATGCTTCTCGTGCAGGCTTTCTTTACCTTAGCCGAGAGGAGAAGTCCTTACCTTTCCAACTTATGATGGATGTTGATTTTGGGAAGGATTTACCATTCAGTTTTTGATTTTGTCCCAAATTTTTCTGCTGTCTCTATTTTTAGTAATTGTGGAAACAAACCGGATCCGGACTCCCAGGTAGCAAGTACAGCTTGTCTGGCATATCTGGGAGAATGTCTGTGACAACCCCAAGGACCTTAGTACTTCGTGCCATTTATTTTTTATTTGGGAGAGCAGATTTCTATGTACTTTACTGCATGCTTTTTAAGATCAATAAATCCTAAATACAAGTTCTTGTTATATATCTAAGTTTCTCTTTGTTTTATCTTAATGTGAGCGTTTTGGAACCCCTGTGATGTATTAAACTACACTGTTTCATCCATGGTTACATGCAACAATACTTCTAATTTACTTCTCAAAATTACTTGCATTTGGTACACTAAGAAATGAAATTTGTCCAAAGTTTCCACACCCAACTTTATTTCTCTTTTTATATATTGGAACAATTAATGACTTACTGCAATCCTCCAAAACTGTCTTTTGTAAAAAGAAACATATATAATGTGATATAATCACTAGTGCTATTTTCCGTGCTTCAGGTCTAATTTCATTAGCATCTGCTGCCTTTCTACATTTGTGGGGTTTTTTTGGTAATTTTTTTCCCATTTCAATAATGGATATCCAAAATTTCCTCTATTTTAATTTTTCCGCTTCTTTAATGATTCCCTCAGCCCCACTGTTTGGCAAATAATCAAATTATAAGTCTTATAATAATAAAATTAATGCAAGTAAGTATATTTATACAGGATCACCCCCCCCACCAAATTTACCTAATTCATTTGTCCATCCCATCTAAAAATTTATTCAAACTGTCAACTATCATAACACTACATTCTGTGGCATTAGCATTAGTAGAAGCATGTTGTTTGTTTGATATTTGGTTTTTAGGAGTATTAGCAACTAAGGCCATATTGCTCTGGGGATATGCGGTGGTCATTCCCTGACCTTTCCACATCCTCCATATTTGGTGGTCATGGGCTCAAACCCCAGTCTAATCAAGAAGCGTGTGCTACACACTGCTGCTCCTGCACACCTGGCTATGGAGGCGCAAAATAGTAGAGAATATGATGCAAGAAAGCAAGCTTATACAGCATCAGTGAGAGGGGAGGGGGAACCTATTCCCATTTCACCCATCCATTCACTCCAAATCTGTCTAGTTCTGCCTTGAATTTATTTAAGCTGTCAACTTCCACAACGACAGATGGCAATGTTCCAGCAATCAACCACCTGATAGCTAAAGGCAAATTTCTGCATATCTATCCTACAACTATCTTTTCTCAATTTGAATTTATGTCCCCTCAGGTGATTAATTTGGGCAAAAGGAAAAACCCCAATAGCATTGAACTTGCTCAAACCATTCAAGGCCTTATACACCTCAATCACATCACCTGCAGGCGCCTAGTCTCTAGATGTTGCAATTTGCAGAACTTAAGTCATTCTTGGTAAGAGCAACCCTCTGTTCCCCTCACCAAACTTGTTACCCTTCTCTGCACTTGTTCCAGTAGCTCTATATCCTTCCTAAAATCCAGACTGGTAAGCAGTACTTAAGGTGTGGCCTGACCATTGCCTTATACTAGAAGTTAATCACCTCCTTATCCCTGTTATAAAAATTCCTGTATAGCACTGAAAAGACCCCATGAGCTGTTCTGGTAGCCTGTCTGCACTGATCAGCAAACTTCATATCTGACTGCACAATTACCCCCAGGTCCTTTTCATTCTCCATTACACTGAGTGTAGAACTACACAGTTGGTAGGTTACTCTGAAGTTACTCTTACCCATAGCTTTTTTTTGTAAAAAAATATAGGTGCCGGTACTCATTCTTTGCTATCAGAAAAAATTGAAAATTAAAAGGATATGAAGAACTCTGAAATTTTTTTTCTCCTCATATTGTTACTTTAGTAGTAATGTTTTCAGAATAAGAACAACAAATTAAGTGTATTAACACACAGTTTATTAAGCATAAATTTATTATTCAAGTATATAAAAAACTAAGTAAAATGTGAGTAAAATAAGTAAAAAATATTTCATAATTTCATAGACGAAAAGTTTTTGTAGAACATTCCAAAAATTAATAAATTCAAATTGAGAAAAGACAGATGTAGGATAGATGTGAGGAAATTTGCCTTTAGCCAGCGGGTGGTTGGTTGGTGGAATAGACTTCCATCCCTTGTCGTGGAAGTTGATAGCCTAAATAAGTTTAAGGCTCAGCTGGACAGGTATTTCGAACGAACAGAGGGGTGAAGTAGAAGTGGTTTTTTTTTTTTATTTATTTATTTATTATTATTATTATTATTATTTATTATTATTTTTTTTTTTTTGGCTGATGCTGCATAAGCTTGCTTTCTTGCATCAAATGCCTCTACTAATGCTAATGATAATTTTAATGTCTCATTAGTTCATCTGGCAACCATTTAGGCCTAAACCTTGAACAATATTTCTTAGTTGGTATGTAAAGCCTGGTAGCTTCCAAGATTAGTTCCTTGAATGCTTCCCATTTTGAGTTTGCTGTTGGTAACATCATCAGTTGGTCCCACTGTATAGAATTTAAATACTGTCTCAGACCATCATAGTCGCCTTTACGAAAACAAAAACCCTTCCCTTTACCTCTGATGGTAGTTACCTCCTTGAGTAAATTCCACTTCAACACACTGTGATCACTGCCACCTAGTGGTTCATTTATCTGCAGATTCTTAATGCATGAAGAATCACTACTGATAATCAGATCAAGAGTATTGCTCCCTCTTGTTGCCTCTTGAACATGCTGATGTAGAAAACAATCATCCAATAAATCCACAAAAGCCTTGCTAGTGTGCGAGTGACCAACCACAAATTCCAGTCAATATCTGGGAAATTAAAATCCCCCATTATAAGACTCTCTGATTTACTGGATTGGATACTATGATGTAGTCACAAAGGAACTGGATGCAAAGAATAACTTTGATATCATATATTTGGATCTTAGAAAAGCCTTTGATACCGTTGCACATGGAAGACTGCTGCACAAATTGGAGCAGTGTGGCATTGGATACAAACTGCTGCTATGGATAAAGGGATGTTTGAGTGGGAGAAGACAGAGAGTGGTAATCAATGGACACTGCTCTTCGTGGACTAATGTTATTAGTGGGATCCCTCAGGGTTCAGGGTTGGATCCTGTTGTTTTCTGTATTTATAAATGATATTGATGATGGTATATCAGGCTTAATGTCCAGGTTTGCAGATGATACGAAGGTTGGCATGGTTGTTAATGACACTAATGACAGTACACTGGTGCAACAGGTTCTAGAAAATGTTGAGCAGATGGGCTGAGAGGTGGCAAATTAAGTTTAACATTGACAAATGTAAAGTACTACATATGGGAAGCAGCAATCCCAAAGTAACGTATCAACTCTGTTGTACCACACTGACAGCGGTATAGAATGAAAAGGACCTGGAGGTAATTGTGCAGGCAGATATGAAGTTTTCTGAGCAGTGTGGATGGTCTGCAAGAGTAGCTCATGGTGTCTTGTCAATGATATACAGGAATTTTTCTAGCAAGGATAAGGAGGTGATTATCCTCTTGTATAAGGCAATGGTCAGGCCACACCTTGAGTACTGCATACAGGTCTGGAGGCCTCATTTTAAGAAGGATGTAGAGCTGTTGGAACATGTACAGAGAAGGACAACAAGATTAGTGAATGGAACAAAGGGTTGCTCTTATGAAGAAAGGCTTAAGTTTTGCAAATTACAGTGTCTAGAGATTAGGCACCTGCGAGGTGATCTGATTCAGGTGTATAAAGCCTTGAATGGTTTGAGCATGCTCAATGCAGATGGTATTCTTCCTCTTGCTCAGAATAGTCACCTGAGAGGGCATAAATTCAAATTGAGGAAATATGGTTGTAGGATAGATGTGCAGAAGTTTACCTTTAGCCAGCAGGTGGTTGATTGCTGGAACAAACTTCCATCTGTCGTAGAAGTTGATAGCTTAAATAGATTCAAGGCAGAACTTGACAAACATTTGGAGCGAGTGGACTGGTAAAATAAGGGTTTTTTTTTTTTTTTTTTTGGCTGATGCTATATAAGCTTGCTTTCTTGCATCATGTGCCTTTGCTAATGCTAATATACATAGTGTAAGTGTGTGTTTAAACATTTGGGTTCTTGAAAATGTTCAAATGAACTTTATTTAGCTCCTATGTTTTAAATGCCATTAAGAATACTACACTTATAAATAAAATGGTACAAATCATACAGATTTTCTTCCTTAGTTACAGAATTACTCACGAATACAACTAGCCCCCCCCCCACACACAATATCTATAAATATATGATAAATCATATACAGATATATATAACAAAAATGTTTAAGATCTTACAATACACATTCTATAAAGCAGTATCATACTATATGGGTGTAAAATAATAATTCTTCATTACTACAATGTTGATAATGTGTATACGCTGATGTCGATGGTCCCGTTCCTCCACCACCTGTCTCCACCACCTGTCTCCGCCCACAGCGATGTGATGTTATTCCAGAAATGGCATATTCCCGATACACTTTTGATACTGTCAAACAGAGATAGTGCAATTTCTGTACCACCTCCTTGATAGAGAGACTCGTGTCGGGTACCCACTATCATCCCTCTTTCAAAGTCAGTTAACTCACAACATTTATCCATACTGACATCTAATGACAATCTACATGAATGCAGTGTACCTATATACCTGCCAAGCGGTGTGTTCGTCCACTAGAGAGAGGGGGGTGACAGCGTTCCTATGCCCAGGAACAAGGTATCCCATGAATAGGAACGCTGTCACCCCCCTCTCTCTAGTGGACGAACACACCGCTTGGCAGGTATATAGGTACACTGCATTCATGTAGATTGTCATTAGATGTCAGTATGGATAAATGTTGTGAGTTAACTGACTTTGAAAGAGGGATGATAGTGGGTACCCGACACGAGTCTCTCTATCAAGGAGGTGGTACAGAAATTGCACTATCTCTGTTTGACAGTATCAAAAGTGTATCGGGAATATGCCATTTCTGGAATAACATCACATCGCTGTGGGCGGAGACAGGTGGTGGAGACAGGTGGTGGAGGAACGGGACCATCGACATCTGTCTAGCATTATTTCAGCCAACCGGAGAGCAACAGTGGCACAAATCACCACCGACTTCAACGAGGGAGGTTCCAGAAACGTCTCCACCGAGTCCATCAATAGGATGGATGATGTGGCGAACATTAGCCACAATAGGTTATGGGAGCTGCCAACCCACCACAGTCCCATTGCTAACACCTGACACAGGACTCCACACTTCAACTGGGTGAAACAACATTGGCACTGAACCTTGGATGATTGGAGACAGGTCTGATGAGTCTCGTTTCCAGTTATTTTGAGCAGACAAGAGGGTGTGTATCTGGCGGAAGCCACATGAAGCTATGCTCCCATCATGTCAATAAGGAACTGTTCAGGCAGGTGAATGATCGGTAATGGTCTGGGGTGTGTTCAACTGGCACACATTGGGACCTCTGGTACGTCTAGATGCATCTTTGAATGGTCTAGGTTATATGTCCATCCTTGCAGACCATCTGCATCCGTTAAGGTCATTGTGCATCCACAGGGCAATGGCCTCTTCTAGCGCCTTCCCAACAGAGCTGTGGTGACTAGAATAGTTGGATGAAGAGCATTCCACAGATTTTACCACCATGTAATGATCTCCCTGTTTATTGGACATGACCCATGTGGAACATCTTTGGGATGCTGTGGAAAGGTCTGTTCGAGCTTTGGATCCTCCACCCAGGCATGAGACGGAATTATGGACAGCGGTGCAGCAAGCATAGACAGAAATACCTGTGGAATGCTTTCGTGAACTAATGGACTCAATGCCTCGCCATGTGGCTACCCTTATCTGGGCAGAAGGTGGGCCTACCCGTTACTGGATAGATATCTCATGATTTCTGTCCACTCAGTGCACAAATACATATTTTATATGTTACATTTTGTTGCCCATTTAATGAATATATAAAATTCTATATAACAACCAAAATAAATAAATAAAGCTTACTTTAATTCCTCTCTGACCTGGAAATCCAATAGTTCCTTGAGGACCAAGTATTCCCTACGAGAGTTATTTTAATACTATGAATTTGGGACTTTTTTTTTTTTTTTAATTTTAAAAATTCTAATGTTTAATAAAAACAATAACCCAATATACTTACAGTATCTCCTTTAAGACCAGGAATTCCAGGATTACCAGGATGTCCCTGTAAAGAAAAGTATTTTTAAATTTAACAAGTATCACAGCAAAATTTATAAGATAATAAGAAAAATATAAAAACATTCACAAACTAAGGAATTGTTTATAAATATATTATTAACATTGATATTAGAGTAATAAAAAATATATATATAATCTCTCTCTCTCCCTCCCTCCCTCCCTCCCCCCCACATGCACACACACTTCATCAATAATCCAAATTGCTTTAATAATAATTAACATAACTACGCATAACAGATTATATAGGATGAATACTATTCATCATCTAAAACCTGATGTATTACAAAGGCACAAATTTATAAATTACATGCACAAAGAATAACAGAATAATTTATATATTCATTGTACCTACAGAGTGAATTAAGAACCAACTGTTTGACATATGACAGTTCACAACAGACTAAACATTTTTTGTGGCAGAATATAAGCTCGAACCTACAATTTCCTTACTTGTGGCTCTGCATGCTAACCAAGGATTACACCCAGCATAAAAACTAGACTATTTAAAATTAAAACTTGTCATTTAATTTAATTATTAGTCCTCTAGTATCCCAAATAATTAATTAAAATAAAACAAATTACAAAATTTGTTGATGGCAATTAATTATCAGATCCCATCAGCAGACCACATAAGACTTGAATGGTGTGTGGATGGGATTTGGCAAGGATCCTGAAACATCACCTTTATAATAAGTTTAGGAATTGGGTCAAAACACTTATGTTGTTGTTGTTGTTGTTTTGGTTTTTAGGAGAATTAGCAACTAAGGCCATATTGCTCCGGGATATGCGGTGGTCATTCCCTGACCTTTCTGCATCTTCCGTATTTGGTGATGACGGGCTCGAACCCCGGTCTAATCAAGAAGCGTGTGCTCCTTCCCACCTGGCTATGGAGGCACCCTCAAAACACTTAATTAATGAACTAATTTTGCACAATCCATATGGTAAAAGAGTGGTTCATATCAAAAATTAATCCACAGATAATAATCATCTTGCTTAGCACAATCTCCAAAATACATTAAACCTACACTGACAATATTTGAGCAAAAATTAAAACAGCAATCCAAGTAAGGAAAAAAGGAATATAAATTTCCCAAATCATAACATTTTACATTCTTGTAATGCCAAAGAAATAAACAATGCTGAGCAGAAAGTGATCTGAAGTACTTAGAGACCATTAACATTGATATCTGTTATTTGAAAGATTTTTGGTACGAAAAGCTCAAGATTGTGGGATGTGTGCTTTGGATCATCTGGTATTTTAGTAAGTAAACATACAAGTTATGCTTAGCCAATAGCAGAAGCCTCAGTATATCTCCCAGCTCATCAGTGCTGTATTAAGCAACAGGCACAGTAGGCATCTCCCTAAGGATCCTCATCCCCACCAGTTGACATATCTGGCAGTATTACTTAAGGCATAAAGATTAAATACATAAATAGATAAATCAGTACTTTTTATTCTAATATTGAAACACAGTAATTAATAGGTAATTGTTGCACATAATTTCAACATCTGATTTAATTGGTAAAGCTAAACCGGTGCATGCAATCATCTGTTACCCATTGTTGGAGTTTCTCGATCTTCCTCAATAAAGCATACAGATTTGTTTACATGTACATTGTATGTCATGCAGCTAATCAGCTGCAGGCAGTATAACTCCCAAGTCTTTATGCCCATGCCTTGGTGCCTCAAAATATCTTAATCCACCACTACTGTTGGTTCTGTGCAACTAGAAAAAAAACATGAAGCTAGCCAGAGTCATGAATAATTAAATGAACAAGCAAAATTACTTCACTGTTAGGAAGGTTAGATTGGAGAAAGCAATGTTTCAAGGGAAGGAAATCCAACAATTCTGAGTGATTTGTAGAGTTGGGAGAACATTAAAGGCAATACATGAATTCAACAAAATTGGTTTAAGCTAGAAGAGATTCCAAATTAGGAAGTCTCTAACAGAGAATATCCGAATGAATATATGTAAAAGCACCACCTTTGAAGCAAAACAAACTTATTAATTTATTAATAAGTTTATTGGGGTTTCACAGTTAAAGAAGAATTGATTAAACAAATACAGGTGATATTTAATATTTACCTCAGGTATCACAGCACCTGCCAAAAGGGATAAAGTGACAATATAAAAAACTAAGACAGCACATTATACCTCAGTGGTGCAGACATATGATAGGGGTGCACCCTGCTTTGAGTAATGCAAATAATGCATTCCTGGAAAATGCTTGCATTTGTCAAATTTGCACTATAGCTCAGCAGCTTAAGCAGTGCTGCACAGTGTCCTGTGCAGATCTAAAATCATGCATGAAATTCTTTAATAGTTCATTTTTAGAACTATCAGTGATAAGTTCAACCAGAGGCAATAACAGATGCCTCATTAGACTAATGTGATAGTCTTATAACTTGTGGCTCAGCTTAATTCTCGCACATCTAAAATTAAACTACATAAAAAATCCATAAAGGCAACTGTTGAACTATTGCAAAATATTTTTTTCCCATAAGTACAATGTTAATGTTTTAATGGGCAGGTGAGTTCATGATGGAACTTGAAAAAGAACATTTTCTGGAAATAAATGGATTTTAACAGTAAATTAGAATGGAAATAGTATATAGTATCTATCTGATTTACCAATATTTGATCTTTGATATTTGATTTAATGGAAAAATTTTGACACCTTGATCTCATTACTTTTTCTCAACTTCACAACTAGACAATAGATTACCTTACAAAAAAATAAAAATGAATAATAATGAAATACTAAAAGTATAGGTGCTCATATCTGATGAGTATGGGCTTGGCACACCCAGGGTCCTGAGCGGGATATCATCATTCTTCTCTTCCTTGGTGATTCCCTTCTACTTCTGACTCTTGTTCTTGTTCTCTCTCTCTCTCTCTCTCTCTCTCTCTCTCTCTCTCTCTCTCTCTCTCTCAGGGTAATTCAGAAATTATTTTTTTGGCTGGTGCAGCATAAGTCTGAAGCTTCCTTGCACCATATAGCTGCTACTACTACTACTACTAATAATAATAATAATAATAATACAATACAATACAATACAATACAATACAATTTATTTATCAAAAGAATATGTTTACAATAAATGAACTTTTTAAGAAAAGTGAATTTCTTGACAAGTTGAAATTCTTCATTTACAACAGTTTTGAATACAAATTCTTTTACTACCAGAAAAAACAATGAAGTCACTACTCATAGTACATTCCACACTGTAAACAGAGATAGAGATTTATCTGTATAGCAATTTTAATCCACTGTATCATTGAGTATCAAGAATTTTCTTATTAGAAATTTTAATTTGGAGATGGGATAACTTCTCCTGAGCCTGATATCAACACTAGCCAGCAAGTTGTTATATTCATTGTGTGCCTATCTCCAAATCTATTTAGTACCCTTGGGTGAGGCAAAGTAATTGCTTTTGGGTTCCTTAAATTATGTGTGCCGTTTGATTGCAGATTTGATTCTTCATAAATAGTGTTAAGATTTTTTGAGAATAAATTTAACTTCAGTTTTTAAACTGGATACAGTATTTTGTATTTTAACAAAAATTGCCTTCTCTTATTCAGGTCATTCCAAAAGTTTGACCCCATTAAAAGTTTCAAAATCCTGTTAATTAAGTTGTTTATTACCTTTATTTCTGTTATATTTGCTCGTGCCCATACAGTTACTAAATAATAATAATAATAACAACAACTGGGCGTGATGGCCCAGTGGTTAAGACACTGGACTACCAGCCTGATGGACCCGAGTCCGAATCCCGTATTGGTGGAAGCGAACGCGGCTCTATTACGCTGGGAGACCGATATAATAATAATATTAAAAAAACATCGCGAAAGTTACCCTATTGAACTTGCCTTCCCCAAGGTCGGAGCGATGGATGAGGCAGATTGTGGCACCATCTGGTGTCACTCGTGAGAACTAACTAAATAAATAAATAAAACCACTGGACATAATCCGAAGCTAAACAATTCCACCTCCATGATGTCGCAGATAAATATTATTCATACTGCATCAAGTGTGGCACAGGATAAAGTCACTGGTATTCAGGCCTTAGGCAGAGGGGTCGGTTCGAAAAGTTGGAGACAGTCTCCCAAGCAAGACAGTGGAGCAAGTGGTGCTGTTCCCCGTAAGGCTACCACAAGAAAAGGGCAAGACCATCCAGCCCCACCAACTGGAAGTGTTTCCTGCGCAACTGCGCTAGTGACCACCCAGGAAAGAAGAAAATGCCAACGCATGAAGTGGAGCATTGAAATGAATACATACATCATGCGAGCATACTATGAAATAACCAGGCTAGAGACCGATATGACAATGTACAGATCGCGACTACATACCAAGTGGTTGGAACGATACCCAGATATTCAGGTCACCGAACAGCGATTAGAAGACCAAAGAAGGACCATTCACAAAGAACCTAATAGCTCTGCCATCTTGGAAAAAATCAAGCAGGATGTCAGCGATCTGCTACAAAGCACAAAGAATATGGTCAATATGGAACCAGAGGAGGAACAGCATACCATGGAACCAGGAGAGGAACAGCAAGAAGAAATACAACCCAGAGTAGCTGAAGTGCAAAGAGACGATGTCATGCTATCCCGAATAAAAGCCGAGTGGAAGAAGGCCCTAACAGAATTCGAAGGAATCGACCCCACAAGAACCCACGTGATACCTAAGCAGAGGCCAAATAAAATCCTGTGGAGAGTAACAGACCACCTCAATCGGCAAATAATGCGACATTACCTTGACAACAATGGTGCAATGCTGGAGGCTATCCACACAGTACCAACTGGGTAATAGAAGTAAGAAATTGATTGGAAAGGTGAAGAGCATCCTCAAGAGAGACAGCGTACACAGCAAACATGAGACCAAAAATCAGAGAATAGGAGAATACTTGGACACACTGAAGCAGAACCTCCTCGCACTCAGCAAGAGACTACACCGATACAAAGAGAGCTCCCAGAGGAAAATAAACAACCAAATCTTCGATGAGGACCAAAGAGCCTTCTACAGGAAACTTGGTGAACATGAGAAAGCAGGAAACAGACCACCCGAAAAGAAGATGATCGAAGAGTTCTGGGGAAATATCTGGAGCAGTGAAGTAAAACATAACAGCAGAGCACCCTGGATAGAAGTAGAACGGAAGAAAACCAAGGACATACAAGAGATGAGAGAGTGAAAGATTCGAGAAGAAGAAGTAAACAGTCGATCAGGAACACCCAAAACTGGCGAACCCCGGGAATTGATAACATGCACAACTACTGGTACAAGAAGCTCACCTGCACACACAAGCACCTAGCAGAGCAGTTCACTCGAATGATAAGCAACCCGGAGACAATCCAGAAGTTTCTCACTGAAGGAGTCACATATCTGAAGCCTAAAGATGAAGATACAAGAAACCCGACGAAATACAGGCCAATCACACGCCTCCCAATGATGTACAACATCTTGACCAGCTGCATAACTAAGAAGATATCAGACCACTTAGAGAGTCAGAACATAATGGCCGAACAGCAGAAAGGGTGCAAGGAGCAATTAACCATAGATGCCACAGTTATGGAGCAAGCCTTCAAGAAGCACCGCAACCTATACACGGCCTACATCGATTACCGCAATGCCTTCGACTCCATACCTCATAGCTGGCTAATAGAGACCCTGAAGATCTACAAGGTCAATCCGATAGTGACAAACTTCCTGGGAGCAAAAATGGCGAAATGGAGTACCACCATTAAAGTCAAGAACATCACAACCAGGCCAATCCCCATTAGAAGAGGAATCTTTCAGGGAGATGCTCTGAGCACACTATGGTTCTGTCTAGCACTCAACCCACTATCCACCATGCTCAACGACAGCAAGTATGGATATAACCTCAAAGAAGGAAGAAAGAACCTGTACACCCTCAGCCACCTGATGTACATGGATGATATCAAGCTCTAAGTGGCAACCGAGAAGCAACTCCAGTAACTACACCGGATCACCGAAGAATTCAGCAAGGACATCAGGATGGAATTTGGTCTAGAAAAATGCAAGACCCACACAATGCACCAGGGAAAATTAGTTGGCCGAAACTACCAGCTGCTGACTGGTAAAGAGATCAAAGCTATGACAGAAGGAGAGACCTACAAATACCTAGGGATGATGCAGGCTGAGCAGTTTGAGCACAAAAATCAAGAAGTGTCTAACCAAAAAATATCACAGAGACTCAGAAGCCTGCTGAAAACAAAACTCAATGGAGGGAACACAGTTAAAGCCATAAAAACTTAGGGTTGAATTTGAAAGTGTCTGCAATTCTGCCCAGACACGATAGGAGGGAGTATATGATGAGAGCCTTGTCGATCAATTCGGCCCTGGAGGGATTGTGCAAGGCTCAAGGGGTAGAATTTTTTTCAGCCTGGACTGTACTTGTTAACAGGAGAGATTGCTTCTACAGGGATGGGATACACTTAAATAGAAAGGGTGCAAGAATTTTTGCTGATGCTGTCGAGGCAGTGTTAGGTGGGTCGGAAAACTGCTAGTTGGGGGGGGGAATACAAGGACTAATAGATTAACAGTAGCCACTGGCAGAGGTGGAAGTGATTCTTGCACTGCTTCTATTGAAATGAGCAGAAGCCTGAAAAACAAGATGCAGGATATTTCAGAGACTGCTGGGAGTCATTGCGGTACAAGTAAACACATGGGTTGTGTTAGGGTAGCTAAGAATAGCAACAGGTGCATGTATACCTGCGTATACATGCACCTGTATAGAGTGGGCCAGTAAATCAGAGAGTCTTATAATGGGGGATTTTAATTTCCCAGATATTGACTGGAATTTGTGGGTTGGTCACTCGCACACTAGCAAGGCTTTTGTGGATTTATTGGATGATTGTTTTCTACATCAGCATGTTCAGGGGACAACAAGAGGGAGCAATACTCTTGATCTGATTATCAGTAGTGATTCTTCATGCATTAAGAATCTGCAGATAAATGAACCACTAGGTGGCAGTGATCACAGTGTGTTCAAGTGGGATTTACTCAAGGAGGTAACTACCATCAGAGGTAAAGGGAAGGGTTTTTGTTTTCGTAAAGGCGACTATGATGGTCTGAGACAGTATTTAAATTCTATACAGTGGGACCAACTGACAATGTTACCAACAGCAAACTCAAAATGGGAAGCATTCAAGGAACTAATCTTGGAGGCTACCAGGCTTTACATACCAACTAAGAAATATTGTTCAAGGTTTAGGCCTAAATGGTTGTCAGATGAACTAATGAGACATGTGGCAGAGAAGAAAGATGCATGGGATACATACAAATTAATGGGTGACATGGGAGCCTATGATAGATATAAGTTGGTCTGTAACCAAGTCACAAAGGAGATTAGGCAGTCAAAGGCAGACTACGAAAAATCCTTGGCAAAGGATGCAAAGAAAAACAGAAAAGAGTTCTTTACATATTTAAACTCAAGAAGGAAAGGGATGAATCAGATTGGTCCACTGGATATTGATGGTTCAACAGTTGAGGATCCTGCTCAGGTGGCTAACAATCTAAACGAGTATTTTGCATCTACATTCACGCATGAGGAGTTATTCAGGAAGGAGAATGATGTAGGTAAAGTAAACATTGGCAGGGAGCTGGATGATTTTGTAATAACTGAGAGGAAAGTGGAGGAGAGATTGTTGAGGATAAACATAAAAAAGGCACCTGGGGTGGATGGGATCTATCCAGTTATATTAAAGGAGGCAGCAAAGGAAGTAAGCAAACCCCTAGCCATAATTATGAGAGCTTCTTTGGACTCAGGGGAGGTACCCATAGACTGGAGATGTGCAAATGTAACCCCAATTCACAAAGGAGGATCAAAGGCTGACACAAGTAATTATAGACCTGTTAGTTTAACTTCTGTTCCAGGTAAATTAATGGAGGCACTGGTTAAAGAAGCACTGCAGGATCATCTAGACAAGAATTCAGTTATAGCTCAGATGCAGCATGGTTTTGTTAAGGGCAGGTCTTGCCTGACCAATTTGATTGGATACTATGATGTAGTCACAAAAGAACTGGATGCAGGGAATAACTTTGATATTATATATTTGGATCTTAGAAAGGCTTTTGATACTGTTGCACATGGAAGACTGCTGCACAAATTGGAGCAGTGTGGCATTGGAGGCAAATTGCTGCTATGGATAAGGGGATGGTTAAGTGGCAGAAGACAGAGAGTGGTAATCAATGGACACTGCTCAACGTGGACTAATATTATTAGTGGAGTTCCTCAGGGTTCAGTGTTGGGTCCGTTGTTGTTTTCGGTGTTTATGAATGATACTGATGATGGGATATCCAGTTTAATGTCCAAGTTTGCAGATGATACAAAGGTTGGCAGGGTTGTTAAGGACACTACTGACGCTATGCTGCTGCAACAGGATCTGGAAAGGTTGAACAGATGGGCTGAGAGGTGGCAAATGAAGTTTAACATTGACAAATGTAAAGTACTACATATGGGAAACAGTAACCCCAGAGCAACGTATCAACTCTGCGGTAGTACACTGACAGTGGTGGAGAATGAAAAGGACCTGGGGGTAATTGTGCAGGCAGATATGAAGTTCTCTGAGCAGTGCAGACGAGCTGCAAGAGTAGCTCATGGTGTCTTGTCAATGATATACAGGAATTTTTCTAGCAGGGATAAGGAGGTGATTATTCCCTTGTATAAGGCAATGGTTAGGCCACATCTTGAGTACTGTATACAGGTCTGGAGGCCTCATTTCAAGAAGGATGTAGAGCTGCTGGAATGGGTACAGAGAAGGGCAACAAGATTAGTGAATGGAACAAAGGGTTGCTCTTACGAAGAAAGGATTAAGTTTTGCAAATTACAGAGTCTGGAGACTAGGCACCGGCGAGGTGATCTGATAGAGGTGTATAAGGCTTTGAATGGGTTGAGCATGCTCAATGCCAATGGGATTCTTCATCTTGCTGAGAGTAATCACCTCAGAGGGCATAAATTCAAATTGAGGAAGGACGGATGTCGGATAGATGTGCGGTAGTTAGTTTGACTTTGGCCA
Source organism: Mastigoproctus giganteus (assembly GCF_048544385.1). Classification (NCBI taxonomy): domain Eukaryota; kingdom Metazoa; phylum Arthropoda; class Arachnida; order Uropygi; family Thelyphonidae; genus Mastigoproctus; species Mastigoproctus giganteus. The sequence goes on along the minus strand of NC_143576.1, from coordinate 101,126,221 downwards.
GCGGGTGGTTGGTTGGTGGAACCGACTTCCATCACTTGTTGTTGAAGTTGATAGCCTAAACAAATTTAAAGCTCAACTGGACAGTTATTTCGAACGAACGGAGGGGTGAAATGGGAGTGGTGTGTGTTTTTTTTTTTTTTTTTTGGCTGATGCTGAATAAGCTTGCTTTCTTGCATCATATGCCTCTACTAATGCTAATGCTAATGCTAATGCTAAAACCTATGCAGCTCCAGTACTAACATACATATTTGGGGTCATAGATTGGACTAACACCAAGCCAGAAGATATCATGTGAAAGACTAGGACAATGATAACCAAGAGTCGCCAACACCACCCGAAGTCAGCAGTGGAGAGAATAACAAAACTTCGGAAAGAGGAAGGAAGGGCCTGACAGACCTAATAGAACAACAGAAAACAGCGATTGTTAACCTGAAGGATTACTTCGAGAACAACACAGCACTACTCCACCAGGCCATAAGGAAAATAGATAAGTGGTATACCCCCACTCAACCTAAGAGAGGAAACCCCTCCTGCCCAGACAGTACAAGAAATGAAGTTAGAAAGATGAGCGAAGAAGACACTACAATGACCTCCATCAAGATCACATTGATAACATTGCTTCCAATGCATGGCTCATAAGCAGGACGCTCTTCCCCGAGACTGAAGGATTCATGCTGGCCATCCAAGACCAGGTAATCAACACCAGAAACTATAGAAAATACATCGCAAAGGAGCCCGGAATGTCAGATGACACATGTCGACAATGCCAACTGGCCTCAGAAACGACCCAACACATCACCGCGGTGTGCAAGGTGATGACCCAGACTGAGTACACTCAGGATAATACATCAGAAGCTAGTGAGGAAATACCAGTTGACCAAAGAAAGTGTACCATACTACAAGTACGAACCCCAGGCAGTACTAGAGACCCAAACCCACAAGTTGTATTGGGATCACGCCATAATAACAGATAAGACCATCCCGCACAACAGACCAGCAACCCTTGTGGACAAGATGGAAAAGGCTACCTACCTGATTGACATAGCGGTGCCAAACACTACCAATGTACAGAAAACCCATGACAAAAAAATTAGGAAGTACATGAACCTGAGACATGAGATCAAGGAGATGTGGCATATGCAAGAAGTATCAACATCATGTCAACCACCGTTATGGTACCAAAGACTCTACATAGCAGCCTAGCAGCAATAGGTCTCCCAGAGAACACCTACAAGGCACTCCAGAAAGTCTAGTGTTCTCCAGTAAGAACACCTGTAGGATAGTCATAGATTTCCTCGACCAACAGTAACACCAGACATTACAACCACCCTGTGGACTTGGTAGCAGTACCCGTCATGGAGTGGAACCCCCCAATCAGGGAGAAATAATATAAGAGCAACAATAATAATAATATTTTACAGATAAGTACAGTACAGTACAGTAGTTTAAATTTTTAAAATCAGTGTTGCTACTATGTTCTTCATTTTCTTATTGACCTAGCATCCCAACCAGTATGAATTTCTATAAGATAAAGGTAGATTTGTAAGGTCACAAATAACCTCAGTATAAGTTAAACAATATACATACAATCATTTTAATATGAGCCCAGGGGCAAGGGTTCTGTTTTTTGCTTCATTCCAGTTGCCCCACCTAGTACAGAAAAAAGCTTTTCTTGAATTTATCATGCAGTGCAGAACATCATTATTATAATCCAGAATTTTCAAAAAACAAAATAAATAAATAAAGTAACAAACTTTCAAATGAAACCTTTTCATCCTGAAATCTCACCCAATCATTGAAAGGTTTCAGGATGAAACCTTATTGATACTTATACTGACTTATCTATCATAGTGAAATCTATCACTATACTGTGTTTTTATTATGATATAATGCTGAAATGTATATAAAAAATACAGTAAATTTCAATATATACATTATATAAAGAATGCAACAACTTGGCCATTCTAATACTAACCATACTGTAAGAAAAAAGCAACAAAATAAAAAATTTTGGCATACTTCCTCTCAATGTATCTACAGGAAAATAGCTTCCAATTTACAGTCTTCTTCTACTTCTCAGAAATGCATGGTGTTCATAAATCAGAATGTCATTGTAATAAAGATGTGGAAATATGAATTCATGTCTGCATAAGAAGCCTTAACAATGTAAAATACTTACATTATAGTTTAAATCTTACATCCAAACATGACACTGGAAAATATGGCTTAATACCCTAACCTAATAGTTCTTAACCTTTAGTTGGCCAGACCATCAAGCATATTGATGCTATTTACATTTAAGTAAGTAGCATCAATATGGTTGATGGTCTGTGGTTTACATTCAGGTACACCAAACTTGTGATATTCCAAAATTCCTGTATAATTCTTTGTGTGTGTGTGTGTGTGTGTGTGTGTGTGTGTGTGTGTGTGTGTGTGTGTGTGTGTGTGTGTGTGTGTGTGTGTGTGTGTGTGTGTGTGTGTGTGTGTGTGTGTGTGAGAGAGAGAGAGAGAGAGAGAGAGAGAGAGAGAGAGAGAGAGACCAGTTTTTATAGATGCAGAAGAATATTTGTGATGTGCCTATGCCAAGAGAGAGATTAGAAATCAGAGTAATTTCGAATAGAAATAATATATGATCTTGTCTAGAAATATGAGTGTCATTGAAGATAAGCACATACCGCGCAGAAGTGTTCATATATCATAATCTGGTGATCAGGATATCATATTTCATGATAATATTACAAAAATTTTTCAATGTTAAATTATTTGCACAAAAACTCAGATTTCAAACAAACAAAAAAAAAAAAAAAAAAATTGCTTACTGGTAAACCATCAGCTCCTGGCAAACCAGGTAATCCTGGTTTTCCTCTTGGGCCCTAAAAAGTAAATAAATTATACTTTTATTTTTTTCATATTTCAATACATACTTTTCTGGAGTACATCATACATATATAATTTCTCTCTCTCTCTCTCTCTCTCTCTCTCTCTCTCTCTCTCTCTCTCTCTCTCTCTCTCTCTCTCACACACACACACACACACACAAACACACTCTTCAGGTGTTTAAAATAATGCTCAAAAGCAGATCAAAAATCTTCTGTGTATGTACTGATATCTCTTATCTGTGTTTTATATGGAACTGTAGATATAGTTTATAACAGATGGCAACATAACAACAAATTTTGAAACCAAAGAATGAGATCTTAGATCTGAAATTCAGATACAGAAGTTAATGAATATGAATAAAGTGATATACATAAATAGGCACAGATGATAGTATTACATCAAAAAAGAAGGGAATGAGTTTTTCATGAAATAAATTTTTAAGAGCTTTTATGAATTTTTTTACAATTTTTAAAATTCTGATTTGATTTTTGAAATAACTTGGTACTTGAGGCTGTCACAGACATTCTCTCAACTATGACAAGCTGGGCTTGCTACATGAGAGTATAAAATGCTGATGTAACTAATATTCGGGTGACACTTAAGTCAAGTGGACCAAATTTCAGCAAAGTCTAGTCATTCTCTGAGAACCAAATTTGAGGTGGGGTTCGTTATTCTGGGTATAACCCATATGTACAGGTCCTGATATACGGCATCTGTTTATTTGTTGTTTGTTATTTGGTTTTTAGGAGCATTAGCAACTAAGGCCATATTGCTCCGGGGATATGCGGTGGTCATTCCCTGACTTTCCGCATCCTCCGTATTTGGTGGTCACGGGCTCGAATCCCGGTCTAATCAAGAAGCGTGTGCTACACACTGCTGCTCCTGCCCACCTGGCTACGGAGGTGCCTATACGGCATCTAGTATAGTGGAAGTGACCACTCAGGTGTGAACCAACATCAGCAGGATTCAAGGTGTTCCAGCCACACTACAGAGGGAAAAACCACCCCTGTGTTACCAGGCAACACTAGGTGGAAGATAATTCTCATCAACGAGTGCAATGCCACCACTTTGCTTATTAGATGCCTGAAGTGGTGAAACCTACGTTTAGTTTCCACAGCAAAGTTCTAGCAACCCTCCATCTCTTCTATGAGGAAAAATCCCATTAGCTTGAGTTTACTCAAGCCACTCAAAGCTTTAAACACCTCAATCAGATCACCTCACAAGTGCCTAGTCTCTAAAGGCTGCACTTACTCTTCGCACTTTACTAAAAACTGAGAAGTTGAAGAATTCTGAGCTCCAGATAATGAACACAAATTTAAAAAAAAACTTTGCTGTTTTATTGATCTAATTATCATATTAAATTTTATTCTATAAATAGCTTTATATTCCTAGTCATTCATTAGTTTATTTTTAAATTTAGATAGAGATTTTATAAATTACAATTTAATATACGTAGAACATTTGTATTGGTGATTTGGTGTGAATACTGTATCCCGTAACTTGTATTGTAGTCCATGGTAAATGAATTCTAGTGTTTTATTGAGATAAATAGGTTTCTTGAAAGCTTGAATTATGTAGGTTGCCATTATTAGATAATTTTGTTATATATTATAATTAATTTATAACTTTGCAAATGTAATGGTACAGCAAAATACATATAACATAAAATCAATAACATAAACCTGATAGTGTAATACATCTTATTGCTGCATAACAGGTGCATAGAGTTATTGTTGCATCTATGCATATTAGTTTAGTGTAGTATTTTCAACTGAATGGAATTTGAATGGAAATCACACCTCAGACCAGAGCAGCAAAGCAAACAGCTTAAAGTTGTTATTGCTCCGGTGCGGTGGTCATTCCGTGACCTTTCCGCATGCTCCGTATTTGGTGGTGACGGGCTAGAACCCCGGTCTAATCAAGAAGCGTGTGCTACGCACTGGTGCTCTTCCCACCTGGCTACGGAGGCGCCTAGCTTAAAGTGGCAGGAGTGTCGCAGCTTGGGAGAGAACGGAAGGGACAGTTGAACTAGGAATCACAGTCATAAAATATACAGCTTGTTCGATGTTTGCAGATCTCTCTCTGGACCTGATATAGCCAAAAGGCTATATATACCTGTCCAGCTGAGCTTTAAACTTATTTAGGCTATCAAATTCCACGACAAGGGATGGAAGTCTGTTCCACCAACCAACCACCCGCTGGCTAAAGGCAAATTTCCTCACGTCTATCCTACACCCGTCTTTCCTCAATTTGAATTTATGCCCTCTCAGGTGATTATTCTGAGCAAGAGGAAGAATCCCATCAGCATTGAGCATGCTCAAACCATTCAAGGCTTTATACACCTCTATCAGATCACCTCGCTGGTGCCTAGTCTCCAGACACTGTAATTTGCAAAACTTAAGCCTTTCTTTGTAAGAGCACCCCTTTGTTCCATTCACTAATCTTGTTGCCCTTCTCTGTACTCGTTCCAGCATCTCTACATCCTTCTTGAAATGAGGCCTCCAGACCTGTATACAGTACTCTACCTGTATACAGTACAATGCGCCATTAAATACTGTATACAGTATTTAGTGGCGCATTGGCAGTTGAGGCCATAATGTGCCAAGTCAAACGAAAAACAGCAGCAATCCCCAAGGCAGAATGCATTAGTCCCATAGGACGTAGCTGTTGATGGTGACAAACAAGATATATGGTAGGCAAAAAGGATAGGTAGAATAGGCAGAACAGAGTATAGGTAGAATAGGTAAAATAGGCAGAACAGAGTATAGGTAGAATAGGCAGAACAGAGTATAGGTAGAATAGGTAAAAAAAAAAAGTAACGTGCAGCCATTATCAACCCACTGCAGGATGGAAGCCTCCTCAACAATTCATGCTGAGGGAAGTGGACCATAATCTGCCACGCTGGTCCAGTGCGGGTTGGCAGATCGACCGTATTCAGCAGTCAGGGGCTTGAACCCCGGTCTACTCAAAGAGCGTGTGCTACTGCACTCCCACTCCTGACCACTCGGCTACGGAGGCCTCCAGAATAGGTAGAATAGGCAGAACAGGGTATGTCAGCCATGGAGGGGGGGGTGAAAGTTTATGATGTTGCAGAGAAGAGGTCAAATCATCAAATGCAGATATCATGGGGATATCAGGGACATGGTGTCACACAGATATAAGGGATGCAGAATTTGATTATGGGGAGTACAATGTGTACAGAAAGGACATGAGGGAGGATTATGCTCTAAGTTAAGAACATGAAATCTAAGGCATTGCATCCAGTTGACATGGGTGGCCAGTACAATGCTAAGTCCGTTTGGTCTGGCGCAAGTACTGGGAAAACAAAAATCAGAGTAGGAGTGCTTTATAGGCCAAATGACTGTGATGAGTACAATGAATAACTATAAAGAGAAATAGAATGAGCCAGTAAATGAGAATGTCTTATAATGGAGGATTTTAATCTAACAGATATGATAATTATCAGTTATAAAAGTTATGGTAATTATCATATCAGTTATCAAAGTGATGATAATTATCATATCAGTTATCAAAGTGATGATAATTATCATATCAGTTATCAAAGTGATGATAATTATCATATCAGTTATCAAAGTGATGATAATTATCATATCAGTTATCACAGTGTAAGGACATGGAATTTACTTAAAGATATAACTACCATCAAGGATAAAGGGAGAGGTTTTGCTTTTGTAAAGGACACTACACTGCATTCAGGCAGTCTCCAAATTCACAATGGCACAAACTAATAATGTTAACAACAACAAATTGTAAATAGGCAACACAGTGGCAATCTTCAGACCAGAATGTGTTGGTCCCACAGCAGCTAGATATCATAGTTACTCAATTGTCAGGGAAACAGGAAATATACTGTTCAAAAAGGATAGGTGGAATAGCATCAGGATATATCTGCCAGGGGCAATAGTTAATGATGTTGTACAGCAGATACCATCTTTTAAGGACACAAAACATGATATCGTTGTACACGTTGGAACTAATGACATTAAGTGCAGGAGATCTGCAGATTTACTAAACAAGCACGGGTCAATGTTGGAAAAAAGTCGTGAGTTAGGGTTAAATTTGAAAGTGTCTGCAATCCTGCCAAGACACGATAAGAGTGGGCATATGATGAGAGCCTTATCAATCAATTCAGCCCTGGAGAAGTTGTGCAAGGTTCATGGGATAGAATTTTTTTAGCATGGTCTCTGCTTGTTAACAGGAGAGACTGCTTCTACAGGGATGGGATACACTTAAATAGAAAAGGGTGCAAGAATATTTGCTGATGCTATCGAGGCAAAGTTATGTATGTCAGAAAACTGCTAGCTTGGGGAGGGGGGATTCACAGACTAAGAGATTAACAGTACCTGCAAGCAGAGGTGGATATGATACTTGCACTACTTCTACTGGAATGAGCAGCAGCAACCTGGAAAGCAAGTTGCTCGGGATGTCAGGAACTGCTGAGGTCATGAAACAAGTAAATGCATGGGCTGTGTTAGAATAACTAAGAGTAAGAACAGGTGCATGTATACTTGCATTTACACCAATGCTAAGAGTATAGTAAATAGATTTTATGAATTTGAAGTACTGATGAAGACATCAAATGCAGATATTGTTGGGATATCAGACGCATGGTGGCACACAGATATTAGGAATACAGAATTGGAATTTGGAAAGTACAGTGTGAACAAAAAGGATAGACATGATAGGAAGGGAGAAGGGGGTTATGCTGTTAGTTAAGAAACACATAAAATCTAAGTGCATCCAGTTGACATAGATGGACAGTGCAATGTTGAGTCAGTTACATAAGCACTGGGAAAGAAAAATGAGGGTAGGAGTTTGTTATAGGCCTAATGACTCTGATGAGTACAATGAATAATTATACAGAGATATAGAGTGGGCCTGTATATCAGAGTGTCTAATAATAGGGGATTATAACTTCACAGATATTGATTGGAACTTGTGGATTAGTCACTCGCACACTAGCAAAGTTTTTGTGGATTTATTGGATGATTCTTTTCTACAGCAGCATGTTAGAGAGGTAACAAGAGAGAGTAACACTCTTGATCTGATTAAGAGCAATGATTATTCATGCATTAAGAATTTACAGATAAAGGAACCATAGGTGTCAGTGATCACAGTGTACTGATGTGAGATTTACTTAAAGGTGTAGGCGCCTCCGTAGCCAGGTGGGCAGGAGTAGCAGTGCGCAGCACACGCTTCTTGATTAGACTGAGGTTCGAGGCTGTGACCACCAAATACGGAGGATGTGGAAAGGTCAGGGAATGGGCACCACATATCTCCGAAGTAATATGGCCTTAGTTGCTAATGCTCCTAAAAACCAAATAACAACAACTTAAAGATGTAACTACCATCACAGGTAAAGGGAAAGGTTTTTGGTAAAGGTGACTACAGTGATCTCAGAGATTTTTTAAGTTCTATACAGTGGGACCAACTGATAATGTTACCAACAACAAATTCCAAATGGAAAGCATTGAAGGAAGTAATCTTGGAAGCTACTAGGATTTTTGTTCCAACTAAGAAATACTGTTCTAGGTTTAGGCCTAAATGGATGTCAGATGAATTAATGAGACTCGTGGCAGAGAAGAAAAATGCATGGGATGCATAAAAATTATCAGGTGACACAGAAGCCTATAGTAGATACAAGCTAGTCTGTAATCAAGTTACAGAGGAGGCAAGCAAAGACAGATTATGAGACATCTTTGACAAAGGATGCAAAGATTTTGTTTCTTATAGAAACTATAAAAGGAAGGGGATGAATTAGATTGATCCACTTGATATCAATGGTTTGACTGTAGATGATCATTCTCAGATAACTGCTGAACTAAATGAGTATTTTGCATCTACATTCACACATGAGGAGTTATTCAAGGAGGAGAGGGCCAGATGTTTATCAAACTCTAACAGTGAGTTAAATGATTTTGTAATAACTGAGAAAAAAGAGGAGGAGAAATTGTTGAAGTTAAACATAAGAAACATAAGACATCTGGAGTGAATGGGATCTATCCAGTTATATTAAAGGAGGTAAGCAAACTGTTAGCCATAATTATGAGAACATCCTTGGACTCAGGGGAACTACCCACAGACTGGAGATGTGCAAATGTATCTTGAATTCCCAAAAGAGGATCAAAGGGTGACACAAGTAATTACAGACCTGTTAGTTTGACTTATGTTCCAGGGAAAACAATGGAGTCCCTGGTTAAAGAAGCATTGCAGGATCATCAAGACAAGACTGCAGTAATATTCAGACACAGCATGGGTTTGTTAAGGGGAAGTCTTGTTTGACCAATTTGATTGGATATTATGACATGGTGACGAGGGGGCTGGATGCAAAAAATAATTTTGATATCATATACTTGGATTTCAGGAAAGCTTTTGATACTGTTGCACATGGAAAACTATTGTACAAATTGGAGAGGTATGGCATTAAGGGTAAGTTGCTTCCATGGAAAAAGGGATGGTTGAGTGAGGGAAGACAGAGAGGTGTAATTAATGGACAAAGCTCTTCGTGGACTAATGTTATTAGTGGTGTCCCCCAGGGTACTTTTTTTTTGTTAGTTGTTGGCAGATCAGCTTCTGTGACCATAATGCACCTCCACAAAGTTTTTGCATTTTACTTTGATCCAAGCTCAAGGCAGGATTTGAACGTGCGACCTTTGAGTTGCCATTTTACCCACCTAGCTAGCCTGGTCGGCACCCCCAGGGTTCAGTGGTGCTCCCATTGTTGTTTTGTCTATTTATCAATGATATTCATGAATGCATATCAAGCTTAATGTCAAGGTTTCAGATGTTACAAAGGGTTTCTTTTTTTTTTTTGTTATGAAAACCGCAAACATGAGAGGTATTAGAACCTATACTACTTAGTACCCTGCTTGGGTTGGAGGTTGAAAAGACAAGAGAAGATATCTGTTGACATTAGACTTGAACTTCTGTTGACTGTAATTTTCAGGAAATACAGTAATTTTCAGGAAATATAGCACGATATTTGTGTTCCTAGAAATCCTTGTACAATATAACTAACAAGCCCTATGGGAAAAATAGGGTTAGTTGCCGACCACCCAAGATTGAACACACATTTGTAACCAAAACATTACCAAACACAATAAATAATCGTAATGGGCTTAGAGGGGAACAGGTATCCTGTGTGTTATCAGACACTCAGCCTAAAACACTGATGGATCCAATCTCTCTCTATTACAGAAGATTTAGGAGAAGTCCGGTTGGCCAGCCTCCCTAAAATCCACTCATGCACACCTTCTTGATGGTAAGCCCTGTTACGTCACTTAGGTGGCAACGAATGTGTAGAGTGGTTCTCTTCAAGACACCTGGTCAGCATGAAGAGGAAAAGACCAAACCCTATAGCATATGACAGCATGACAAAACAAATGGCTCCCAGTCCCCAGCAGCTTTCACTCTCCCTCTTACGGCAGCAAGAGGATCAGAGTGGAAGCAGAAGGTGCTAAGAATCTCTGGGTACGACCAGGCTGCCATGCACGGAAACTGAACTTGGCCTGTTATAACGTGAGATGACTCATCGGTGAAGACAGGATATTAGAGCTGGAAAAGGAATTAGAAAATGTGAATTGGAATATCATCGGTTTGGCTGAAACAAGAAGAAGAAATTAATCACTTATAAGTTTATAAGTGATTCATTTCACATATGTGAAATGAATCACTTATAAGGAGTGAAGGTGGAGTTGGGTTTCTAGTCCATAAAGATTTTAAAAACAACATTTTGGAATTCAAAAGTACATCACCAAGGGTGTCAAGACTTCTAAGAGGTACAAGCTAAAGATTATAATGATTTATGCACCAACATCGAGCCATGATGATGAAGAGGTTGAAGAAATGTACACCGAAATTGAGAGTCTTCTGGATGAGCAGAAAACCCACTACACTATTATTATGAGGGACTTTAATGCTAAGGTTGGTAAAAAGACAAAACAGCGCACAAAGGGGAACTATAGGAAATTTTGGAATTGGTGAAAGAAATGAAAGAGGTGAAAGACTTGTGGAATTTGCAGAATCTCAAGGACTGGTTGTAATGAACACTTTTTTTTCAAGAAAAGGGTGAACAGAAAGTGGACATGGAAGAGTCCAAATGGATTAAGTACTAATGAAATCGACTTCGTCCTCACTAACAGAAGATATATTGCGAATGATGTTACCGTCCTGAATAAGGTAAATGTTGGAAGTGATCACAGAATGGTAAGATGTACACTTGATATAGATGTAGGAAAGGAAAGGAAAAAACTGACTCGAGTAAATAATACAAAGTCTTTGAGATAACAGAGGAGGAGAAAAAGCAGTATGTACTGGAACTTAAGAACAAGTTTGAGCTCCTGCAGACTGCTCAGGACCAAGATATCGATGAGGAATATTACAACTTTCTGAAAGCCCAATTTGGATTTCTTTTTCCTAGAGGGAAAAAGAAATCCAAAGAAGAAAAAATTAGTCAAGAAACACTTGTCAATGTGAACCAAAGACGACAAATGAAAAGCAAGAAAAACACTGACAGGGAGAAAATTGAGTATACTGAGTTATGCAAAAGCCATTAGAAAGAGACTCAGAGAGGACATAAGATTTAACACAAGAAAAGTAGAACAAGCATTAAGAGAAAACAAAAGATTTAAATCAGCAGCCATAAGCAGTAATACAGAAAGACAAATGATACTGAAACTGAATAATAGCGATGGTGTACTTATGAACAGCAGAGAAGGCATAATTCGAATAGCGGAAGACTACTATAGAGAATTATACAAGGAGCAGGGGAATGATGCCAGCAGTGGAGAAGATGGATTGCAAAGTAGCAACACATACGACATACCCGATATTCTTCCTGATGAGGCAGAACAGGCATTGAAGAAAATGAAGAATCAGAAAGGTCTGGGGGAAGATGAAGTTACTGTAGAGTTGTTAAAATTGGGAGGAAGAGACATAACACAAAAACTGGCAAGGCTCTTCACAAAGTGCATTAGAAAAGGTGTGACGCCTAAGCAATGGAATAATGCAATCATAGTTTTGCTGCACAAGAAAGAAGATAAATCAGAAATTGGAAATTATAGACCAATTAGCTTGTTATCCCACATCTACAAGTTGTTCACAAGGGTCATTACTAACAGATTAGAAAGAATACTTGATGAGAATCAAGTATTCTTTCTAATTCTCAACTATGGATCACCTTCATCTAATATCACAGCTAATGGAGAAAGCAAATGAATATAAAACACCATTATGCCTGGCATTTGTGGATTATGAAAAGGCATTTGACTCCATACAGCATAAGGCAATGTTTCGGGCACTAGAGAGACAAGGCATAGATACCCCATATATTATGATTTTGAAGAAAATATATGAGAGTGCTACCTCCTTTATTAGACTAAACAAAGACAGTAAGAAATTTAAAATTGAGAAAGGAGTTCGACAAGGAGACACAATATCTCCGAAGCTGTTTACTGCTGCCCTTGAGGAAGTTTTCAGAAGATTAGACTGGTCGCAGAAAGGAGTCAATGTGAACGGAGAGTACCTAAACCATTTACGATTTGCAGATGACATTGTGGTCATAAGCCACGATCCCAAAGAATTAGAGGAAAATCTTAATCGGTTATGCACAGTTAGTAAGGATTTTGGACTAAAGATGAATATGGCTAAAACAAAAGGAATGATGAACAAGTATGCCACAGAAAGGGACATAATGTTTGAAGGAGCAGTAATTGAAAAGGTGGAGTCATATACTTATCTGGGATAAGTATATAACTAAGAAGATTATTCCAGCTGCAGACTTTGCTATTTCTAAAACGGTTTCTTTGTGGTTTTGTCCTTCAATGTTTACCAGCTACGTGCTGACAGGACATGGGTCCTTTCAAGATAAACTGTGTTCTCGGGGCTTGGAGCCGGATCCGTGGTGTTCTTGTGGAGAAGCGGAGACTTGGCTGCATACACTGTTCTATTGTCCATATTATGATGTTGAAAGGCACCATCTTTACAAACAAATTCCTGACCTTGCTGAGAACAATGTGCAGGAGTTTGTGAATGGGATGTCTAACTTTCAGGCACTGCAAGATTTTTCTGCTGCAGTGTTTTCCAGGAGATTAATCATAAGGAACCTTTCAGACATTGAGCTGGCTGCTTATAATGCGAGTATTGTTTGATAGCATCTGGGCTTGGGAGCTTCAGACCTGGAAGCTATACGTCAGGTCTGGGGGGGGGGGGTTTACGGTGTTTTTTTTTTTTTTTTTTTTTGTCCAGTTCTTGGGTTTGGGCAGCCCAAGACTGGACAGCTGGCACCCAATAGTATTGCACTTCCTCTGTTGGGTATTGAATTGTGCTTTGGCACTACAGCTAATAATAGTAGAAACAGGTCTGGCTCCACATGCCGGGGATGGGCATCAGATTGCAGCTGTTGATGTCAGCTGCTTTCTGATGGCAAAGTGACCTGACATTAACAACACACTACACACATAAACATTTCTTCAATACATTTTAATCTTTCCTATACAAAAATTTTTTTTTTTTGTTTGTTTAAAATTGTAACTATCTCAAAATTTCTCTTGTTTTGGATATTCTATTTCTTAGCTATCTTATCTATCAGGCCCACTTTACAGATTTTCTGTATTAAATAAGAGTTAGGTGGAGATGGGCATATGCCTGGGAACCACCCCGACACACACACACACACACACACACACACACACACACACACACACACACACACACACACACACACACACACACACACACACACTTGGGCACTCACCAAAAGAATGGAAGAGAAGCTGAGAACTACACAGCAAAGAATGGAACGAATTATATTGGGAATCAGACTGTTAGATAAGAAGAGAAACACATGGATTAGGCAGCAAACTCAAGTAAAGGACATTCTTATCAAAACTAAAGAACTAAAATAGTCTTTGGCAGGACACATAGCTCGAAGACATGATGACAGATGGACTAAGAAAATAACAGAATGGTATTCATGAGGAGCTAGAAGAAAACCTGGAAGACAAAGGCGGAGATGGACAGATGAAATTCATGAGTTTGTGGGTAGTAAATGGATGGCCAGTGCTCAAAACAGAAGGAACTGGAAAGTTGTTGGAGCGGCCTTCATCCTGCAGTGGATTGAAAATGGCTGATGATGATGATGAAGTATTTTATTACAATTATTTAATATGAAATAGTCGTAATAAAATACATAAGTATTTTATTACGACTATTCTTTGTGTCTTGATCTAATGGATTTTATTACACTATGAGTTGTTACTGCTATGAAAGTTGTTTTTATTTTCTCTGCATTCTTTCTAATTCTCGGCATTGCCACATTTAGGCCTGTAGCATGTGCAATATCACATGGTCTTTCATTTCGCTCAAAGTGCTTCACAATTTCAAATTTTTTCTCTATCGATAGAGGTGGACTGGCCATAAGCCTTACCGGGGAAACCCTGGTGGGCAGAAGGCCAGTGTGATTTTGACCATAAACGTTAGTATGAGGCCGCTACAAATTTTCCCGGGTAAGAATTTTTGACCCAGTCCGCCTTTGTCTATCGATATTGCTTTTCTTTTTCTCTCTGAATCTGTAGTTTCTTCACCAGGATGCTTCCTTTTCACACCTTTTAAGTATTTTACTCATTTTTGGGGAATAAAGCACAATTATAAAATGAGGAGGCATGCTTGATACACATACATAAAGCTGCACGCGTGTAGCAAAGGAAGCATGAATAATCACTGCTGATAACCAGATCAACAGTGTTACTTCCACTTGTTCCCTCTCTAACATGCTGCTGTAGAAAACAATCACCCAATAAATCCACAAAAGCCTTGCTAGTGTAGTAGTAGTAATCGTGGCATGTGATGCAAAAAAGCAAGCGTATGAGCTTATGTGGCATCAGCCAAAAAAAAAATTCCCACAACCATTCCCTCTAAATGTTTGTCCAGTTCCTCCTTAAATTTATTTAACCTATCAACTTCTACAACGACAGATGGAAGTTTGTTCCTGCAATTAACCACCCGCTGACTAAAGGCAAATTTCCACATATCTACTCTACAGCTGTCTTTCCTCAATTTGAATTTATGCTCCCTTAGGTTTGTAATCTGACCAAGTGGAAGAATCCCATCAGAATTCCGCATGCTCAATCCAATCAAGGCCTTATACACCTCAATCAGATCACCTCACAGATGCCTAGTCTCCAGCCGCTGCAATTTGCAGAACTTAAGCCTCTCTTGGTAAGAGGATCCCTTCATTCCCCTCACCAATCTTGTTGCCCTTCTCTGTACAAGCTCAAGTAAATCTACATCTTTCCTAAAATGAGACCTCCAGACCTGTACGCAGTACTCAAGGCGTGGTCTGACCATTACCTTATATAGAGGGACAATCACCTCCTTTTCCCTGCTAGCAAAATTCCTGTATATCATTGACAAAACCCCATGACCTTCTGTGGCAGACTGTCTGCATTGCTCAGAAAACTTCATATCTGACTGCACAATTACTCCCAGATCTTTTTCATTTTCTACCACCCTAAGTGTAGTACCACACAGTTGGTACGTTCCTCTGGGGTTACTTCTACCGATATGCAGTACTTTGCATTTGTCAAAATTAAACTTTAGTTGCCACTTTTAAGCCCATCTTCCAAAATTTTCTAGATCCTGTTGCAGTAGCATACTGACATTACTGTCATTAACAACCCTGCCAATCTTTGTATCATCTGCAAACTTTGACACTAAGCTTGATATACCTTCATCAATATTATTGATAAATATACAAAACAACAGTGGACCCAACACCGAACTTTGTGGGACTCCACAAATAACATTAGTCCACGAAGAGCAGCACCCATTGATTACCACCCTCTGTCTTCTCCCACTCAATGATACTTTTATCCATTGTAGCAACTTACCCTTAATAACATTCTGCTCCAATTTGTACAGCAGTCTTCCATGAGCAACAGTGTCAAAAACTTTCATGAAATCCAAGTATACGATATCAAAATTATTTTTTGCATCCAGTTCCTTTGTAACCACATCATAATATCCAATCAAATTTGTCAGACAAGACTTTCCCTTAACAAACCCATGCTGTGTCTGAATTATTGCTGCAGTCTTGTCTAGATGATCCTGCAATGCATCATGTGTGCGAGTGATCAATCCACAAGTTCCAGTCATATCTGGGAAGTTAAAATAACCCATTATAAGACACTCTCATTTATAGGCCCACTCTATTTCTCTGTATAATTGTACTCATCAGAGCCATTAGGCCTATAACAAAGTTATACCCTCATTTTTGCTTTCCCAGTGCTTATCTCACACCAAACTGACTCAAGCTCTGGGAAAGTACTGTTGGTCCAGGGCTCATGCTACTGTATTTTTAGGATCTCTACAAAAACATGCACCCCCACTATACCTAAATCCAGCATTGTCGACTAATCACTTGCAGGCAGCACAATAGTTACAGTAGTCGATCTCAGATGAGAGTTGCATGTTTTTAACCTCCCCCCCTCCAAATAAAACCTCTGGTTTCTCGTTCAACAAACAGTAAACTAACTGAAGAATGTACCCAATTATAAAGATAATATACTGAAACCTTGCAGCTTTAGTTCCTTTGGCACTTAATATATATTTTATTGTTTGTTATTGTTATTACAAACAATAAAATATATAGCTTAGGTGCATCAGTGACTTAAACCATATTATGCCACTGCATATTATTTACATGTTTTGCAGGCTGAAAAATCTGGAATAAGTAAAGTGCCCTACTTTCTTTTCCTAAGTTAACTAACTAGTCTCGATTGCAGAGGACTTTAGAAATCCCTCTAGTCATAGAGAGGAATTGAACCCCCAGACTTCCCTAAATGAGTCAAGTGGCAAATGAATGAAAACCTCCTAAATCTGTCAGGGTGGACTACACCTTATCGCCCACTAGATCTACTCATGTGATATACAGGAGGTGGGAGCAATAACTGTGGTGTTCTTCTGTTTAAGGAGACCGGAGTGAACCATATATGCATAAAAAAAGTATGATTACATACTTTTTTATGCACGGTTGAGGAATTCCTCCTCAACTGTGGAGTCACAATTTTACACTCAATAAAGTAGAACCTCCCAAATCAGACCATCTATTATCTGGCACCACCCAATTTATGGCTGTGTTTAGAAAAATAAGCAAATCTCCAGGAAAACAACTAAGAACCAACAAATTTAGTTCTCTGATAGACCATCCATCACAGTAGCACATTAGAGATCCCTGTGCAGGGTCAAGATTTCACCTCATAGCCCTAAGTTTTACTGCATTCCAACTACATCATGAAGTCTCATAGGTTATGGAATTATTTAATTGCTCTTTGTGAACAATGTTAGCAACTTACTGATAAAAAGTGATTGATGACTAAATGCCCGAGCTTCATGAAACAGACAGGCAAACAATTAACTAACCATGTTTTCTGGTCAGTGAATGTTTTCATAACTTTAAGATTGTGATTTGTTTGTTATGTTTGTTATTTGGTTTTTAGGAGCATTAGCAACTAAGGCCATATTGCTCCGGGGATATGCAGTGGTCATTCCCTGACCTTTCCGCATCCTCCGTATTTGGTGGGCACGGGCTCGAACCCCGGTCTAATCAAGAAGCGTGTGCTACGCACTGCTGCTCTTGCCCACCTGGCTACGGAGGCGCCGATTGTGATTTGTAAACAATAACAGCAGTGCAACATTCATCCATTTGCCTATGTTCCACTTAAAGAAAATTAAATAGCCCAAACTGTATCCTTTCAAAATGCATATAAAGATCCTGATCTATTGTGGAGAAGGTTGTATTGACAAAAAATATCACACACACACAGAAAGCATGGCTGGTTCTAAATTTCCAGGGTCCAATACATAAGAATTAATTTGAGTATCCTCCTCCTTTCTGGGACTGAGGTGAAGACAGCATACAATTAACTACATGGAACAGTGCAAAAAAAAAAAAAAAAAAAAAAACAGTTAATTTTTTCCTCTTTCATTTCCTTTACAGAATATACTTTTCATAGTGCGGCATACATATTTTGGAAGCCAACCTTTGAATTTGGGCTATTTTCAGTCTAAGGCCTGAGAGTGTAGCACCCACTACAAAACATCCCCACCCAGCAAGGACTACAAAGTGAAGCCAACAAAACCATTTACATTTTATCTTCTAAAATATGTATGCCGCACTATGAAAAGTATATTCTGTAAAGGAAATGAAAGAGGAAAAAATTAACTGGGGTTTTTTTTTTTTTTTTTTTTTGCACTTTTCCATGTAGTTAATTGTATGCTGTCTTCACCTCAATGAAAACAGCTGGATAATTCCAAGATCAGTTCCTGTGGTTATCGGATTTGGGAGATTCAAATGTACACACTAGAACAAAGAGAAATGTGGGTGTCACTTACCAAAGCAGCAGATTTACCTAATGTTAATGAAACACACTATGGTATGACTGGAAACTTTACCAAACCCATAAAACAAGAATTGCACTCAAATGCATCCAAACTTAGCAAATTACTTTTCAGCACTGCATCCTAAGCATTCAAAGATGGGAGATTCAAATGTACACACTAGAACAAAGGGAAATGTGGCTGTCACTTACCAAAGCAGCAGGTTTACCTAATGTTAATGAAACACACTATGGTATGACTGGAAACTTTACCAAACCCACAAAAGAAAAATTGCACTCAAATGCATCCAAACTTAGCAAATTACTTTTCAGCACTGCATCCTAAGCATTAAGTTTAACAACTTAAAAAGGAACTTAACTTTCCAAGGGTACATAACATAGAGTTTGAAATAAGAGTACTCGATAAATCATGGAACTTGTAATCTGCAGACTGCTGTTTTATTTATTTTTATATATAAAATTTTAAAAAAATGCTGGAAAAAAATTATTGTAAAATCTTATGAGATTTTACAATAATTTTTGTGAAGTGAGACATCACACCATCCTCATTGTTCAAGGTGTTCCCCCGGTCCCCCAAAATATACATGCTTATTAATTAAAGTCAATACAAGGGCTCATTCCTTTGTATAGCCTATAGCAATAAGCTTTACTCCCCCCCCCCATTTCTTATTTTACTTTTTTTTTCTTTTTTTTTTGTATAAAATACAATCCATATTAAATTTAAATCCAAAATAAATGGGCAAAAAATTACTTTAAAAAATCATATTTCAGGAAGGTGCGATTTTGCCCCACAATTTAATATAAGAATGTGTGAATGGCCTGTTCCTAACTGCCTGAAATCTTTCTTGTTTGTTGAAAATTTCCAGAGTAAGATCAAAAGTGGATTATGAAGTTGTCAGACTAACAGTACTACTGGCTCTTTATGAGGTCAATTGTTCAATTCAGACTAAAGTTAAATACCGTTAGTAGTAAAAATTAAATTTTTGTTTCCTATTAATCCAATATACTATCTAATATATGAAAATTTATTACAAAATGAAAACGTATTTTAAACTTCTATTCAAAAATTTATTAAAATTTTATTAGAAATTAATATACAAAATGTAAACAGCTTTAACTTACAGCAGATCCCTGAGGTCCAGGCAATCCTTGAGGACCAGGAGGACCCTGAAAAATATAATTTATATATTTATCATTACCTAAAACACAAATGCACATATAAGAGAAAGTGTCAGCTGCAAACAAAATACAAATATCACCAATAAAACACAGTGAGTCACTTCAAGCATAGATAACAGCCTCCAACCAATTCTGTAGGGAAGTGGAGGACAGAAGCTTATTAAACTCTAACAGGGAGCTTAATGATTTTGTAATAACTGAGGGCAAAGTTTAGGAGAAATTGTTGAAGTTAAAAATAATAAAGGCATCTAGGGTGGATGGGATCTATCCAGTTATATCAAAGGAAACAGGAAAGGAAATAAGCAAACCCTTAGCCATAATTATGGCTAAGGGTTTGCCATAAGTACATAAGTTTGTTCCTTGAACTACCCGTGCACAGTGTGGGTCCCATGACATGGCACATTATCATCTTGGAAGATCCTGTTTCTGTCGGGAGAAAAAATGAAATATGGCAGGGTGCACAGTCTCCTAAGAGCTGGCAGTAGACCTCACCAGTGAAATGATGGTCCATATGCACTAGGGCTCCTAGTTCTTACTAGAAAAACGTTCCTCATATTAAATAACCATCACCATCTTCCTGGGTAGTGGACACTATGCATGATGGTTCCATGGACTCGCATTTCTTGTGTCACACAGAAGTTTACGTCGGCTTGTTACATCAGGTATTGAATAAATTGTAGGATTGCTTAGGGTACTGATTTAATTGACTTAACAAATAGTAGCAATAGCTGAATTTTCAGTACTTACCTTAATATAATCTGCAATTGGGCTTAGAGTGAATAAGGTGGAAATAGACTAAAAATTGGATTTAATGTGGATGAGCTTAAATTTTTGAACGGAGTTAAAATATGCTCAAGGAAATAGAAGTGCATGTCTTCCTCCTTGGTTGTCATGAATTAAAGTTGAAAGGGATTGGAACTATGAGAGTATAATCAAGAGACCAATAGCCGTAATGATGGGCTTTCGTTATTAACGTCTTCAGTTGGTAATAGTGAAGAAAGAGAGAGCGTGTGTATTTAAAAGAACTCTAAGTTCCCGTGATGCTCTCTGATGCATGTGGGAATCTCAGGTGTGTGAGATTCCAGACCGGGGAGAGGTTGTAGGGTAATTTTGCATTTAATACGTTTAATTTAGGTTGATGCTGAAACCATTCTATGATAAGGGCTTCATACTGATAAATTCTAAAACTAAATTATAATTTAATAATGGGGATTGCTGAATCTACTAAAGGTGTATGGTTATGGGATTGTACATGTAAAGTCAGTTCTGTATTTGCTTGTCCAGTTTTAAAGTTATTATAATGATAGTATGCTCATGTATTTGATGTTTTTGTAGAGCCGTATTTTGAAGTAGTGCTTCGATCTACTTTAATAACGAAAGCCCATCGTTACGGCTATTGGTCTCTTGATTATACTCTCATAGTTCCAATCCCATTCAACTTTAATTCATGACAACCAAGGATGAAGACGTGCACTTCTATTTCCTTGAGCATATTTTAACTCCGTTAAAATTTAAGCTCATCCACATTAAATCCAATTTTTAGTCCATTTCCGCCTTATTCACTCTAAGCCCAATTGCAGATTATATTAAGGTAAGTACTGGAAATTAAGCTATTGCTACTATTTATTAAGTTAACATAAGAAATTCCAGGTACAGTTGAAATACAATATATGTATACTGATAATTTCATCCTCTTTAATATTGCAATTGCCAAAACAAAAGCTTGTCCAATAAGGAATGTTTATCACATATCGGAACATAACTTAATATGCCTTATAGAGGTAATTGTACAGCCCAAAACGAAATTAGCATTATTAACAGTAGTAACAAAAGTGGCGCTGGTGGCACCAGCTGCATGCTAGCTAAATTAGTGCGCTATTAAAATTAATAAATAAAGAAGGTTTTTGGGAGTGTTGCTCAAAAAGAAGTTATATTTTAGATAAAATAAGTGTGGGTGAGTGACAGGTTAAGATTTGGGACCTAAAGATGGTTTTATTTTTCGGACTGTGAACTTTTTTAAAATGGCTATCATTATTATGTTCGGACATAGGAAAACATAGGAAATTTCAAGGTCATTAAATTTTTAAGGAACTATAATCAGTCACTGGGAATTCTTAGTAGAATAGTTGTGCTACCTGATAGCTTTGATGTAGAAGTTTTCAGGATACCAAATTGTATTTAAAAATACTCACATGTTGCTGAGTTATACATTATTGGTATTTTCAAGGTCACAGTAATTCTACCGAGTCAGCCATTTGGATGTTTCCAGGAGATAAAAGAACTACAGCAGTGCCACCTGCTTGTTCAGTGGTGACTAGAAATTCGGCATAAATTGTGTAAAATTATTAAATTGTGACATCACGAGGAAGCTTCATCACTGAATAAGAGCTACTCCATTTATATGGCTGCGGCACGTTTAGTAGATCGGCAGCTTAAATCCCAAGCCCGGATAAATGGTGAGGGTTGACGTCAGGAAGGGCACCCGGTCGTAAAAACTATGCCAAAACCAATAGATTCTGGTTAAGAAGTTAATCCAACTAGAAGAGAAGAAGAGGATGTAAAGTGTGAACTGGGAACATTGAATGCCGACCCCATATAACGCGGGAAAAGGCAAAGAAGAAGAAGAACAGTAGTGATAATTGATGTAAGGAAGCAAGCTTATATCGCATTAGCAAAAAAAAAAAAAAAAAAAAAGGAAAAAAAAAACTACCCACCTCATCTGTCCATCACCTCTAATAACTTTCCCAATTCTTCCTTAAATTTATTTAAACTACCTACTTCCACAACACCAGATAGTAGTTTGTTCTAACAATCAATCTCTGGTTGAAAGCAAATTTTTGCACACCTAAGCTGCAATCCACTGAAAGACTTAAATACTTTAATCAGATCTCCTCAGATGGCTAGTTTACAAGTGCTGCAATTTATAGAACTGAAGTCTTTTGTGATAAGAATACCCTTTTGTGTGCTTGATTAATATTGTTACTCTTCTCTACACCTGTTCCAAAAGCTCCATATTCTTCCAAAAATGATGCTTCTGGATCTGTATGAAGTACTCACGTCATGGATTAACCACTGCTGTATACAATGGAATATTCACCTTCCATTCCCTGCTGGCAAAATTCCAGTATATCACTGAGAGAACTCTACAAGCTGTTCTGGCAGCCTGCCTGCACTACTGAGAAAACTTCTCCTCAGACTGCACAATTACCCTAGGTCTTTTTTGTACTCCAACACCTTGAGTGAGGTACGATCTAATTGTCACCAAACCTGATTCAGTAATACCAGAATAACCTAATTAGTAATCCTGAGATTACTGCTATCCATATGCAGTAATTTGTATGAATCAATGTTAAACCTCGATTACTATTTCTCAGTCCATCAGCCTACTTTTTCTAGGTCTTGACTCCTGTCATTAAAAAATATATATATATACACAGTATATTGTTAAAATAAATATTGAAAAGAATGTCAATATTTATTAATGATACTGATTTCAAATAAGGGGAAGTCCAGCACTGAATCCTGAAACAAATAACATTAATACAGTAAGAACAGTGCCCATTTAAACCAACATCTGTCTTCTACTACTCAACCCATCCCTTTATCCATAGCAGTAACATACCCCTATTGCCATACTGTTCTGACTTGTACCCCATGATGTCAAAATTATTTTTTGTATCCAGTTCCTTTTGTTCCATCATAGTAGCTAATCCTATAATAATTAATGATACACACCAGCCAGGAATTAAACTAAAAATTTACTATACAATGAAATAATATACAATGAAATGTGATGCAAATAAAATAAAAACACTGATTAAATTATAGTTAAAATATAGTTAAAAAACAATAAAATTAATTAAAATAAACTAGGTTAAAAGCGATAAAACAATGAAACCTGGAGCTTTCGGAGAACTGCCGTCTCCTTCTTCAACAGCATACTACTAGTGCTAAGACACATCCTTAAGTAGCCGGTCCATGGCACTCATGCACGTGATCATCAGACACATGATCTACATTCTCCATGCGCGTATCAGAAATGGAAGTGGCTCGGGAGCGTGTCAAACAGAAACAGTCATCCCTTCTGAGGACAACTGCCTCAAACAGGGGGTGTAAACGGATCCCCCTGTCCCTATTAATAGTATTGTGATTGGATGAACCGATTCGCAAGCTCTCGAGCCACTTGCGTTCCCAAAATCCATGGGCGCGGTCGGTAATGACCGCGTCTTCAGGGGAGATCCGATGCTACTTTTCCCAGAAATGCTCTGCCACAGCAGACCTCGCATAGTTAGCAGTCTTGATAGCGGTCGTGTGTTCCCCCAGACGGTCCTTTAAATGTCAGCCCGTTTCCCCCACATAACACTCCTCACAATCCGGGCACTTAATCTCGTAGACCACATTGCTAGTATGGTCCTGGGCTATGGGATCTTTAACTTGGGATATCACTGTGTGCAACCTCCGACCCGGAAGTTGCACGCAGCGAGTCTGGCACTCCCGCAATGCCAGTACAATACGTTCTGAAAGGCCCGGATAGTAAGGAATGTATGCAGTAGCCACAGGGGCAGGCCACTCCCTACGATTGGACTCAACCCTATGAATATATTTGTCCAAGACCCTCTGGGGGTATCCACAGAGGGTCTTGGACAAATATAGTAGCTAATCACACTGGTGAGACAAGCCTCCATTTAAAAAATTCTTGCTGTAATTTCCATACAACTACATTCCTGTCAAGATAATTCTACAATACTTCTTTAACCACTGGCTTCATTATTTTCCTTGGAGCAGAGGTCAAGCTTACAGGTCTATAATTATTCACTTCACCCTTTGACCCCCCCCCCTAAGTGAACAGGAGAGACATTTGCACATTTCTAATCTATAGATATATCTCCTGAATTCAAGCATGCTCTCATAATTATAATCAAAGGTTTGCTTAACTCTTTTGTTTGCTTCTTTTAAAATAAATGAATAGATTCCATCAGCCCCAACTGCCATATTTACCTTTAACTTCAACAATTTCTTTTCCACTTTCTTCTCAATTATGAAAAATTCACTTAGCTTTCATTTACAACTTGGTATATTTCTATAATATTTTTAAGTGTGAATATTTTAAAGCAATTATGTACAAAGTTTTCATTTTTACAATATTTCAAAATTCAACAAAAAAACTCATTCCAGTGAACTTGCCATTATGAGCCTTCACTTCTAGGAACTCATTCGTGTGATAAACTCATCACTTAAAACGATTGCGGATTAAAAAAATTACCTGTATACATCTATGCTACAACCAATCACCCTAATGACAGAAGTAACTACAGGTGACCCCCGCTTAATGCTGATAATTTGTTCCGAAAAAACAGAGTGCTAAGTGAATCTGCGCTAAGCGAGCGCCGCATTCCCATAAGGTAACATATGCATTTGTGAGTTGCGGTCGGTGCCATAGGATATTTCCTAATCAATAATAAACGGTAGTGAAAAGGTGCACAAATGTCGGTCAAAATATTTAATATTGAAATATTTGTACATATAAAATATTCTGCATTACATACCTATATAATTATGTGGTAACTACTTATGTATCAAAATTAAAATCATGAATTTAATTGATCTAAATTGATTTAATTTAATTGATGAATTTAATCAAGAAAAATGTGTCAATTTTGGGTTGAACTTTGGCGATCTCT
The DNA here is from genome assembly GCF_048544385.1 of Mastigoproctus giganteus. NCBI lineage: Eukaryota > Metazoa > Arthropoda > Arachnida > Uropygi > Thelyphonidae > Mastigoproctus > Mastigoproctus giganteus. Next base: position 101,101,065 of record NC_143576.1, on the reverse strand, counting down.
TCCAAATAAACTAAAAGGGATATTACTTTTAAATCCCCCGCAGTGTTACCACCCAACAATAAAGTCAACCGATCCTTCGCCGCTTTGAAACCTGCCGTGTTTTTTTCTTCTTTCAATATGAAACTTCTTTTAGGCATTCGTTTCCACAAAAGTCCTGCTTCATCTATGTTAAAAACTTGTTGAGAAGTATAACACATAATATCCCTCTTCAATAATTTTAACAAGTTCTTTTTTGAAAGTTTCGGCTCCTTAATCTGCACTTGCAGCTTCTCCCTGGATTTTAAATCTATTCAACCAGACCTTACTAGTTTTAAATGGTTCCACATTTTTTTTTTTTAGGTGAGTTTTCTTCAGATCATCATATTGGCTAATCTCTCTCTCTCTCTCTTTTTATATAATATTTAATTAACTGAATTCTGCATTGGATATTATCTTCAATAAAATCCTAATAGCCGGCCTAGCCCTAGTTGCTTGCAATGGAACAGCTATCTTTCCACTGCCAAAATTAATTCTTTATTTTTTTTTATAATTGTTCTTACAGTTAAACTTGCAAGTCCTAAATTATGGCACACATCCGCTTGTTGTTGTTGATATGGGGGTTTGATGGCGCATAAGCTGCTTTGGCTATAATGCGCCTATTCATTTATAATAAAAAGAAATGAAAAAGTTTCATAAATTCAGAATTGATTAAAAAGTCTAGACAGCTTTAAAAAGTTGAAAAATTCGGAAATATCTGCGTCATCTCCAATGAGATTCTCTAAAGTTATTGGTCTACGAAGATTAACCAGTGATAGCAGGGTTGAAGTTCTGTCTTGTTCATAGTAAGGGCAGTCAATGAGAATGTGTTTAATACTCAGATTTACATTACAAAGTGGACACTGTGGCGGGTTGTTCCCTGTGAGTAAATAAAGGTGGGTCAGGTAAGTATGTCTCATTCTTACCCTTGAAAGGACTACCTCTTCTCGTCTTGATGTGCGGACACTGGAGTGCCAAATTTTTGGATCATGTTTAAATTGAAAGAGTTTATTATTAATTTGAGAGTGCCATATTTTTGTCCATTTTGACAGGCATGCAGCCTGAATGTTAATGCATAGTCTGATGGCGGAACAGGGATATTAGTTAAGTTGAAGCTAGTTGGATTTTTTGCAGCTTTATCAGCCAGTTCATTGCCCAAAATACCAGAATGAGCTGGAATCCAGCAGAAGGTGACCAGTTGATGGCGTTCTTCAATTTTTTGTAATATGCTTTTTATTTCGTCTAGAATAGGGTGTACTTTATCTAAGGAGTTACATAAAGCCAAGATTGAGCTGGGGGAATCAGTGTAAATAACAGATTTTAAAGCACAGTCAGAAGAGAGATTCTGTAAAGCTAGTTTGATTGCATATAATTCAGCTGAGAAGATATTGAATTCAGATGGCAAGGATGCTGAAATAACGGTATTTGGAAACACTGCAGCCGCTCCAACGTTTGAATTAGATTTAGAGCCGTCTGTATAAATTGGAGAGAAATCAAAGTATCTTTGAATGTGAGCTTCGTGAAGTTGTTTGATATTTGATGTTTGTAAAATGTTCTTTCCCCATTGAGAGAGGTAAGTGTCACAGATCGGTATAGGTGGTGGAACCCATGGTGGTTGAGTACAAGTTGTTACCTGTTGTACGGAAAGGATGGAAACATTCCAAATTTGCATCAGTTCAAGAAGGCGAAGACCAGCTGGCTTTACTATGCTTGGTTTATTTCTGAAAAGGTTTTCTAATGGTGGATTGAACAGGTATGACTGAGTCGGATGCATGGCACAGCTTTGTATCTTGACAGCATACTTCAGTAACATTGTTTTCCTACGTAAAGTTAGTGGGGTTCATGGGCATCAATGTAGAGGCTATGTGTTGGTGATGTTCTGAAAGCACCGAGTGAAAGTCTCAAGGCACTGTGTTGAATTGGATCAAGCCAGCGCAATGCACTCAATCTGGCTGAATCATAGATGGGAGCTCCATAATCAAGACGGGACCTGATTAATGCCCGATATAGCCGAAGCAGAGATGTGCGATCTGCGCCCCATGTTTGGGAGGATAAAGCTCTGAGTATATTTAACTTTTTTAGACAGGAAGTACGTACATTTTTAATGTGGTCTATAAAATTTAACTTATTATCAAATGTTAATCCTAGAAATCTGATGCTATTAGTGACCGGGATGGAGACATTATAAATTTGAAGTTCAGGATCCGGATGAAGTTTGCGCTGTCTACAAAAATGGATGGCAACTGTTTTCTGCTGCAAGAGTCGATATCCGTTGAGGCTGGCCCACTGTTGTATTTTATTAAGTGATATTTGGAGCTGCCGTTCAATAGACCTCATATTTTGGGAATGGCAGGAGATGGAAAGATCATCTGCATAAAGGTAGGTCTCAACTGTATTTGGAAGCTGATTGGTGATGGAATCTATTCTAAGAGCAAACAAAGTGGCACTCAGTACTGATCCCTGTGGTACTCCTTCTTCCTGTATAAACGTTTTGGAGAGGGCATCTTGGTACTGAACTTGAAACGATCTAGTACGTAGGAAGTTCTGAACAAAAATAGGAAGGTTGCCTCGCAGACCAAGAGAGTAAAGATCACTAAGTATGCCATGCCGCCAGGTAGTGTCAAAAGCCTTCTTGATATCTATTGAAACCATTACAAGATGTTCACGTTTAACAAAGGCATTTCGAATGGCGAATTCAGCCTTGACCATAAGATCTAAGCATGACCTATTTTTACGAAAGCCATATTGGCTATGGCTCATTAGATGTTGTGACTCAATGATCCATACGAGTCTTCTGTGGACAATTTTTTCAAGGATTTTGCTCAGGCAGCTTGAGAGAGAGATCGGTCTATAGCTATAGGGGTTAGTTGGATCTTTCCCAGGTTTTAGGAATGCCAAAACAGTAGAGTGATGCCAAGAAGTTGGAAACACATTTTCTAAGAATATACGATTGTAAAAAACCAGAAGCAGGCTTAAAGCTTTGTCATCGAGATGTTGAAGCATGACATAATAAATCCCATCTGGCCCGGCTGCACCATTGTGGGCTGTTCTAATGGCATGCAGAAGTTCAAAGTATTGCAGAGGTTTGTTATATGGAAGAGTACATGTGGTTTGAAATTTTGTGGCATGCTTTTCTCTAGTGTTTTTAATTCGTTGGAATGATGTAGGATATGCTGATGCCGCTGATATTTCAGCAAAAGTATTGCCCAAAGCATTAGCAATGTCTAAGGAACTGGATAGATCTTGCCCTTTCCAGGAGAGGATTGGAGAAGGTATAGTAGGAAACTTACCAGATAACTGTCTAATTTTTTTCCATATAGTTTTCGGATCAGTGTTTCTGTTAAAGGTCGATGCAAAACGGGTCCAGGATTCTTTCTTGGCTTGCTTTTGTACAAATCGTGCTTTTGCTCTTAGCTTCTAATAATTAATGAGATTGGTTGTGGTTGGATATCGCCGAAATAAATTCCAGGCTTTGATTTTTGCTTTCTTTGCTTTTGTGCACTCATCATTCCACCAATAATTATAATGCTTGCGATCAGGGGGATTTGATAATGGTATTGTGTCCTTGGCCACTTTTAGGAGATGTGATGTGATGTAATCTGTTACATTATCAATATTTTGGAGCTGGATTTTTTCCTCGTCAAGAGAGATTGATGATCGAAATTTTTCCCAGTTTGAGCAAAAAAATTTCCATTTCCTGCGGAGCTTGTTTGATTGAGTCTGTGACATTAAACCATTGCATATGATTGGAAGGTGGTCACTGCCCATTGGATCATTTAAAACGTACCACTCTATGGTTGGAAAGAGTATTGGAGAACAAATTGAGAGATCTATTGCTGAGGTGTGTCCAGTTGGGAGTTGTATGTGAGTGTGTGCACCAGTATTGATTAAGGTGAGGTTTTGTGACTCTAGAAAGCTTTCAACGAGTCGACCACGTGTGTCCAGTTTAGGATCGCCCCATAACGGGTGGTGCCCATTAAAATTCTTCAAGAATTCTTCTTAGAATCTTCAAGATCTTTTAAACAATAAGTATGGTTTGGTGGTAGGTATATTGAAACAACTGTTATTGAAATATTCAGAGTTATATGAACAGCAACAGCTTCTATTTCAGTTTGAAGTGGAATATGTTTAGTTGGGATCTTTGAGTTTATCAGGATTGCTACACCACCATGGGCAGCATTTGCTGTGTTACGATCTCTTCGATAACGACAATAGTTTTTTATTGAAGGAGAAATTTGCGAGGTTAGGTAAGTTTCCTGAAGACAAAGGGCAACTGGAGAATATCGGCTAATTAGATCACGGATATCATCTGTGTTGCAACGAAAGCCTCTGCAGTTCCATTGTAAAATACAAGGCATTATTTGTGTTTAATTGATGGAGCTGTATCTGACTGTTTTTTGAAGGTTACTGGCTTATGACGCTCTAATTTAGTTTTATCTTTTTTGGAGAAAACTGGTCGACCTGTGTCCATTTCTTCTTTTGCATGGATTTCTAGAAGGGGATCATCCTGTATGGATGTGCCATCTGTGTCCATGGTTGTGTCCTGAAAATTTTTTACTACATTTGCGTTTGAACTATGAGATATGGTATCTATGACTGGAGTAGAAGATGCCGCTGGTATTGTCAGAGGAGTATTATTTGCTTGGTCAGAGAACTTGGATTGTTGCTTAGAAAGAACATTTCTAGCCCAATCAGAAATTGATTTGTTAGTGGGAACTGTTACATCAGTTTGAGTGGAGACTGTCTGATATTTTTTTACAGCATTGGCATAGGTCATATTTTTGGTTATAGTTGGAGCAACTAATTTTCTCGCTTCTGGGTAACTTACTTTGTTCTCAACCTTGTATTTTACTATTTTTTTCTCGGTTTTCCACTTTTCGCATGTCTTGGAATATGCAGGATGGTCACCTTTGCAATTTGGGCAGGTCATTTTTGTAGCTGTACAGTTACTTTGTATGTGATCTGCAGATCCACAATTAGGGCAGACAGGAACTCCTCTGCATACAGTTTTGTGAGTGGCCATACTTTTGGCATTTGTAACATCTTAAAGGGTTTGGAAAGTAAGGTCGGATGCGGCAAAGTAAATAACCTGCTTTTACAGAGGAAGGTAAGTTGGGTGTATTGAAGGTGAGAATAATATTTCTTGTAGGTGTAAGTTCATTATCTTTTTTAATCATTATTCGTCTTGCTTCAATTACGTGTTGTCCCTGCAGCTCTTGGGTTATTTCTTCCTCGGTAACGTTTAATAAGTCCCAACTGGATATCACACCCTTAGATGAATTTAGGGTTGTGTGTGGAGATATTTTAACTGGAATGCCAGCAAAGCTTGTCAGTTGTAACAGCTTCTCGGAATGTCTGTGGTTGGTGGTTTCTACTAGTAAGTCTCCTGATTGCAGTCTCTTCACCGTCTTGGGAGATCCTGCAATACCCTCCAGATGTTTTTGTATGACAAATGGAGACAATTTATTAATGGGCTGACTAGTAAGAGAGTGGATAATTAAGAACGATGGGCAAGGTTGCTCCATCCGATCAGTCTTTTGTCTCTTTGGATTTTCGTTCTCAATATCCTGATGGTCTGTGTTAGCCATGTTTGCTCCTTTTAGCCCTTGGCAAGATTTCCGGCCCCGCCACGGGAAGGCAGGAGCAGTGCCGCTAGGAGGCCAAGCGGTTAAAGTGTTAGTTCGTTAGTGGAAATAGAAATATATGGATAAATAAAGAAAGGTGAGTTTCCTTTCTCTGTTCTAACTTGTGGCTTTTAAGTGTAGAACGATATAGAAATAAAGCTGCTAATAGAAACGTACGAAATTAGAAAAAACTTTAATCGCTTTTGATGAGCACTCTATATATCGCAGAAAAATCGCTTGACCTCGAATTCGCTTGGCACCCGGGGCCACATCCGCTTGTCTTTGATCGGAATCGTTTCGCTTCAAAACGTCTAATTTAATTTTCAAATTCAGTCTTTTTCTTACATTTATAGTCTTCGTACTGCACCCAGACGTTGTTGCTTTTTCATTTTTATCCGCCATTATTAACTCTTTTTTTTTATTATTATTATTATTATCCGCCATTATTAACTCTTTGAAAATGTAACCGCGTTGGTTGCATTAATTATGATACAATGTTCAAGTAAACTATCCGTTACGCACAATGTCTAATACTGTACTGAGTGATGACTAGACTTCGGATAAATGCATTATAACACAAATATTACAAGCAATATACTTGATCATTTTTTAAAATGTTGATCTCGGAACTACATAACAAGTCACTATACTGCAATTAGCGTGCGAGAAAATATCACTGAGCATGGGATAATTTCTCAAGTCGGCGTGGGAAATGTTTTAATGCTGTTTTGATATTCATTTTCAAGCTATCGACTCCATCAAATGAAACGATTTCGTTAAATATGCCAAACATGCAATCTGTAAAAGAGCGTTATAGTGATCTGTGACAGCGTTATAGTCAGATACAGGTTATAATATAAGAACATCATTATAGCGAATCAGCGTAAAGCGAACCGCATTATAACAGGGGCCTGCTGTATATGCAAATATCTGAATAAGTAATAAAATATTTTATATAAATATTAAGAAACTAATAGTTATCTTATGATGACACCCATTTCACTTCATAGGATAATGAATATAAAAAAAATGAAGGAATGAATGAATCCTATTTGAATTCATCATAAGAATGAGATATTGCAATAGGTATATTACAGCAAATATAAAATATAAACTAATGTTTGAATCCATTTTCTCTATGAAAATAAAACATTTTTTTTGGATACTTACTACAGGCCCAAGTGGTCCCAGTTGACCAGGTTGACCAGGCTGACCAGGAGGACCCTAGAAAAAAAAAAGGAAATTATTTCTGAAAAATTTCTGAATGAGATATTCTTTAATAGCCTGCAATAAAATTTCAAATTCCCAACATCAGCACAATATATTTCAGAATTACATCTGTTTCTATAAAGGCTTCTGAGTGGCATCATAAGTTACTGAAGGTGATGGTTGCCAGAAGTGGAGAAATTGCACATAATTTAAAATTAAAAATAAAACTCACACATTCTATGATGGGAAGGGAAATTATATCTGTTTCATGGAGTGTCAGCTGATCAGTGGTTTTCAACCTTTTTTTTTTGATAACGGCACCCCTAAGTAATTTATTTTATTTTGCGGCACCCCTACTCAATTTTCCGCCTGTTTGATTCAATTCTCTCTCTGTATATATCCGCATATATATATATATATATATATATATATAAAATATTAAAAAATATATATGTTATATGATATTTATTATAAATAAATAATTTATATAAATTATTTATTTATAAAATAATTTATATAAATTATTTATAAATTTATTCTTTATATAGAAGTACTAAGTAAACGTTGATCATGACAAAATTAAAAAGATACTGTATTCCTTTTTATAATGAAATAAACATATAAATTAAAAAATAATAATAAGTTTAAGTAAATTAAACCCAAATTACGTGGCACCCCTGGAATGTTGTTGCGGCACCCCGGTTGAAAACCACTGAATTAGCCAGAAGGTAACCAATTTCAAAGAGTTACATAACGAGAATGCTTTAACACAAGACTTGTAAAACCTGGGCTTAACTAGTAACATACATAACTGAGACAAAGAAATGAAGTTTAATTGAGAGTAATATCATTACTAGAAGGCCCAAATTATATATATCTGTAAGTCAGAATAAGCAGAGGCATATGATGCAATAAAAAAAAGCTTACACAACAGCCAGAAAAAAAAAAAAAAAAAAAAAAAAAAAAAACTTCCCATTTCACCTATCCATTCGCTCCTAAAGATTGTCTAGTTCTGTCTTTTAATTATTTAAGCTGTCAACTTCCAAACTTCCACAATGACAGATGGAAGTTTGTTCCAGCAATCAACCACCAGACAAATTTCTGCACATCTATTCTATAACTATCTTTCCTCAATTCTAATTTATGCCCCCCCCCCACCAGGTGCATAATATGAGCGAGAGGAAGAATCCCATCAGCATTGAGCTTGCTCAAACCATTCAAGGTCTTACATACCTCAATCAGCTTACCTCACAGGTGCCTAGTCTCCAGATGCTGCAATTTGCAGAACCAGAGCCTTTCTTGGTAAGAGAAATCCTTTGTTCCCCTCACCAATCTTGTTGACCTTCTCAGTACTCATTCCAGAAGCCCTACATCCTTCCTAAAATGAGGCCCCCAGACCTGTACACAGTACTTAAGGTGTGGCCTAACCATTGCCTTACACAAGAAGATAATCACCTCCATATCCCTGCTAGCAAAATTCCTGTATATCATTAACAAGACCCCCATAAGCTGCTCTTGCAGCCTGACTGCACTGCTCAGTAAACTTCATATCTAACTGCATAATTACCCTCAGGTCATTTTTATTTTCCACTACCCTAAGTGTTGTATTGCACAGTTAGTGCATTACTCTGGGGTTACTGTTACCCATATGCAGTACTTTACATTTGTCAAGGTTCAACTTCAGTTGCCACCTCTCGGCCCATCTACCCAACTTTTATAGATCATGGGCACAAAACACGGAACCCTGGGGGACTTCACTAATATCATTAGTCCACAAAGAGCTGTGTCTATTGATTACCACTCTCTGTCGTCTCACACTCAACCATCCCTTTATCCATAGCAGCAACTTTCCCTTAATGCCATACTGCTACATTCTGTACAATACCCCAGGGGCTTACATCTGGTGAGTATGGGCTTGGCACACCCAGGGTCCTGAGATGGATATCATCATTCTTCTCTTTCTTGGTGATTCCCTTCTACTTCTCTCTCTCTCTCTCTCTCTCTCTCAGGGTGACTCAATTTTTTTTTTTGGCTGGTGCAGCATAAGCCTCAGGCTTACTTGCACCATATGGCTAATAATAATAATAATAATAGTCTTCCGTGTGCAACAGTATCAAAAGCCTTCCTAAAATCCAAGTATATGATATCAAAATTATTTTTTGCATCCAGTTCCTTTGTGATCCCATAACAGTATTCAATCAAATTGGTCAGACAAGATTTCCCCTTAACAAACCCATGCTATGTCTGAACTATAACTGTAGTCTTGTCTAAATGATCCTGCAATGATTCTTTAACCAATGACTCCATTATTTTCCCCAGAACAGAAGTTAAATAACAGGTATATAATTATTGTGAATAGAGGATTTTTAAATATAAAATTTTCTGAGTGGCAGAAAGATACCTATGGCTAAATATCTTAACACTCACAATCGTGCGCGGCGCCTCCGTAGCCAGGTGGGCAGATGCAGCAGTGCGTAGCACACACTTCTTGATTAGACCGGGGTTCAAGCCCATGACCACCGCATATACCAGGAGCAATATGGCCTTAGTTGCTAATGCTCCTAAAAAAAACAAAAAAAAAAAAAAAAACAATCGTGCGCGTGCGTGTGTTGTCAATGAGACCCCATACAATAATTCAGCAATTCATGCTCTACTTTTGTCCACACAGATGAAACTCCTGATTTCTTTGATTTCTGCACTGAAAATTTCAGAAATCTCTGTGAATTATCACACAATTATGAAAAATTCATGAATTAAGTTAAACCTAATTACATGCAAATGATGATTGGCATCAGTCGTTTCCTTTTTTAATAGCGAGCAGCTTTACTACTGTGCATTTTCTTCCAGTTGGTAACACTCTCTGTTATGATGCCAGAGAGTGTTTCCAATTGATAACACTCCCTGGCATCATGACATTTAAACATCATCTGAAATCAAACTTTGGATACATATATTCACATTTCATGTAGCAAGCAATCCTGTTACTGACAGGCTGGCATCGAATTGCAGGCATTCATTGAAGCATTCGCTTTTTTCAGTTTGCATTTTGCTCACCTACAGCTAGTCTAAAGGGAGTTTTAATTTCAAAAATTAATTAAAAATATATGTTTTTAATATAAAACGTGGTTTGTCACAGCTGTATTTAGAACAGTTTGGTGACATCAAAAAAGTGAACAATACTGATATATTATTATTATTATTATTACTAGCCATATAGTGCAAGAAAGCCTAAGGCTTATGCTGCACCAGCTAAAAAAAAATTTACAAGTTACTCTGAAAAATAAAAAGACAGAGAGAGAGAGAGTCAGAAGTAGGAGGGAATCACCAAGAAAGAGAAGAATGAGGATATCCAGCTCAGGACCCTGGGTGTGCCAATATATTTTTAACTAATTTTGCAAATGTAGGTACATGGGATCAAAGTGACCCCATGCACTTAGAGCAAGACCAATCCTTGACCCTGCTGATGGGTTAAAGGAAATTAAAGATAAGGGCATCTTTGATAAACTTAGCTTTTTTTTTTTTTTTTTATTTCTCAGTCAGCATTACACTGCCCATTAATGAAAGGAGCCACTGTATTGTACAAAAAATAAATAAAAAAAATAAAAAAATTTTTCCATCTCCTAAAAACAGACAACCAATTCAGGGATTATATCAAAATCTTTAGTATTAGTAATGAAAAATGATGCAAAGAAGCTAGCTTAACACAGTGTCAGCCAAAAAAAAAAAAAAATCCCATATAACATGTCCATCCCCTCTCATAATTTATCTTCAATAATAAAGAGATGGTAGCTCCAACAATAAACTATCCCCTGATTGAAAAAAAATTCAACACATTCCTCAATTCAAATTTATGCCATCTTATGTGTGTTGTTAGAGCAAGAGTAAGGATGCCATCAACATTTAGCTTACTCAATGTATTCAGAGAGTTAAACACATACTTCTTTGCAGGTGGGTGCCTGCTTTCCAAATGTTGCAATTTGCAGAACCTGAAGTCTTAGTACGAGTACCATTCTCTTCTACCTCACTAATCTCATTTCTCTTCCTTGTGTCCACTGCAACAAATCCACATCCATCCCAAAATAAGGCTTATAGACCAGTTTGCAGTACTCAAGATATCACCTCCTTATCGAAGTTGATAAGGAGGTAATTATATTGATCTAGCAAAATATGAATATCTAGCAAAATTTTTGTATATGACTGACAAAACCCCATAAAGTGTCCTAGCAGCCCATCTGCACTGCTCTGAAAACTTCATGTCTGACTGCACAATTACTCCCAAATATTTTATTTTTTATTCTCTACTATCCTGAGTGTGATATCACACATTCGGATGTTATTCTGGATTACTGTCCCAGAATAATTGTCCCAAAGTATTCCATATGCAGTACCTTACATTTCTCAGTGTTAAACTTCAATTGCCACTTATCAGCCGATCTGCCTAATTTTCCTGGATCTTGTCACAGTAGCATATCCTAATTACTGTCATTAACCATCCTGCCAACTTTTATTATCTGCAAACTTAGAACAAGCCTGATATGCCTTCATCAATATCACTAATAAATACTTTTTTTTTTTTTTTTTTTGATTTGGTAGTTGTTGGCGCATCGGCTTCTGTGGCCATATTGCACCTCCCAAGGTTTTTGCAGTACTTTGATCCAAGCCCGAGGCAGGAATCGAACCCACGACCTTTGGGTTGCCGGGCAGGTACTTTACCCACTCGGCTAGCCCGGTCGGCTACTAATAAATACTGAAAACAACAAAGGTTCCAACACTGAACCCTGGGACAACAACACTGAAAACAACAAAGGTTCCAACACTGAACCCTGGGACAACAACACTGAAAACAACAAAGGTTCCAACACTGAACCCTGCACTAAAAACATTAGTCTGACAAAAGCAGTGCCCATTGATATAATCATTCTCTGTATTCTTCCCCTCAACCATCCCTTTATCCATAGCAGCAACTTGCCCCTCATACGATATTGCTCCAATTTGTACCACAGTCTTTCATGTGGGAAAAGTATCCAAAAGTTTCTGAAATTTAAATATATGATGTCAAAATTAATTTTTACATCCAGTTGCTTTGTCATTGAGACATATTAACCAATCAGACTGGTCAGACAAAATCAGCACTTAACAAATCTGCACTGTGATTGCCATACTGCATCCCTATCCAGAAGGACCTGCATTACTTTATAGCACATATGGGAAATCTTGGCCCCACGGGCACAACATCTGGCCCGCTGCAACCTTTCTTGTGGCCTGCAACCAATACAGGCAATATATTTAATATACTGTATAGTGTAAATTCTACTATGAAAGATAATTATATAATATAATTTCGTAGAACTATAAATGTTTGGTTAAATAAAATAAATAATATAATAATGTTAATTCATATATATATACCTAAAATGAAATAAAATTAAGTTATCTATTTAGACCAAATTGACTCCATTCTACTTGATGCAAGTTTAACATGTATAAGTCCAAATCGTTGTTTTAGATAAGTTTACCCTCATATCCTTTCCCTCAGCCATTTTCTCTTATTTCCATTAAACACCTGATGCATTTTCTACGTTTCTCCTGACAACTCATTCAGCTGGGGCGGAAAAATCTTTGTTCATATTCTCGCCTTTTTTTTTTTACCTAAAATTTTTGCGGAATGCAAAGGTCTTTGCTCTGAACTATTTTTAAGTAATTAACTTAATTAACTAGCATTACAGGAATGTATTTCACTTTTGTGGATGGTAGTTTGTGGCAGTTCATGTATTCTTGCAAACTTGAACTAATCGGTAACTCGGGAAAATGAGCTACACGTTCAGACCAGCAACTTCAGTCCTGTTGATTCCTGCAGTCATAATATTTTCATTTGTGGTACTTACTGTGTTTATGCATTTACTTCATAAGTTTGATCATTGATTTTTGATGAACAATAACTCTTACAATGTCTTTGTTACACAAAAGAATGCTATCCTTAGAGAGAGAGAGAAAGTGTTTCAAGAATGATGGACAAATGATTATTTTTTTATTGAATCAAAAAACAAACCTGTGTGCTTAATCTGTTCTGAAACTGTTTCTGTCTTCAAGGAATACATTAAGCAACCTTACAATATGAATGCAGTGAATATCATAAACCTTCAAGGAGAAATTAGAAATCTGAAACTAGAAATATTGATGAAACAAACTAAGAGCCTGACTACATTCTTTTTTAAAAAGCAGAAATTTTCTGACAACATTTTGCTTGCGAGTTATATTGTATCAGAGAAAATTGTCTTTAAAGTATGAACTTTGCCTTCAAAATATAAATGATACTACCACAGGTGATGATATTTTCAATGAACTAAAAGCATCCATGAAGAAATTTAACCTTTCTTTTGATAAGTTTGAAAGTGACAACAGATGGGGCTCCAGCAATGATCAGAAATAAGGTGGGTCTAATTTCCAAAATAAAATCAAAAAAACATTTCCTCAACTTGGAAGAAAAAGATTTTACTTCTTTTCACTGTTTGATACACCACAAGAACTTGTGCACTAAATCTCTAAAATTTGCAAATGTGATGAATGTTGTGGTCTCAACCACTAATTTTATAAAATCAAAGGGGCTCAAACATTGCCAGTTCGAGTTTAAACATTGCAGTTTAAATTCCTTGAAGAACTTGAGAATGAATACAGAACATTGGTCTATTACTGTGAAGTTTGTTGGTTAAGCAAAGGAAAAATGCTTCAGCACTTTTATAATCTTAGAGAAGTCTGTATCTTTATGAAGATGGAAGGCAAATCTGTTCCAGAACTAGAAAGTATTGAATGGACACATAACCTTACATTTCTTGTTGATATCGCGTCTCATTTAAACGAGTAAATCAGAAAATACAAGTATAAAATTGGTTAGTTCGTGAACTTTGTGATTATATAAAAGCTTTTCAAACCAAATTTCAACTATGGGAAAGACAACTTAGAGAGGGTGCCACCACTTTCCAACTTTAGCCAATCAAAACATTTCTGAGTATATTTCATATGCTGAAGAGTTAGTAGCCATTAACATAGAATTCGGTGTTAGATTTCAAGATTTCAAATCAAAAGACGCAGATTTCACACTATTTTCAAATTCTTTTAATGCACATATTTATCAGGCGAGAAAAGAGCTGCAAAAGGAACTAACTGAACTTAAAAGCAGTGATCTTTCTTCAACAGAAATTTCAAGATGTTTCTCTATTGGAATTCTATGCCTTTCTTGCATTAGATTGCTTTCCACAAATGATAAAATTTGTTAGAAAACATGCCTCAATTTTTGGCAGTACATCTCAGCTATTTTCAAGAATAAAATTCACATATTCTAAAACAAGATCAAGATTGACAAACATGCATTTAGAAAGCAACTTGAGGGTAGCAACAACTATTCCTGCTAACCTTGAAAATTCGGTAAAAGATTCTCAAGTGCAAGTATTTCACTAACAGTAAGTAAATTGGTTACATTTTTTTTCTAATAAAATTTGTTTCTATAATTATACAATTATCATAAATACAATATATATTTTTGGAATTTGATGAATGGCAATTAGATATATGAAAATATTATTGCTTCAACTATATCATTTCTAAATATTTCTTAATTCATAATTTTTATGATTTATTTATAATAAAATAGTTGCAATTTTATTATTTTATGTTACAAGTTACGACTATAGGTAAAAGGTTTGGTGTGACATAAGCACTGAGAAAGCAAAATTGAGAGTAGGAGTGTGTTACAGGCCTAATGACTATAATGAGTATAATAAACAACTGTACAGAGAAATAGTGGGGAAGTAAATCCGAGTGTCTTATAATGGGGGGATTTTAATTTCCTAGATATTGACTGGAATTTGTGGGTTGGTCATTCACACATTAGCAAGGCTTTTGTGGATTTATTGGATGATTGTTTTCTACAGCAGCAGCATGTTCGGGAGGCAACTAGAGGGTATAATATTCTTGATCTGATTATCAGCAGTGATTCTTCATTCATTAAGAATCTGCAGACAAAGGAACCACTAGGTGGCAGTGATCACAGTGTGCTGAAATGGGATGTAATCAAAGAGGTAAATACCATCAGGGTTAAAGGGAAGGGTTTTTGCTTTCTTAAAGGTGACTACGATGGTCTGAGACAGTTTAAATTCTACATAGTGACATAACAACTGATGATCTTACCAACAGCAAATTCAAAAGCATTCAAAGAATTAATCTTGGAAGCAACTAGGCTTTTCATACCAAATAAGAAATATTGTTCAAGGTTTAGGCCTAAATGAATGTCATATGAACTAATTGAGACATGTGGAAAAAAAAAAATGTATGGGATACATATAAATTAGCAGGTGACAGAGAAGCTTATGATAGATATAAGCTGGTCTGCAACCAGGTCACAAAGGAGGTTAGGCAGGCAAAGACAGATTTGAGAAATCTTTGGCAAAGGATGCAAAGAACAACAGCAAAGAGTTCTTTACTTCTGTAAACTCTAGAAGGAAGGGGATGAATCAGATTGGTCCACTTGATATCGATGGTTCAACTGCTGATGATCCTGCTCAGATAGCTAACAAACTAAATGAGTATTTTGCATCTACATTCACACGAGGAGTTATTCAGGAAGGGAAATGCTAGAGGTCAATAAAACCCTGGCTACATGATTTTGTAATAACTGAGAGCAAAGAGGAGGAGAAATTACTGAAGATAAACATAAGAAAGGCAACTGGGATAGGATCTATCCAGTTATATTAAAGGAGGCAGCAAAGGAAGTAAGCAAAACATTAGCCATAATTATGAGAGCTTCCTTGAACTCAGGGGAGGTACCCATGGACTGGAGATATGCAAATGTGACCCTAATTCACAAAGGGTGGCACAAGTAATTACAGACCTGTCGGTTTAACTTCTATTCTAGGGAAATTAATGGAGGCTGGTTAAAGAAGCAGCACTGCAGGTTCATCTAGACAAGACTTCAGTTATAGCTCGGACGCAGCATGGGTTTGTTAAGGGAAAGTCTTGTCTGACCAATTTGACTGGATATAATGATGTGGTCACAAAATAACTGGATGCAAAGAATAATTTTGATATCATATATTTGGATCTTAGAAAGGCTTTTGATACTGTTGCACATGGAAAGCTGCTGCCCAAATAGGAGCAGTGTGGCATTGGAGGAAAACTGCTGCAATGAATAAAGGGATGGTTGAGTGGAAGAAGACAGAGAGTGGTAATCAATGGACACTACTCTTCAGGGCCTAATGTTATTAGTAGAGTTACCCAGTATTCAGTTTTGAGCCCATTCTGTTTTCTGTATTTATAAATGATACTGATGATGGTATATCAGGCTTAATTTCCAAGTTTGCAGACAATACGAAGGTTAGCAGGGTTGATAATGACATTAAAGACAGTACGCTGCTGCAACAGGATCTAGAAAGGTTGAGCAGTTGGGCTGAGAGGTGGCAACTGAAGTTTAACATTGACAAATGTAAAGTACTGCATATGGGAAGCAGTAACCCCAGAGTAACATATCAACTGTGTGGTACTACACTGACAGTGGTAGAGAATAAAAAGGACCTGGGGGTAATTATGCAGGAAGATATGAAGTTTTCTAAGCAGTGCAGATGGTCTGCAAGAGTAGCTCATGGTGTCTTGTCAATGTTATACAGGAATTTTTCTAGCAGGGATAAGGAGGTGATTATCCCCTAGTATAAGGCAATGGTCAGGCCACACCTTGAGTACTGTATACAAGTCTGGAAGCCTCATTTTAAGACGGGTGCAGAGCTACTGGAACGAATACAGAGAAGGGGAACAAGATTAATGAATTAAATTTTGCAAATTAAGGTGTCTGAAGACTAGGTAACTGCAAGGTGATCTGATTGAGGTGTATAAAGCCTTGAAAGGTTTGAGCATGCTCAATGCTGATGGGATTTTTCCTCTTGCTCAGAATAACTGCCTGAGATGGCATAAATTCAAATTGAGGAAAGACAGTTGTAGGACAGATGTGTGGTAGTTTGCCTTTATCCAGGGCATAAATTCAAATTGAGGAAAGACAGTTGTAGGACAGATGTGTGGTAGTTTGCCTTTATCCAGGGGGTGGTTGGAACAAACTTCCATCTGTCATTGTAGAAGTTGATAGTTTAAATAGATTCAAGGCAGAACTAGACAAACATTTGGAGCAAGTGGTGAAATTAGAAGGGTTTTTTTTTTTTTTTTTTTTTTTTTTGGCTGATGCTATATAAGCTTGCTTTCTTGCATTATGTGCCTTTACTAATGCTAATGCTAAATTTGCCATTCTTCTAATAATGTGGCCAGAATCAGGATGGACTTAGTCTTGTATGGCCCGCTGAACAAAAAAGGTTGTCCATGCCTGCTTTATAAGTCTATACATATAATGTCAAGATTGTTTCTTGTATCCAACCATAGGCACACCAATGTGATGGGCTAAGGTGCTTAAGCCCTCCCCTCGAGAACATTTTGCTTTCTATTAAAAAAAATTAAAACTATTGATATTAATGGCCCCCAAACATATGCCCATAACGATAAGTGTATTGTTTGTACAAAAGTATGTTCACAGGTTGATTTACACATTGTGCTGGCTGTGCAAATCACCAAAATAATTCATGGAAAAGAAACCTATACTTCCAACTAAGATCAAATGGCTACAGAATCAAAAGATGATTCTAGAAATTACTCCAGGTGTCAATGGAACTCAACCCAGACTTCTCCAACAAAAAAAAAAAAAAAAAAAAAAATCCCATGTACTCATCTACCATGCATTCTAATAACTGATCTAATTCTTCCTTAAATTTATATTATATAACTGTACTGTCATGTTTTGATGCATGTAAAAGATACTAACGGTAGAATGTATGAGCCCACAAAAAAAAAAAATTTTTAGATTCTCCACAGCATCTGTTTTATGACCATGTCATAATGATTAATCAGGCTTAGGAAGAAGATATCACTTGTGAAGCAAGGTATCTCCTTCCCAAACCCATGCTAAAATTCCTTTTTGAATCCATTCTTATCAAGGTGATCCTGTATTATGTCCTTCATCAGACTCCATATTTCTGGCTACAAAAGAAGTCAAACTTACTGGCATATAGTTGCCATCAGCTATTTGGTTTCCCTCCTTTTGAATTTGGGAGGCAAAAATTTTCACTGAGCCAGAGAGTGACTGGTTGTTGAACAACTTTCAACCTGGCATGGTGAAAGAAGGTAATCTCAATAAATTAAGGAAGAATTAGACAGATTATTACAGAGAATAGCGATACAAGGTAGGTAGGTTGTGGTTTTTTTTTTTTTTTTTTTTGTTGGTGCTATACAAGCTGACTTCCTTGCATCATTTGCCACTACTAATACCAATACCAGAATGAATCATACAGGAATCTAACTGTGATCCCATTAACATTCCAAATAGCCAGATGTGCTCACATGCCACCTTTTTTTTATAACTATATGTACCTCTGGGGACTTACTCTCAGATCGTCCTCGGGTACTTTTCTAGCAGACACTTTTCATAGATAATTTTATTATTTATTATTCATTAATCATTTACTATACATTAATATTATCATTTATATTATAGCAATCTGTGTCATCTGCACTGTTTCCGTCTTTGAATGTGCTTTCTGTTCTAAAAATCATCCAACGTACTTATTCAAACTCCTGTACCACTTCAGCTGGATTTTTCATAATGCTATCACACTGATCCAAATGCATACATCACCTAGTTTCTTTACTATGTCCATCTGTATGTAACAATTCAACTCTAAGTGAAGAGACTTAAATTTTATATTTGGTTTTTTAATGATGGTTTGCTGACCCATCCCAAATTTATTAAAATTAGATAAATAGAAAATTGCTTCCCTGGGTAACTCTGGGTTTTAATGTAGTCCAAAGCTAACTCTATAGTATACAACTCTGCTGTGTGTATACAGTCAGTCCTCGTATAGCACGATAGTTGTGTTCCTAGAAACCCTCGTGCAATATAAACAACAGGTCCTATGGGAAAAATAGGGTTAGGTGCCGGCCACCCAAGATTGATCACACAAACCAAAACATTACCAAACACAATAAATAATCGTAATAAAATATATAAGTATTTTATTACGACTATTACGTAATAAAATATTGCTAATGCTTTTGCTTCTATCGTAAGCAAACTTGTTTTTTATTTGATTTTCTATCCAAACAGATGACAGCCATTCCATCTCTTCCAATTCTTTGTGTCTTAATCTAATGGATTTTAATTACACTTTGAGTTATTCCTGCTATCAAAGTTGTTTTTATTTTCTCTGCATTCTTTGTAATTCTCGGCGTTGCCTCATTTAGGTGTATAGCACATGCAATATCACATGGTCTTTCATTTCGCTCAAAGCGTTTTACAATTTCATATTTTTTCTCTATCGACAGAGGTGGACTGGCCATAAGCCTTACCGGGGAAACCCCAGTGGGCCGGAGGCCGATGTGATTTTGGCCATAAACACTAGTATAAGGCCACTACAAATTTTCCCGGGTAAGGATTTTTGACCCAGTCTGCCTCTGTTTATCGATATCGCTTTTCTTTTTCTCTCTGAATCTGCAGTGTCTTCACCAGGACACTTCCTTTTCACACCATTTTACTCATTTTTAGGGAATAAAGCACAATTACAAAATGAGGAGGCATGCTTGATACACATAAACAAAGCTGCGCGCACGTGTAGCAACTGAATAAACAACACCGTAAAGGATACACTATTAACACTTCACATTTTACTAAAGCACATTTCTAGGGGTTACTACCATAAAACAATAAAAACAATTTCCGGTTGCGTTTCTGCTAGTGGAATCTGTTATAAACTGGTAGTAAACTCGATTTAATTGCATTTGCGATTATACCGATTGCTGGAATTGTTTTGGTTTTTACGTTATTATGGTGAAATGTGTTTCCCCTTCACTGATATAAAACACAAATACATTTTCAGAATTTTCTCTTCATTCCTATCATGTTGCGTTCGGTTGGGGTGATTCCGCGTTTGAACTGCCATTTCTTGTAAACACAAAGGCGAATTTGGTTCGTGTTATAGAAGATATCATTCCCCTATTTATAAATCATGTATGATCTAATTCGTGTAGTGTAAACACGTGTTATACGAGGACTGACTGTACTGAATTTGTTGGGAATCTTCTAGCACATACTTCTGGGAAAGTGGAAGCAGACTCAACAGATGATTCTGACTTTGAGTCATCAGTGAAGACAGACAACAATCAGAGTATTTGGCTTGATGAGGAATGTAAAGTTGCAGGCAGACAGAAAGTGGAACTTGAGAATGCCAGGACGGAGGAGGTAGCCTTGGTGAGTGGGCAACACTGTCTACTGTAATGTTAAGATCTCTGAGCAGCTCTTGGACACAACACCCTTTGGTGTTGTGTCCAAGAGCTGGTCTCACAGGAATTTCAGTTTAAAGGTATACCGTAAAGACATATGCCTAAGTAACAAAGGTGGTTCAGTTGTTTCAACATATAAGCTCTGAACAGAAAATGTTTGGTAGGCTCCAGAAGCAATACAGATGGCCTGATGGTGGACTGGATCTAGCCACTGCAAAACTCTATTTCTAGCTGAGGCATATAACTGGATTCCATAACTAGTTTAGTGCACAATAGATTCAATGAAGAGTGCAACAATTTGCACATCAGTCGTTTGATGAGATGGTACATAGGAGGTTCAGGCCTCACCCACACTTTGACCACATATGACAGATGTGTTAGAAGGGTGTCAACTTTTTATCAAATATAAGCCCCAGGAATTTTATCTCATGTGTTACTGGGATAACAATTTGTCTAAAGGTCAGTTCTGGTTCAGGGTGAAGGTTCTGTTTTCAACAAAAATGTATGCAGTTTTCTGAGAAGAGAACCTGAAACCATTAACCACTAGCCAGAAGTTGCGGCAGTCAATGGCCTGCTGCAACTGTTTTTCAATGACCCTCATATTGTATGACTGCATAAATATATCAAAGCAATCGATGAAGAGGGCAATGTTCACAGTTAGGGGAATTTATTATATAACAGAAATGCACAGAGTACTGATAGTATGAATAATATAGTATGATATTAATTTACAAACAGAGTACTGATGAAATATTACCTGTGGTCTCATCAACCCTACAACTCAAGGTTAATAATATACTGTGGAAAAACTCAATCAATTCCTTGTATTTAATAACTAAGATCACTAAGTTTCATTGTGACAGCTATTAATGCATGTTTAATACAGGATTGTCAAGCAGCTGATGAGCTGCTTGACAATACTATATGACTAGTTGTAATGGTGTCAAAAAGGAAGAGATTAACCATACTTTTTTCCATCTGTAACCACATTGGGCATTTTCTATCTCTCTTTGGTCTCAGCTCTTCTAAAGTGATATCAAACTAGTCGCTAGCTTATGAAATTTTGCTATGACTAACCACAGGGCCAATCAGAAGCCAATTTGAATAAATTAATTTAAACAGCACTGATGAAGGCAAATAGCATGAAAAATATCAGTGATAAAGGATACTAAAAATCAACCAATTGCACAATATTGTGATCAATATTTAGAGCAAAAATAGCACTGAGTCCCATCTCATCACCAGGCCATAAGACAAATGGTTATTCATTTATCTAATCACTAATCTCAGTTTACATGTTTTAATTTGTAATATGCTGTGTCAATATGCACCTGCTTCTATATTTTCTTTTTTTTTTAAATTAATTATTACTTATTGTTTGCTCTCAACTTATATATATATATATTTCCAGTGCTTTTTTTGTAAAAAAATACTCATTCTTTACTATCATGAAAAATCGAAAATTAAAAAGATATGAAAAGTAGTGTAAAAAAATTTTTTTTCTTGATATTGTTACTTTAGTAATAATGATTTTGGAATAAGAACAACAAATTTAGTATATTAACACAGTTCATTAAGCATAAATTTATTCAAGTATATAAAAAAAATAAGTAAAATGTGATTAAAATAAGTAAATAAATCGGTCAACTACTGAGTTTTTTTTTTTTTTTAGGAGCATTAGCAACTAAGGCCATATTGCTCCGGGATATGCGGTGGTCATTCCCTGACCTTTCCGCATCCTCCGTATTTGATGGTGACGGGCTCGAACCTCGGTCTAATCAAGAAGCGTGTGCTACGCACTGCTGCTCCTTCCCACCTGGCTACTGAGGCGCCTAACTACTGAGTGCCAGGCACTCAGGATGAAGGTCCGTAGTCACGAATAGTAGTTAGTGTAGTATCTCAAATAGAGAGCTTTATGGTAACTGAAAAAAGTTTCTAGTACTCCAGCTTGGCTTAAAACTGAGGAAACTCTATTTGTCTTTCCAGTTGTTGTGAATGGCAAGGGTAGGAGAAGCAACTCTGACTTCTTCCTGGAGAAGTGATTAAAGTCTTGGTGGGGGGAGAGGCAACTGGCAGGTGAGGGCCATGCAAGACTACAAGCAGGTGCCTCCCACTACCGCCGCCTTAACACTGGCTCTCTGAGTACTTCCTTGTTGGGACAACTCCAAATTTGAAAACTGTTAAAAAGTAGTTCTCATCACAAAATTTATAAATGACCTTTATAGAATTATTAAATAACTATTTAGCAATCTTTTCGTCACCAAAAGGAGAATTACTTAGTAAAAACAAGTGCACTATTGAAGTGCAATAAAAAATTGTTTTTTTAATTTTAACACAAAAAGTAAATGATAGATTTCAATTGGAATAGTTTTCCCTTGAAAAGCAACGAATAACGCATAGCTAATGTGATTTTTAAATTTTTAGCTCCATTAGTGACAGAAATGTGGTGGGGGGAACCCAAAATTACATTTTCCTGTCTGGTGCCGCCATTTTTAATTTTAAAAATGTTTTAAACCTATTCGTTGGGCTCTTTCCAACGGTGTATAATAAGCTATAGGTTGTCAAAAAGATTTTACCCCCTCCCCCATTTCTTAAACAAATTTTTGTCAACAACAATCAATATGGCATATGTTGGCTCACATTATGTACAAACCCATGCAAAATTTCAAGTCAACAGATTGAGTGGTTCGAGAGATACTGCTGTGACAGACGGACGACTGAGTGACATTTATTTTTACTTATTATTTTTAGGGTCCGTCGTTAGACTACGGACCCTAAAAATAATAAGTAAAAATAAATAACATAAGTAAAAATAATTTCATAATAAAGCTTTTGTAGAATATTCCAAATTTTTATTAAGTTCTCATCCAACACCCTTGCTGACTTTTTTTCTTCCTCTTTGTGTGTCTCTTGCTAAGTGACATTTCCAAAGCAGCCACAAATCAACAAATTTTGCTGGATCGAAACGGGTCAATGGTGGGCCTACAATTTTTAAGAAACAGCTTTGTCATCAACGAAGCTCTGGTTGGGCTGGCAATCAGATTCATTTGTGAAAATCGTCATTCACATTCACTCGATGAAATTTGTATCGCACTCAGAGCGTCCATCAAATGCTTCAATTCTTCCGAAACCACCTTTTCAATTAGGTATTCCCGAATCCACGAATTGTATCTCTTTCATTTAACTGTAACCTAATTGACAATTTTCTAACTTCATTTTCACCAAATGCCAACAATTCATGTTTAGAAGGTTTAATACCTTCGTTGTCCTCGTTTTCCTTCTCTCATCATTGGTATTGTCACTAGTTTTTAAATTTGAATTTTTTTCTTTTCTTTTTTTGAAACTGTCATTCCGATATTCAGGTACTGTGCCATGTAAACAGAGATAGGGAAAATTTACGGAAAAATGTGGATAACGCACTTCCGCGAAACAACAGATGATTATTTGTCGATGTAAAAGAAAATCAGGCTCTCCTAATTCTCGAATGGGGCACTTACAGTTGATTCACAGCGGTGTCCAACCTACAGACCGCCCGGAAAGTGAACTAAAACAGCATTTTAATTTTTGTTAATTATCAAAAAAAATTTCTCATTAAATGTTTTGTTCAGTAAATGTAATTGTGTATTGTACTTAATAAAATTTTCAAATATTTTCAATATTACTTTTACATGCAACAAGATATGAAAAATGTAACACACTAAAGAAATCTAACTTTGAATTTTTTTTTTAATATGGCCCCTGTACAGGAAAAGGTTGGACACCATTGCACTAGAAGGTGGGCCAAAGCCCATTGGGAATACACCTTGAACTGCTCACTCTTGACCAGTGCGACTTCACCGTATGTGGGACAGGTAGTCGGATAGGTTTTACCAGGTACCACTAAGTTGTACAATGGTAATCCCTTTAGATCTCTTAATTCACGCAGCAGCACTAATTGCCTGAAGGCGAGAAATGCAAACAGTGCATACCGAGTTAATTCTCTCCTAATCCGTTCGCTATATGAAAATTTTCTTCGCTCAATGGAAAGTATTTTAAATGAATTACTTCCAAAGGGAATTCAAAATAATTCGCTATAAAGGACTTCGTTAAACAGAGGCCCGACTAAGTAATTTAGAATTATAAAAATGGTTATACAGTTTTATACAGAAAATATCTTAACAATAGACAGAGAAAAATGCAAATTTAGTTAAATAATTTTTAACTTATTTGAATAATAGGTAAACATGTAAAAAAAATTTATGGAATATTATAAATTTCAAAGTGCACTGCATCCAAATGTTACTGTTAATAAAGGTGCCGGTACGTCGTACCGTTGCGTACCGTCCCAAAAAAAGCACTGTATATTTCTAAATTCAAAGTACATTTATTCCAAAGAAATTTATATTGCTTTCATAATCCTTCTTTTGATCTGGTTCTTATCCTTTTTGTATTCTATTTCATCTTGGGGGGGTTTTTTTGTTTTTTTTTTTTTAAATCCACTTCATATAAGTTTTGTTTTTATTTTCTGCTAATCTTGATACTGTTATCTCATATTTTCAAACTTTTTCTTCTCTTTTTAATTTTTATTGCCCTTAAACTTCCATTAGTAACATATTTTAACACTAATTGCATAGTAATCCATTTATTCTCTATATCTTTACTCTCTTTTGATATTTTAAACAACTCTTTTACTCTTTACTCACAGAGTCAACTGATAATGTCATTATTTGGAAACTGATATTTTATATTTAAGTTGTAGTTCAGGGAGCCATCTAGCTTTAATTTCCTTAACTCTTTTGATGAAAACCTTAATTTGGCATATTACTGGTCAGAATCTATATTAATATTCTGTACACTCATGCATTTAATATAAGGTGTTTTTTTTATTCATTGAACCATTATAGTTACATAAGTTTTTTCTAATCCTTTTGGCTCAGAAGTGAAAATTTAACAGATTCTAGATATATTTTTGGAATTGCACCATTTTAACCATTTCTCTGTTAGTTAAAGTACTCTGTATAGTATAAATATAATAATTACTTAATAAAGAGAATAAATAATTCTCTATTAAAGCACAGAGAAATTTTTGCATAGAGTCTAGTTTATATAATGTATCAGCAAAAAATTCCATTTTGAATTTAGTTAAGCAGTGTGTAAAAAGGAATTATGTTCTCAATCGACCAAAAGAATATTCTGCACACCTAAACTAATAAGCATTTCTGATACAGTGGATGAAGCTAGACAAACATTATTAAGGAGGCTTAACAAAAACTTGCAATGGCTCTCAAAAAACATGAACAATAGCTGTGCTATCTTATAGTGCTATACATTTACAGTATCTACTGCTTTAATTTTTGTAAATAAAGTCCCCCCCACCATATATTCTATAAAGAACAGCACTTTAATCAAGAATATAAATTAGGGCACTTGCTAGTAGTTTATCATGTATATTGCACACAGCCAAAGTAGCTTATGCATCATCAAACCCCCATATTGCACACAGAAACTTCACTGTCATTAATTTATCTAAAAAAAAAAATTTAATATTATCTAATGCACACTGTTCATACCTATCTTCTGAATAAAAAAAAATAATAATAAATAAATAAATAAAAAAGGAATTAAAAAACACTGAAAGATTAGACTTACCTCCTTACCTTTGGGTCCAGTTGTTCCTTCTGAACCAGGTATACCCTGAAATGGTATATAAAATGTTAACACTAAAAGAAAGAATTATAAAAAATAGTTGTAAAACTAATGACTATATTATACAGTACAAGACTTCAATTTTCAATCTTCTATCTTTTTCTGTTGTTAATTTACATAATACAGATTACTGGTAACACATGAAATATTATCAAGTGAATGTTGCTTAGAATTATTTCTAATTAAGAAAATAAATTCTTTCATTTCAAAATCAAAAATACAGTACTTAACTCACCCTTGGTTACCACATGACAGCATGACCATATAAACTCAGTCACAAGAATGTCTTTCTCAGAAGTTAGATGATAAATGACTCTCTCTCCAAGCATTCTTGCATTTTCTGCACAACTTATTGTTTCACCTAAAGAGGACAAATAATTTTTGAGCAAACATTCTTGATGCATTAAATAAATACATACTATCATGTGGTAGTGACAAGGTGAGTTAATTAACTATTTTATTCCAGATCGAGGTCATATGAATATAAGAAAATTATGAAAAAATTAATGATCCAACAATCATAGAAATTATAATTTAGAATAAATTACTAAGAGCATATAATCAGCATGACATTACTAATATTATTGGTAATATTAGTAATGTCATGCTGAAAAAAAAGACAACTGTTACAAAAAAGCAAACTTTCTCACAACTACTTATGTAACAAGTGATGTCTGTGTTCCTGTCACTGTAAAGAAGGCTGCTCATGAAAGTTGCTATACCAATGTTGTTTACAATTTAAAACAGGGAAGCTTATGAGAAGGTCACATGAATATCACTTGCTATTCATGAGCAATCAAAAACCTGTTCCAAGTTAGAGAAATCAAGAGCTTCTCAATCCTCTGGTCCTTACTTGAAATAATTATTTTCTGTTCCAGGAAAATTAATGGAGGCACTGGTTAAAGAAGCACTGCAGGATCATCTAGACAAGACTTCGGTTATAGCTCGGACACAGCATGGTTTTGTTAAGGGGAAGTCTAGCCTGACCAATTTTATTGGATACTATGATGCAGTCACAAAAGAACTGGATGCAGGGAATAACTTTGATATTATATACAATCCATTCCGGTTATTTGGAACACATCAAGACTAGTGTATTTTGGCCCGATTAAGTGGCTTCCCCAATTATCCGAAGTTTCACGTAAATAGTTAAAAATACAATGTACCCCCCCTTTACAATTGGTTCACTGTATAATCAAATCACGTTACGACGAACTCAACATAATAAAGAACCGTTCGCTATACGATGTGCAGTAAGCGCTGGTCATTGTGATCACGTTTGTGAATTGAATTTTAATTCTATTAAACAGCAATTCTAATTATCCACAGGCTATAAAAGCAAAGATATATTAAGCACAAATTTACCCTTTATTACCTTACCAATTAAAAAATTAAATGATACGTGAAAATCGGAAGAATATACGTGATAATCGGAATAATTAATATGTACTGTAATTATGTACATACTAACTAAACTAGTTGACATTTCTGTTTACTGACATTTGTGTGTGGGGAGAAGGGGTTAAACTTTAACACAGTAAAAAGATAAGCAATCAATAACAAAGAACACAGCACACATAAATTGCAAGTAACACAATACACACAAGTGAGAACCAAGTAACGAGTTACAAAGCTTAAAAAATAGGAATGAAGAGAAAATCTGAAAATTAATTTTTTTATATGATTGAAGATTTCATGGAAGTGTAAACACATTTCACCATAACAACCCACAGAATTCCAGCTGTCAGTATTATCGCAAATTCAGTAAGATCGAGTTTACTGTCCGTTTATGATAGATTTCACTAACAGAAAAGCTCAATAAACATGTGACTGCTAATTGTTTTTATTGTTTTATGGTTGTGACCTCCAGAATTTTGACCGAACCATGTGGTACCATTGGAGACAATCGTAGGGTAATCTCCAGTGCTGTGGTCTCCTGCCCCGATTAAACGGCATGCTGTCCCAATTAAGCGAAGTAAACCCTGGCTATTTTCTCAATTAGGTTCTGTTTTTTAAAATTTGTCCCAAATAACCGGAATCTACTGTATTTGGATCTTAGAAAGGCTTTTGATACTGTTGCACATGGAAGACTGCTGCACAAATTGGAGCAGTGTGGCATTGGAGGAAAATTGCTGCTATGGATAAAGGAATGGTTGAGAGGGAGAAGACAGAGAGTGGTAATCAATGGACACTGCTCTTCGTGGACTTATGTTATTAGTGGAGTCCCTCAGGGTTCAGTGTTGGGTCCATTGTTGTTTTCTGTATTTATAAATGATATTGATGATGGTATACCAAACTTAATGTCCAAGTTTGCAGACGATACAAAGGTTGGCAGCTTTGTTAAGGACACTACTGACAGTATGCTGCTGCAACAAGATCTGGAAAAGTTGAGCAGATGGGCTGAGAGGTGGCAAATGAAGTTTAACATTGACAAATGTAAAGTACTACATAGGGGAAACAGTAATCCCAGAGTAACGTATCAACTCTGTGGTACTACACTGACACTGGTAGAGAATGAAAAGGACCCGGGGGGTAATTGTGCAGGCAGATCTGAACTTTTCTGAGTAGTGCAGATGGGCTGCAAGAGTAGCTCATGGTGACAAGAGCAGCTCTTGTCAATGATATACAGGAATTTTTCTAGAAGGATAAGGAGGTGATTATTCCCTTGTATAAGGCAATGGTCAGGCCGCACCTTGAGTACTGTATCCAGGTCTGGAGGCCTCATTTCAAGAAGGATGTAGAGCTGCTGGAACGAGCACAGAGAAGGGCAACAAGATTAGTGAATGGAACAAAGGGTTGCTCTTACGAAGAAAGGCTTAAGTTTTGCAAATTACAGTGTCTGGAGACTAGGCACCGGCGAGGTGATTTGATAGAGGTGTATAAAGCCTTGAATGGTTTGAGCAAGCTCAATGCTGATGGGATTCTTCCTCTTGCTCAGAATAATCACCTGAAAGGGCATAAATTCAAATTGAGGAAAGACAGATGTAGGATAGATGTGCAGAAATTTGCCTTTAGCCAGCAGGTAGTTGGTTGATGGAACAGACTTCCATCCCTTGTTGTAAAAGTTGATAGCCTAAATAAATTTAAGGCTCAGCTGGACAGGTATTTCGAATGAACGGATGGGGTTTTTTTTTTTTTTTTTTGGCTGATCCTGCATAAACTTGCTTTCTTGCATCATATGCCTCTACTAATGGTAATGCTAATTAGGATAACACAGTGCATAACAACACTAAATTTTTACATTGCCATGTTTGTACTTTTGTAAACAATATTAATACAGCAACTTTCCGCCATTAATATTATTTGACCAGGAGGGGAAAAAAATCTGATTATGTGTTTATATACAGACTGGAGCATGCTCCACCTTCAGAATTTGCTTCCATTGTGTGCTACAGTAGAGTTTTTTTTTATTATCATTAATATTATTATTATTTATAGTATTTTCTCTATCATTTGATTATAAGTCAGTATATTAAAAAGTAACAAGCGGATTAATAAACAAATATTATTAATCTAATCTGTTACAAACAAGTAATAATTTGAAAAAGAACTATAATGATGATGAAAAAAATAATAATACATAGCTGAATTATTTATCTTTGATTAGAATTTAAATTTTCAAAAGTTGAAAATTTACTTATTCATTAATGTTTAATACTGTCAGCTGCATATTTCCATTCTCAGAGTGATGGACACAGTCACTCCAAGGAT
This sequence comes from Mastigoproctus giganteus, assembly GCF_048544385.1. Lineage (NCBI taxonomy): Eukaryota > Metazoa > Arthropoda > Arachnida > Uropygi > Thelyphonidae > Mastigoproctus > Mastigoproctus giganteus. Next base: position 101,071,462 of record NC_143576.1, on the reverse strand, counting down.
GGAAATATGTAACTACAGTATAACCAAATTGTGTCAAAGTCAGTTGTTTTTGTTCTTTCATATTTTATTTTTCTATTTCACTATTAGGAAATATATTTTTGACCAATGTCTGCATGATTAGCACCAACTCAAAGGAATATTATGTTCCATGATAAATGATGCATATAAATATTCAGCACAAGTGACATTATCACCTTCAATCTCAAATGCTATATCCATTTTTGCATTTCTTTCAATGAAAATTATACTTATGCTTATTTGTTAACAAATATCTGATTACAAGGGTGGTAATCAATGGGTGCTGCTCTTCGTGGACTAATGTTATTAGTGGTGTCCCACAGGGTTCTGTGTTAGGTCCACTGTTGTTTTGTATATTTATCAATGATATTGATGAAGGTATATCAGGCTTAATGTTGAAGTTTGCAGATGATACAAAGGTTGGCAGGGTTGTTAATGACAGTAATGGCAGTGTGCTACTGCAACAGGATCTAGATAATTTGGGCAGATGGGCTAAGAAGTGGCAACTGAACTTTAACCTTGACAAATGCACAGTACTGCATATGGGTAGAAGTAACCCCAGAGAAACGTACCAACCGTGAGGTACTACACTTAAGGTGGTAGAAAATGAAAAAGAACTGGGAGTAATTGTGCAGTCAGATATGAAGTTTTCTGAGCAATGCAGACAGGCTGCTAGGGCAGGTCATGGGGTTTTGTCAATGATATATAGGAGTTTTGCTAGCAGGGAGAAGGAGGTGATTGTCCCTCTGTATAAGGAAATGGTCAGGCCACGCCTTGAGTACTGCGTACAGGTCTGGAGGCCTCATTTTAGGAAGGATGTAGATTTACTTGAGTGTGTACAGAGAAGGGCAACAAGATTGGTGAGGGGAATGAAGGGATCCTCTTACCAAGAGAGGCTTAATTCTGTAAATTGCAGTGGCTGGAGACTAGGCACTTGCACGGTGATCTGATTGAGGTGTATAGGCCTTGAATGGGTTGAGTATGCTGAATTCTGATGGGATCCTTCCACTTGTTCAGATTACGAACCTAAGGGAGCATAAATTCAAATTAAGAAAAGACAGATGTAGAATAGATGTGCGGAAATTTGCCTTTAGCCAGCGGGTGGTTAATTGCTGGAACAAACTTCCATTTGTTGTTGTGGAAGTTGATAGGTTAAATAAATTTAAGGAGGAACTGGACAGGCATTTGGAGGGAATGGTGTGATTTTTTTGGCTGATGCTGCATAAGCTCATACACTTGCTTTCTTGCATCACATGCCACTACTACTACTACTACTACTACAATGTGTTGATTATGAATAATCTATATACAGTATACAAAGAAAATGTATTACCACTTCAAGATTTTACAGTACATGTAAAATCTTACAATACTTGCATATATCTTCTGAAATCTCACATTGTATTTTCTTTGGCATATTACTGAAGAATATTGCTAATTAGCTTTGTACTACATAAAGTAAATACAGAAAATAAGGTGTTTTCATGAATTACACATATTTTATATGATTCTGATTAGCACAACTAACCCAATGCACAATTTGTTTACTAGCCAATGTTAGCAATTTATTAAATAAACAGAAAAAAAATTTCCGGTTATTTAATTTTCATAAATAAATAAAAAATTTTCAAATTTAAAAATAAACAGAAATTTTCAGATTTTTATATTTTAAATAATGACTTTAACAGAAGGGCTATAGTAGGTCGCTTTTTTTTTCTACAAAAATTATGGAGAAAACTATGTTACAATGGCAAGATGGAGAAGAATCAAAATGAGTCAAAACGATAAGCAACACCCATTGTAAACATTATATTTGCTCTAGACATCCCTAGAAGTGCATCAATTCATAGGGAGCTACAGAGCATGGATTTTCATAGCAGAGTTGCTGCCCAGAAGTCCAACACCACACCAACAAATCAATATAAACAGTAGAAACAGATCCTATGAAGCAATGGGTTGCATTGCATAATCTTCAGATCAGACAATGGAATATGTTATACAGTGTATTATGCACAATAAAATTTGGAGCTAAATGATTTTGTGATAACTGAAAGGTAAAATGGAAAGGAAATTGTTGAATCTAAGCATAAAAAAAGTGCCTGGGGTGGATGGGATATATTCAATTATATTAAGGGAGGCAGCAAACAAGGTAAACAAACCCTTAGATAATTATGAGAGCATCCTTAGATTTAGGGGAGGTCCCTAAGGACTGGAGATGTGCATATGTATCCACAATTCACAAAGGGGGATCAAAAGGTGATGAGTAATTACACACCTGTTAGCTTAGTGTCTGTTTTAGGGAAAATAATGTAGTCACTGGTTAAGTAAGTAATGCAGGACCATCTAGACAAGAATGCAATTATACTGCGCCACAGCATGGATTTGTTAAAGGGCAGTCTTGTCTGACCAAACTGACTGGATACTATGATGCAGTAACAAAGAACTGGATTTAACTATAAATGACATTCTTCCTCTTCCAAAATTTTGATATATTTTTGGATTTCAGGAAGGTTTTAATACTGTTGCACAAAACAAACTGGAGCAATGTGGCATTAAGGGCAAGTTAATGCTATGAACAAAGGGGTAGTTAAGTGGAAAAAGAGAGAGTGGTTATCAATGGGCACTGCTCTTCATGGATTAACGTTATTAGTGGAGTCCTCCAGGTTTCATTGTTGAGACCACTGTTGTTTTCACTATTTATTAATGATAATAATGAAGGTATATCAGGCTTAATGTCTAAGTTAGCAGATGATACAAAAGGTTGGCAGGGTGGTTAATCATCAGAGTGAGCTACTGCAATAAGATCTAGAAAAATTAGACCAATCGGGTGAGAAATGGCAGTTGAAGCTTGAAATTTTCCATTACAGTTTGGAACAGGTTTTTTTTTTTTTTTTTTTTTTTAGTACCTTAAATCTGCGTTTCTCAAACTGTGTTCTGTGAGATGTGAACAAGTGTTCCGTGAAAAATCATAATTAATAATTAAAAAAATAAAATAAAATAAATAAATTTTGCATATTTCTGGCATACACAACTTTTTTATCATTATAACATTTAATATAATTTTTTTTCAGTTATTAATATACTGGTATAGACTAATAATCAAATAGACCACAGAACACTTTTGGCAGGCTTCTGCACAGAGAAGTATGTGTAGAGGTAATAACATCTACAAAAAAGTAGCAATGTAGTGATTTAATATGCCATTCACATGCGATTTAGCCTGGAGTACATGGGTTGAAGGAGAGGAGGAAGCGAACGTTTAGTTATATCGTAACTAAACTCACTTCCTTGTATAAATTTTTTTTGATAATTATCAGTATTTAGAAATATTATTATTAAAATAAATGACCATGGATTTGTGGTTGAAAAAAAGAACTTTAAAATGAGAAGCAAGTACTGCTAGTATTGCAGTTGTGGTCGATGAAAACACGAACACAATATTGTCACACTTCAAAATGAGAATGAACAATCGCAGCCTTTTGTTCCCCAAAAATCTGAAGTGAAAAAACAGGAACCACCTAATAAAAGACCAAAATGAAAGTATAATGACAGTTATTTGAATTTCAGCTTTACATGTGTTGGAAATAAAGATGCTCCTGATCCAGTGCATCATATGTAATAAAATATTAGAATTAGAATAAATATGTAATAATATATGTAATTAAAATATAAAATAAAATTCTAAACTTGTGTTTCGTAAGTGTTCCATGAATATGTTGAGAGATGAAAAGTGTTCCGTGAATATGTTGACGGATGAAAAGTGTTCCGTGAATATGTTGACGGATGAAAAGTGTTCCGTGAATATGTTGAGGGATGAAGAGTGTTCCGTGAATATGTTGAGGGATGAAGAGTGTTCCGTGAATATGTTGAGGGATGAAGAGTGTTCCGTGAATATGTTGAGGGATGAAAAGTGTTCCATGAATATGCTGTGAAATGAAAAGTGTTCCGTGACTAAAAAAGTTTGGGAAACACTGCCTTAAACAGCAATAAGCCTTATTCTCAAATGCCAAATGAAAATTTGGCATCTGAGAATAAGGCACTGGTTAAAATTTGACAGCATTACAAACAAAAATATCTTCATGAAAATAAATAACATAGTTTGTTAGTTGAAGAAAATACTTTCCCATGTGATCAAATTAAATTAGTTCATTGGTCAGCCAGGATAAACATTTACATTCTTACCCTAAACACGAAGCCCAATTACCATATTTAGAGGCAATGGTTCAAACAGTACAAAGGAACGTAGGAATCCCTCACCCATCCACAGGAGGTACATTCCTGAAAAGTACTGTGTTTGTAAAAAATACAGTTGACAACACTGATGTCCCAGAGAAAAACAGGGGATAAAGAGAAAGACAATAAATATGTCAATAAAATATATGAAAAAATACGAGCAAACAATAAAGTCAATCAGGTACTTTTATCTTCTGTTCCAATGTCATTGCTTTCAATGCTCTTTTCACACATTCACTTTCAGCACTTACTCAATTTTTAAGACCATAATAAAGGCTAAAAATAAATGTTAATTTACAACGAACATGGTAATAATCACAGTTTTATGAAAACAAGGCTATGTCTGGAAAAAATAAATATCACTCAAAAACATGCAAATCTACAGAGAGAGAGAGAGGGGGGGTGCAATGAATCATCCACATGCAATGCTGGATAAGAGAGCAGAGTGTAGACAAATTCTGTCCCTCTTCTATACCTACTAGGCCATTCTTCAATGATCTACAGGAACTGGACACAATAATTTCTGTGTTTGTTTGCTTAAAGAAACTGGACCAAATTGCATATACATAAAACAAGAAAAAAAATGCAGACTGTAAAAATTTGGTTTACAGATACAAAATTGTGTTGTCTCAAACTGAACTGCCTAATTTGTTTAGATCTTGTTGCAGAAACATTTCCTGATTACTGTGATTAACTACAATGCCAACCTTCAGATCATCGTCAAACTTAGACACTAAGTTTGACGATGTTATACCTTCTCTATGTTATACCTTCATCAATACCATTAATAAATACAGAAAAATCAATGGGCCCAGCACTGAACCCTATGATGCTCTGCTAAAAACATTAATATAAGAGCAGTGCCTATTGATAACTACTCTGTCTTCTCCTACTCAACCATTCTTTTAGCCATAGCAACAACATGCCCTTGATGCTACACTGATCCAATTTGTACAGCAGACTTTCGTGTGCAAGAGTATCAAAAGCATTTCTGAAATCTAAGCATATGATCTAAAAATTATTTTTTGCATCCGGTTACTTTGTTACAGTGTCACAGTATCAGATCAGATCAGATTGGTCAGACAACATTGCCCATTAACATATCCATGCTATGACTGTAGTATAACTGCATTCCTCTCTATATGGCCCTGCATTACTAATTTAACCAGTGACAACATTATTTTCCCTGGAATAGAAGTCAAAACTAACAGGTCTATAATTCCTCATCATTTCCTTTTGATCACTCTTTGTTAATTGGGGATACATTTGAATATCTCCATTCCATAGGGACTTCTCTTGAATCCAGGAAAGCTCTCATAATCATGGCTAAAGGTTTGCTTATCTCTGTTTATGTCATCAGTCTCATCATCATCTGTAGGCATCTGTATCACCTGATAATTTATATGCATCCCATGCACTGCTGTTTGCTTCCACAAGTCTCATCAGCTTATTATGACATCCATTTAAGGCTATACCTCCTTTAATATAACTGGATAGACCCCATCCATCCCAGGTGCCATAAAAAAGATATTTTTTTATGTTTAGCTTCAACAATTTCTCTGCCATTTTCCTGTTAGTTATCGCAAAATCATTCAGTCCTTGCAGAATTTTAATCACATCTGGAATTCCCATCCCTAAAAAATTCCTCGTATATGAATATAGATGGAAAATACCCATTTGGTTTGTCCACAACCTAAGTAGTATAATCATTAATCTGTTCATATTTACTAAACCAATGTGACTCAACCTCTTCCTTTTACTGTTTACATAAGTAAAGATGCTTTTCTGAGCACATTCTTGAGATTTCTCATAACCTACCTTAGCTTGCCTAACCTCCTTTGTGACTTGAAACCAGACTAGATTATATCTAACATCGGCATCTGTATTACCCCGTAACTGATATGCATATCAATTCCCTGCCTCTAGTCCCATCAGTTTATGTGATATCCGTTTAGACCTATACCTTGATTGTTTGTTATTTAGTTTTTAGGAGCATTAGCAACTAAGGCCATATTGTTCGGGAGATATGCAGTGGTCATTCCCTGACATTTCCACATCCTCCGTATTTGGTGGTCACAGGCTCGAACCCCAGTCTAATCAAGAAGTCTATACCTTGAACTGTATCTCTTAGTTGATATAAAAGCCTAATATTTGCAACAATAACATCCCTAAATGCTTCCCATTTTGTATTTGCTGTTGGTAACTTCATCCATTAGTCTCACTACAAAGAATTTAAAAACTGTCTAAGACCACTATAATCACCTTTATGAAAGCAAAAGACCTTTACCTTGCTTTTGATAATCATCCAATAATCCACAAAAGTATTGCTACTGTGAGCATGACCAACCCACAAGGTCTAGTCGATATTTGGAAAGTTAAAGTCCACCATTATAAGGCCGACCGGGCTAGCCGAGTGGGTAAAGTACCTGCCCAGCAACCCAAAGGTCGCGGGTTCGATTCCCGCCTCGGGCTTGGATCAAAGTACTGCAAAAACCTTGGGAGGTGCAACATGGCCACAGAAGCCGATGCGCCAACAACTACCAAATCAAAAAAAAAAAAAAAAAAAAAAAAAACCACCATTATAAGACATTCTTAATAGCACACTCCACATGTCTGTACAGTTCATTACATTCATCACAGTTGTTAGTCAATTTGTCCTCAACAGCCCTTGTGTCGTTAAGCCAAATACCAACAACAACACATTTTTGTTTTTGCAATGCTTTGTCACCCCAAACTGACCCAACATTGCACTGGCTGCCCATGTCCACTGGGTGCAATGCCTTAGATTTTACGTGCTTCTTAACTAAGAGAATAACCTGTTCCCTCCCCCATGCTGCCCTGTCTACAACATGTTGTTTCTGTATAAATTTTACTCCACATATTCAAATTTTCTGAATCTCTTATATCTAAGCAATACCATATCGCTGATATCCTTACAATGTCTGTATTTGATGATTTAATCAGTAATTAAAATTCATCGAATTTATTTACCATGCTTCTAGCATTAGTATGCATACAAGTATATCTGAAACTCTTTTTACTCTTAGTAACCCTAACACAGTCCATGTATTTACATGTTCATGAGGAACACCCAGAAGGTCTTGAAATCCTCAACAACTTGGTTTCTATGCTGCCACATGTTCTAATAGAAGCAGTGCAAGAATCACTTTCACTTCTGCCTGCAGCTATTGCTAATCTATTAGTTTGTATATACCCCCCCTCCCAAAGCTAGCAGTTTTCCAATCCAACTAACAGTCTCAATAGCACCACTTCTATTTAAGTGTATGTCATCCCTGTAGAAGCAGTCTCTTGTGTTAATGAGCACAGACCATGCTGAGAAATATTCTACCCAATGAGCCTTGCACAGTCTCTCTACAGGGCTGAATTTATTGACAAGGTTCTCATTATATACTCCCTACTATTGTTTCTAGGCAGAATTGCAGACACTTTCAAATTCTATTCCAACTCATGATTTTTTCTAAATACTGCTCTGCACTTGTTAATTAAATCCTCATATCTCCTACTCTTAATATCATTAGTGCCAATGAGTACAACAATCTCACCTTTTGTGCCCTTAAAGATGACAGCTGCTCTACAACATAATCTACTTTTTTCCCCTCGCAGACATACCCTGGTCCTATTCCACCTGTCCTTTTCACACGATATATTTCCCACTTCACCACAATAACCACAAGACAAGTAAACTTCCAACTGAGACTGAACTACATAAGAAAGCAGAAAATATTATAATCATTAGGCCAATGGAGTCTAGCAGGCTGTACTCCAGTGAAGCCATAAAGCAGGCCAGTATCAAGAATCTTGAACCTCAGTTTAAAAACAATTAAGATAAAGGGACTAAGAAAAGTAAGAACCACAGCGATAGTAGCTGGGAGAGCAACTAAAGAAGATTAGGAAAAGTACTGGTCACAAATTTAGGACTAAAGGCTGAAAAACCTAAAACCAGAGGACCGAACATATTAATTTTTGGCATAGAAAAAAAAAAAACAAAATGAAAGAAGATATCTTAACTGAAGTCAATGACAAAAATTTTCAGAACTATTAGACCATAGAGAAACTTAACTCAAAATTTAATCTAAATATAGTACCAAGTCAATTTCTGCTCAAACATATAGGCACCTCCGTAGCCAGGTGGGCAGGAGCAGCAGTGCGTAGCACACGCTTCTTGATTAGACTGAGGTTCGAGCCTGTGACCACCAAATATGGAGGATGTGGAAAGGTCAGGGAATGACCACTGCATATGCCCGGAGCAATATGGCCTTAGTTGCTAATGCTCCTAAAAACCAAATAACAAACATAACTCAAACCTGTAACTGTATAGTTGAACTATCACCCACAGCTTGGCAAATAATCACCAAACAAGACCATATATACACAGGATGGGGTAATCACCAGTACAGGGAGCACTTCCCTATACCCAAGTGCTACAAATTATGAAATCTGAGCACACTTCCCACGCGTGCACTCAAAAGGAGAGTGCATACTTCCCTAATGGCCATTGTGGAGTTTGAGAGCATGAATATAACAGTTGCAAAAAGTCCCAAGAAACAAAATGCTCAAAATGCAAGAGTGCAGGACTTCAATCACTCAGTGAGTGACCGACAGTGCACAAAGTTACTTGAAGACAGCATAAAACAGAAGATAGTTATGGACATTTTGCATGCTTTCCATAATCACCATGCTTTGAAGTTCCTGCAATTAAATTCCCAGAAATCTTGTGTTGTTGTTGACCAACTAAAAGTAATAATGGAAGAAAAACAAGATTGCCAGTGCTTGTATCCAGGAGCCCTACACCTGTAGGGGTAGGATTCAGGGATAACCTAGATACTATAGGGTAATAGAATCTGCCATGGACACCACACAGAGAGCAATCGTAACTGGGAATAATAAAATCACAGTGACCAGGATAAACAATGTATGCACTCCTCCATGTAGCCTGTGCACACATTACTTCCCCTCTGGGGTCATTTCATATCATTTAACTTTACTGCAGGCCAGGTGAAAGCATTGGCCTGAGAAAACAATACTTACAGACAGCTGTGAACCTACTACCTAGCAAAAGAATAATAGTATCCATGGATGCTAACTGCAGATCACCTCTATGGCATGGTTATGTAGTAGACACAAGCAGCACTCATAATGGGCAGGAAATGGAGACCTTCATAGCCACCACATCATTTAGAGTTATCAACCAGCCACAGAATACTGCAATATACAATAGTACACTGCACAACAGTGAAACTGTTGTTACAATGGCCACCTAAGCCATTTCTCATAAATTAATACAATGGAAAGCACAGAAGATCTGGACTATGTCCAACAACCATGCCATCACCTTTCAGCTGACTCACCAACTGGATCTGGTTCCACCATCAATATATGATATAATCAGATTCAATATTAAAAAAGGCCAATTGAAACAAATATAGAGAAACTCTAAACTCCATATTCCTGGGAACTCCCCAACAGAATTATAATAATCTCAGTCTGAATGAGCAGGTTTTTTTTTTTTTTTTTAGGAGCATTAGCAACTAAGACCATATTGCTCCAGGGATATGCGGTGGTCATTCCCTGACCTTTCCAGATCCTCCGTATTTGGTGAGCAAGTTGTAAAATTAACACAGACAATCAGGAAAGCCATAGAAGCCTTCATGAAAAGAAAACAACCAAAGGGCAGATGCAGTCCCCTGGTGGTGCCCTGAGCTGGAGAATCTTTGGTGAAGGGCAAACCAAGCAAGAAAAAACTTTCAGAGATCACAAGCCAGTTGGCCACCAGCTGAAGTATACACCTGGGGGGGGGAGAGAATTATTGCTCCCTGAGAAACATTTATACAAGCATGATAACGCAAAAAAAAGAAGCTTGGAAAACCCTTGTTTTGTTTGTACCTCTGGTAATGCTGACCAAGGGGTGTATTTTACCACATAGTTACCAACAAGTCATCAAGGAGAGATGTGGTAAACACCACTGATATCAGAACAGGACAAACAACATACATAGGAGGAAATAGTAAATAACATCCTGGACATGCTCTTTCCTGAGGACAAACAACCTCTCACTCATGATCAGACTGAAATATATACTGAGAATGAAAAATATATACTAGCACAAATACCAGGCCACAATTTACCTTCGAGGAAATACTTGCAGAATTAAAAGAACCAGAGATAAAAAAAATGCCAAGACCACAACCTCACAGAAATAGAAATGAAAAAAGAACTAGTGAAATATTTTCTACAATATCTGTTACAATTATATAACAACTGTCTAGATAAGAGGGTATTTCCCAAAACTTGGAAACTGGCAAACCTCCATCTGATACTAAAAAATTCAGTCATAATCCCCCAAATAATCCACAATCATATATGCTAATAGTCTTGTTACCAGTACTGGGCAAGGTATTGGAACAGTTAATTCACCTCCATCTAGAGACCTACTACGTAAATGCAAACCGTCAGTAGGACAAACAATTTGGCTTCAAACCTGGATGTTCACCTGAAGGTGCTATGAACTGTCTTATAAATGCAGCACAGAATACATACACAGGAAAAAACTACTTGCTGGCTATATCAATTGACTTTGCTGGGGGCCTTTGACACCCTTTGGTGGCCCAGCATACTAGGGAGATTACACCATGCCGGAATTCTGCAAAACCTGTATAATTGTATCCAAGACTACCTCATTAATAGATAGGTCACAGTAAAGATACATTACCAGAGTATCATCTGCACAGTTACCAAAGAATGCCCCCAGGGTTCAGTTCTTGGTTCCACCTTTTGGAATCTAGTCCTGGATGAATTCCTGGGAATGGATATTGGCTAGGTAGAGAGAGTTGCCTTTGCAGACAACCTTATCTTGCTTGTCAAGACAAACAGCAGAACCAGCCTAGAACATCAGGCAAACCATGCTCTTAGTATCCTGAAGGACTGAGCAAAAACCCAAAAGCAAATAATTTCTGAAACTAAAACAAAGGCTATGTTAATTAAAGAACAGCTTCACAGGTGACCACAGATAAAAATTTCTGGTAAAATAACAGCTCTGGTGACAGAACTTAAATATTTGGGAGTCTTGTTGGACTCCAAATGACATTTTATCACATCTCATGCATAGACTCCGTAGCCGAGTGGTCAGGTGCAGGAGAGCAGTAGCACACACTTTGAGTAGACCGTGGTTCAACCCTCTGACTGCTAAATGCAGTCGATCTGCCAACCCACACTGGAGTTGCATGGCAGATTACGGTCCATTTCTCTCACAACATGAACTGGTAGGGAGGATTCCATCCTGCAGTGGATTGATAATGGCTGCAGTTTACCTTTTTGTTTTTGTTTTTTAACCTCGTGCATATTGCTAAGGAGGTGAGAAACTACACAGGAATGACAGTCAGAATTAGCACACTGACTAGGGACTGAAGAGGAGATCACTTGTACTACTCTACAAGGCAATCTTCCTCCAAGTCGCAACCTACAATGTAGGCATATGGAATTACAGAGCTATCCTAGACAAAAATAAAAGAAAACTAGACTTCATACAGTCAATTATACTGCTAACCATGACAAAGGCATGCTGCACTATAAGCTATACTGATAGTGCAGTGTCAAGGGGAACTGCCCCTTCCAGGACGTACTTTATGGGTCCTGGCTGGGACAGTTCCCTTTGACATAGAAGTTATAAGAAATGGCCTCAATTATAGACTAAAGAGGCGGATCCCAACAAACATCTTAAACATCACTCTGAACCTGGAGAATGACCTAAAAAAGAAAGAAAAAAGATACAAACAACATTCTACCAGCAATGGCAGAGTAGGTGGGAACAGGTCCTTGCGGTTGTCACAGACATTCTCTCAGATATGCCAGACAAGCTGTACTTGCTACCTGGGAGTCTAAAACGCTGATGGAACTGATATTCGGGTGACGCTCAAGTCAAGTGGACCCAATTTCGGTGAAGTCCCAACGGTCTGTGACAGCCAAATCCTCTGCTCGCACCACGATTACTAACAGTCCCACGATGGTGGGACTGTTAGTAATCCTGGGTATAACCTCCATGCACAAGCACATGGTGGGTGACCACCCAGGTGTGAACCAAAGTAAGCAGGGGTCGAGGTGTGGCACCTACACCACATGGAGGAATGACGACCCTCTATGTTACCAGGTACTAGGTGGTAGATGACTCATCTACCGGTGCAATACCACCACTTTGCTTATTGGAGGCTTGAAGTGGTGGAACCTATGTTTAGTCTCTAGAGCTAAGTTCCGGTCAACCCTTCCCTATCTCTTCCATCATGCAGTATGATTGATGACTTTTGAGGTTATGATGAACATCGTGGCGAGATCCAATATTCCTTACATTTCGAGGGTACAGCTCTAAAACGATGTTCACAGGCCGGCCGCTAGTTAGTACACCGGACCGAACCTATTGGTAACTCCCTAGGAGGCTTCTAGATCAGCTAGTGTATAATCTTGCTACCTCTACTCTGCCATATAGTGACTGGAGGGAGTCCGAGTAGTGTGTATGCTGGGAGCATTGTCGAGGTCACATTATGTCAAGGATCTGGGTATATTCTTACTATGTGTACGCCATATCCAAAAATTTCATTACTTCATACAGCATGCCCCACCCACTTTTTCTTACTATAGAATATACCATGAATTGTCAAACTAATAGAGCAAGCTTATCTGCGAAAAGAATATAAACCTCCCAAGCACTTCCTAATTCATTTCACAAATATACGTGGTCTCAATTCTAATCTTAATGATGTCCATTTCCACTTGCAGTCTGCCAAACCCCATGTACTTTTTCTGACAGAATCTCAGTTACCGGTTGATTCAACTACTGCACATCTCAGATGCTTAAATTATTCACTGCATAATTCATCTGTAAAATTCATCTGTTGTCTCTACCATTCTCCCAACTCCACTAATCACTTGGAGCTTTCTGGCTTCCTCTCTTTGCAACTTGACTTTCTCCACAGTTTCCTAACAGTGAGGTAATTTTCCTTGGTGATTTTAATGTTCACAACTACAGATGGCTTCCGTTTTCTAGTCACACCGACCCAGCTGGTCAAGATGCTGAGGCTTTTCCAATTACTAATGACCTTGCACAGATTGTTCATTTACCTACAAGAATACCGGACAATCCTAATCATACAGCCAACACGCTTGATCTTTTTCTGACAAACAACCCTTCTAAGTACATGGTCAAAGTGAGAGGTCCTTTAGGCACTTCAGATCACAACTTGCTGATTGTCTCTTCTCCAATGGAGCCTTTATCTCATGGCTATTCCCAACCTTGTGTTGTTTGTGCATTACACGAATGCAAAATGGGATGACTTGCGAGATTTCTTTTCTTCTTTTCCTTGGTCGGATTACTGTTTCAAAACTTCTGATGTCAACATTTGCTCAGATCGTGTCAGTGAAATTATTCTTGCAGGAATGGAATCCTTTATCCCACACTCCACTTTAAAATCTCATCCTTTATCTAAACATTGATTTTCCAATAAATATGCTACGGCTGTTCAAGAGAAGAATGTTGCATATAGTAATTGGCTTGTTTCTAATTCTTCAGTTTCATTTTCTGCCTACACCAAAGCTTGCAGCAATTGTAAATCAGTTATTAATCAGTCCAAACTAGAGTTTCAACAGGCTAAGAGTAGAAAACTTGCTTCTTGCCCTAATGGTAGCCAAGCATTCTGGTCCCTTTCCAAAGCTATTGGCCGCAACTTTTGCCCATCTCTGCTCCTACCTCTGTCCAAAACAGATGGTTCTGTTGTCACTTCAGCCAAGGATAAAGCTAACCTGCTAGCATCCCATTTTTCTTCCAACTCATATATTAATGATCTTCATAAAACAACTCCCACCATTCCCAACACGCTCCATTCAAAAGGATGTCAGAAGGATTTTAACGAATCTTGATGCTAAGAAAGCTCCAGGTTGTTGTTGTTGTTATTTGGTTTTTAGGAGCATTAGCAACTAAGGCCATATTGCTCCGGGATATGCGGTGGTCATTCCCTGACCTTTCCGCATCCTCCGTATTTGGTGGTGACGGTCTCGAACCCCGGTCTAATCAAGAAGCGTGTGCTACGCACTGCTGCTCCTTCCCACCTGGCTACAGAGGTGCCCGAAAGCTCCAGGTCCCGATGGTATTTCTCCACCTGTGCTCCTGAACTTACTCCTATTCTTTGCCGCTTTTTTCACTTTCTTATTGCAAAGGTGTTTTTCCTTCTGCTTGGAAATTTGCTCATATCCAGCCAGTTCCTAAAAAGGGTGACAAATCCCTCCCATCCAATTATCGTCCCATTGCAATTACTTCTACTCTTTCTAAAGTAATGGAGAAATCAATTAACCGCCAACTCTTAAACTACCTAGAAACCTTCCGTCTGATCAACAATCGCCAGTATGGATTCCGTCGGTGTTGATCCATTGGTGATGTTCTGGCTTATGTTACCCATTTATGGACTAATTCAATGGAAAGATTTGGTGAAACACAAGTATTTGCTCTTGACATCTCAAAGCCTTTCGATCATGCTTGGCATAAAGGTCTTCTAAACAAGCTTCGATCTTATGGTTTGCCAACTGTTTTTAGTAATTGGTTATCCAGTTTTCTCTCTGATCGCTCACTGAGGGTGATGGTAGATGGCTCTCTGTCTTCTAACTTCTCCACTAATGCCGGTGTCCCCCAAGGTTCAGTTCTTTCACCCACTCTTTTCCTCTTGTATATTAATGACCTTCTTCCATTGACTGGAAATCCTATCCATAGTTTTGCCGATGATAGCGCATTGCATTCCACTTTCCATTTTGAGAAACCTTGCCCTGTTCAATCAGCTTCAACTTCGCGAAAATCTGCTACCAATCCTTAAATGCCGATCTTCTGGTAATTCTCCAGTGGGGCAAAGACAACTTAGTTGATTTCAACCCTTCTAAAACTCAGTCTTGTCTTATATCTCGCAAAAAACGATTCTTCTGCTCCTATGCTTATCTAGTGACACTCCGATTTCTAGGCAAAAGGATATATCTCTTTTGGGGATTACCCTGACTTCTAATCTCTCTTGGCACAAGCACATTACAAATATTGCTTCCTCTGCATCTAAAAAACTTGGTTTTCTCTTTCGCTCTTGGTGTTACTTTTCTTTCAAACAGCTGCTCACTCTGTATAAATCGTAAATCTGCCCTGCCATGGAATATTGTTCCCACATCTGGGGTGGTGCTCCCAAAACCTCTCTCAGGCTTCTTGATTCCATTCAGAAGAGGGCAGTTAGGTTAATTAATGATTCATCTCTAACAGAGTCTCTCCACTTGCTGTCTCATAGACGCACTGTTTCTGCTGCATGCCTCTTCTACAGATACTTCCATGAGCACTGTTCTTCTGAATTGGCTTCTATAATTCCTGCTCTCTCTTTCAAAACAGTCCGAACACATGCCACCACCAGCCAACATCCATTTGCTGTCCAACTTGAAACTCACAGAACCAACTTTTCATATTGCTCGTTTATTCATTCAACTGCCGTTTTCTGGTACAACCTTCCTTCATATGTATTTCCTTAAAATTACAGTCTACAGAAGTTCAAGTCATGTCAACAAATATCTTCTTTCGTCTTCTCAACCTCTAACCCAAGCTGTTGTGTTTTTTTTTTTTTTTTTTTTGTTTTTAGGAGCATTAGCAACTAAGGCCATATTGCTCCGGGGATGTGAGGTTGTCATTCCCTGAACTTTCCGCATCCTCCGTATTTGGTGGGCACGGGCTCAAACCCGGGTCTAATCAAGAAGCGTGTGCTATGCACTACTACTCCTGCCCACCTGGCTACGGAGGCGCCCTCCAACCCAAGCACGGTACTAAATACTATAGGTTCTAATACCTCTCGTGTTTGGGGTTTACATAAAAAAAAAAAAGAACAGACAGCTAGAAAGGAAGTGAGTAGGAGGGTCCTGTCCAAGGAAACCCTAGTTTGGTTACCTGAATGTAAAGTTGTGCCAATTGGGTCTCACCAAGATCCCAAACGTACTTGTGAAGCTGATGTGGATTGAGACCATGTCATTTATGACTATCCTAATTATCATCCCCACAGATGTAGAAAATCCAAAATTGGAACTATAAATCACAGAGATGAGCCCATCTCTGATGACATGCATTACTTGGCCATCTATGAATTTGCTCAAAATGTTTCTGAGACCAGGAGGAGCAACCATGCTATGACTATCTAGACCAGTGTTTCCCAACCTTTTTTTTACCATGCCCCACCTAAGTCTTTCTAAAATTCTGATGCCCCCTATGTAACGTTGGGAAACACCGATACACATATTTTTTATATTCAAAAATTGAATTATTCCCTAAATGAAGCCTAATTACAACTTGTTCAGGACACAAAACTTAGGTTTTAGGAAGAAATCATTAGGAAATTATTAAGAAAAAAACAGTAAGTAAATTTTCAAAACATATAATGGACAACTAAAATTCAAGTACAAAATAATTTATATGAAAGATTTTTTTATAATATTTTAATTTTTAGTAATTATTATTTAATTGTTTAATAATTTCAACATTCCATGTGAAGTCACTTCTAGATGAGTGCACTAAATTTAGTGAGACCCTTGTGCTTGATGCTTGCCGCAGAGAGATTTTATATTGGGCTCCAATTTAGTCAGCTTCAGTCTCAAGTCTCCCCGTTTTGTGATATCCAGTCGATTTCTTTTCTTTAGGAACAAATCATTTATGGCACTAAATCCACATTCAGCTAAATATGAAGATGGAAACGGTAACAATAGCTCTCTTGCAAAGTTGGTTGAATTTGGGTATTTAATTTCTGTTTCATCACAAGGCCATGCCATCGCTCCTTTTATATTGAATAAAGTTTTAACTGACTCATCATTTTGCATTTCTGAGAGTTCTTCTTGGTACTGCATTGATACATCAGACAAATCCACTAACATTGGTTGCATCATCCAGGTTGGAAAATCAATTTGTTTTAAATCAGAAAACCTTTCTTTTAAATCAGCGGACAGAATTTTCAGATGATCGACAATAACAAGTACAGCGGTATCAGTCACTTCACATTTTTGCAGCCAACGAAACTGTTCAAAATTTTTGTTACAAATATATTTTTGACATAATTCAATAAATGTAATGAAACCAAATATCTTCGCTTTTGCATCGACGAGAGTTTTATTTGTTCCTTGAAGTTGTTTATTTAATATATTTAGTTTTTCAAAGATATCGGCTAAATAACTCACAAATGCTTTACCATCGACCGTTAACAGATGCTTCATTTCAGGTTTGTCACTTAAAAAGTCACTAATAGTATCAAATAGTTCCATGAATCTTTTCAAGCAGTTCCCTTTCGAGAGCCACCTTACTTCAGTGTGAAGTAAAAGTCTCACATGGTCTCCATTTTGTTCTTCACAAAAAAGCTTGAAGAGACGCTCACATTTGGCATTAGCTTTAATAGCATTGACACATTTTATAACTGATTTTAGTACTTCATGAAGAACAGGCGAAATATTTTTAGCTACCAAGTTTTCCCTATGAATAACACAATGCACAAGAAGCATTTCTGGATTCTCATCTTTCATCAATTTTAAGCAGCCATTTTTCTTGCCCATCATATTAGGAGCACCATCTGAAGCGCAAGATGTTATATTTTTCATTGGTATATTATTGTCATCTAAGTAATTTTTTAGCTTATTATATATATCTTTGGAGGTAGTGGTGCTCTCTAATGATTTACAGAATAACATTTCTTCAGCAAAATTACCTTTATCAATATATCTCACATAAGTTATCAGTACGGCTTCACTGTCTCTCAAAGTTGATTCATCCATTTGCACTGAGAATTTTCTTGTTTTCAGCTTTCCAACAAGTTGTATTTCAATATCTTCACTCATTTCATCTATTCTTCTGCTAACAGTATTGTTATTGAGTGGCATAGCTTTCACGTCTTTGTCATCTTTTTCCAGAACTGTTTTAAGAAATGCTGATATTGATGGTTTGATTAAATTCTCTCCTATAGTATGATTTTTCCCAGATTTAGCAATGAGTAAAGAAATTTCATAACTAGCCTCAAGAGTATGATTGACAGTTGCAGTATGAGCAATAAACAGAGACTTTAATGTTGCTCTTTTTTCAAAATTCTTCTTTAAAGTTTGAAAGTAATCTAAATCTGAATTTACATGAGCATTATGTTTCGCCTTCAAATGCGCCTCAAGACGACCTCGCTTCATTGATTCGTTGGTCAAGCATTGTTGGCATAAAAGACAAAAAGGTGACCTTTGATCGTGGATAGCGGGTATGAAACCAAATTTTAAGTATTCCTCTGAATACTGACGAACTTTTTTTTTACTTGCACTACTCATTTTACTGCGCAACTGAAAGAAATAAATATAAGATAAATCAAAAACTAAAAATAAACTATGCATTAAAGTTAATTTAATTTTATTTTAATATATCAAAATTAATTATTAGTACGCTTTTTGAATGAATAAATCACACGAATTACTGAATTCGGGCTATTAAATCTGTGGTCTCTGTGAACAAGCAGATAAGTCTAATTTGTCAAAAATGAGATAAGTGCACTATAATAAAGTATTTATTATTTACTATTATGTGACACGCAGCTATCTTCGTTATTGTAGTTTTAGCGTGAGTAATAAATATTTGTATATTCGAATATATGCGTGTTTATATGAGAGTGTGAAGTTTATTTTTCCTCTCCTGCAAATTCGAGTTTTTGGACTTATTTGCTTATTTACTGAGACCACAGAAATACATATATGACAAATACATACCATTGTATATCACGGTTCTTCATTAATAATAATTCTGTGCGTGGACAAAGTAATTTTTATTTTAATCTGAGATCGTCAAACCTATCCAAATGTACAGTCACGATGCCCAAACGAGCGTTTGTATGAAAGGAATTACCTATTTCATATAACATGCTGAGTTTGCGGTAGGCTACAGTAGACAACCACTTTGCTTGCACATTGCATATGCCATAAGCAATCGTCCAATACAGTATGTACTATTCCTTCACTAGGCATAGTAAGCAATACTCTCCGAGCAAACTGTAGTTGATATTACTCCAAACTTTCAAGTGCAGCTCTATAGAAAGTACAACATTTAACGAATGCTTATTTAAAATTGAGATACCAACAATTCTTCTTTTGTACAAGTTAAATCATAGTAGGCGGTTGTTTTAAACTCTAGACGAGCAATTTTTGAATTGCCCCCCTGAACAATCAAATTGCCCCCATGTGGGGCGTGGGACCCACGTTGGGAAACACTGATCTAGACTGTGACAATCTCCTTCTACTCAGACTAGCATGCATACCTGGTTGAGACTGACTGAAATAGACAAACTCAAAAGAGACTGCTCGTTAGAAAGTGTTTCCTACACAATCAGAAAGCATGACTTTGATACTGACATCTATCTAGAGTATTATCTGTTTATCTGTATTAGTGTTTATAAATGTGTATTATTAATGTATAATTACGTATATCTTATGAAATCAATGGTCCATATTCAGGAGTAAGAGAATTTTTATATGTATCATAGTGTGCATATGTGTTGTTTGTTATTTTGCATCAGTGTATGTATTGTGTGAATGCTTATATAAATGACAATTGTGTGCATGACTACTTTTGCTTGGCTGGGGCTCTCTATCGCATCTGAGTTGCTGGATGGGTGTAGAGCTCTTCCCTGGGTGTTTGTTTTTTTGGTGTGAGTAGGATCAATGAGTGTTAGTGTGTTAAGTCTTCCATGTGCAACAGTATCAAAAGCCTTTCAAAGATTCATATATTTGGATCTTAGAAAGGCTTTTGATACTGTTGCACATAGAAGACTGCTGCACAAATTGGAGCAGTGTGGCATTGGAGGCAAATTTCTGCTATGGATAAAGGGATGGTTGAGTGAGAGAAGACACAGAGTGGTAATCAATGGACACTGCTCTTCGTGGACTAATGTCATTAGTGGAGTCCCTCAGGGTTCAGTGTTGGGTCCATTGTTGTTTTCTGTATTTATAAATGATATTGACGATGATATATCAGGCTTAATGTCTAAGTTTGCAGATGATACGAAGGTTGGCAGGGTTGTTAAGGATACTAATGACAGTACGCTGCTGCAACAGGATCTAGAAAAGTTGAGCAGATGGGCTGAGAGGTGGCAAATGAAGTTTAACATTGAAAAATGTAAAGTACTACATATGGGAAGCAGTAATCCCAGAGTAAAGTTTCAACTTTGTGGTACTACACTGACAGTGGTAGGGAACGAATAGGACCTGAGGGCAATTGTGCAGGTAGATATGAAGTTTTCTGAGCAGTGCAGATGGTCTGAAAGAGAAGCTTATGGTGTCTTGTCAATGATATACTGGAATTTTTCTAGCAGGTGATTGTATAATTCAAAATGGGAACCATTCAAAGCATTCATTGGAAGTTACTAGGCTTTACATACCAACTAAGAAATATTGTTCAAGGTTTAGGCGAAAATACATGTCAGATGAACTAATAAGACATGATGTTGTTGCTATTT
This sequence comes from Mastigoproctus giganteus, assembly GCF_048544385.1. Lineage (NCBI taxonomy): Eukaryota > Metazoa > Arthropoda > Arachnida > Uropygi > Thelyphonidae > Mastigoproctus > Mastigoproctus giganteus. The sequence goes on along the minus strand of NC_143576.1, from coordinate 101,050,682 downwards.
TTATTTTTAGGAGCATTAGCAACTAAGGCATATTGCTCTGGGGATATACGGTGGTCATTCCCCGACCTTTCTGCATCCTCCGTATTTGGTGGTCACGAGCTTGAACCCCGGTCTAATCAAGAAGCGTGTGCTACGCACTGCTGCTCTTGCCCACCTGGCTACAGAGGCGCTTAATGAGACATATTGCAGAAGAGAAAAATGCATGGGATACATATAAATTAATGGATGACATGGAAGCCTATGATAGATATAAGCTGGTCTGTAACCAAGTCACAAAGGAGATTAGGCAGGCAAAGGCAGACTACGAAAAATCCTTGGCAAAGGATGCAAAGAAAAACAGCAAAGAGTTCTTTACCTAAGTAAACTCTAGAAGGAAAGCAATGAATCAGATTGGTCCACTGGATACTGATGGTTCAACTGTTGATGATCCTGCTCAGGGGGCTAACCAACTAAATGAGTATTTTGCATCTACATTCACACATGAGGTGTTATTCAGGGAGGGGAAAACCAGAGGTAAATTTAACTCTGGCAGTGAGCTAGATGATTTTGTAATAACTGAGAGTAAAGTGGAGGAGAAATTGTTGAAGATAAACATAAAAAAGGCACCTGGGGTGGATGGGATCTCTCCATTTATATTAAAGGAGGCAGCAAAGGAAGTAAGCAAACCCTTAGCCATAATTATGAGAGCTTCTTTGGACTCAGGGGAGGTACCCATAGTAATTATAGACCTGTGAGCTTAACTTCTGTTCAAAAAAAATTAATGGAGTCACTGGTTAAAGAAGCACTGCAGGATCATCTAGACAAGACTTCAGTTATAGCTCGGACACAGCATGGTTTTCTTAAGGGAAAGTCTTGCCTGACCAATCTGATTGGATACTATGATGTTGTCACAAAGGAAATGGATGCAGGGAATAACTTTGATATCATATATTTGGATCTTAGAAAGGCTTTTAATACTGTTGCACGTGGAAGACTGCTGCACAAATTGGAGAAGTGTGGCATTGGAGGCAAATTTCTGCTATGGATAAAGGGATGGTTGAGAGGGAGAAGACAGAGAGTGGTAATCAATGGACACTGCTCTTCGTGGACTAATGTTATTAGTGGAGTCCCTCAGGGTTCAGTATTGGGTCCATTGTTGTTTTCTGTATTTATAAATGATACTGATGATGTTATATCAAGCTTAATGTCCACGTTTGCAGACGACACAAAGGTTGGCAGGGTTGTTAAGGACACTAATGACAGTATGCTACTGCAACAGGATCAATAAAAGGTGAGCAGATGGGCTGAGAGGTGACAAATGAAGTTTAACATTGACAAATGTAAAGTACTACATATGGGAAGCAGTAACCCCAGAGTAACATATCAACTCTGTGGTACTAAACTGACAGTGGTAGAGAACGAATAGGACCTGGGGGTAATTGTGCAGGCAGATATGAAGTTTTTTGAGCAGTGCAGACCGTCTGCAAGAGTAGCTCATGGTGTCTTGTCCATGACATACACAAATTTTTCTAGCAGAGATAAGGAGGTGATTATCCCCTTGTATAAGGCAATGATCAGGGCCACACCTTGAGTACTGTATACAGGTCTGGAGGCCTTATTTTAAGAATGATGTAGAGCTGTTGGAACGAGTACAGAGAAGGGCAACAAGATTAGTGAATGGAACAAAGGGTTGCTCTTACAAAGAAAGGCTTAAGTTTTGCAAATTACAGTGTATGGAAACTAGGCACTTGCAAGGTGATCTTACTGAGGTATATAAAGTCTTGAATGGTTGGGCATGCTCAGTGCTGATGGGATTCTTCCTCTTGCTCAGAATAATCACCTGAGAAGGCATAAATTCAAATTGAGGAAAGACAGATATAGGATAGATGTGCGGTAGTTAGTTTGACTTTAGCCAGCAGGCAGTTGATTGGTGGAACAGACTTCTATCTTTTGTTGTGGAAGTTGATAGCCTAAATAAATTTAAGGCTGAGCTGAACAGGTATTTGGAACAAATGGTAGGGTGAAATAGGAGTGGGTTTGTTTTTTTTGTTTTTTTTGGCTGATGCTACATAAGCTTGCTTTCTTGCATCGTATGCCTCTACTAATGCTAACGCTAAGTCTATGCCCTCTGCAGTGCTTGGTAATGCCCGTGTTGTCAGAAGTGATGGAAAGCTCTTTCTTGGGTGTATGCACTTCGGTGTATGTCAGAATCAAATGGTTGTCTTGCTGGTTTTAGCTCTTAATCGCGACCGCATCATCAGGCATGATTGAGAATTTGCATCACTATGTTTTATAACATCTCTTCTTTCATAACACTTTTCTAGATATAATTATTTATGTCATATACGTCTGTAATTATTTTATGTATCTAGCCATAAATATATATGTTATCTGTCCATGTTAGTGTGTACACAAATGTATAAGTGAATGCATATATATGTATATGCACAAGTGAATGTAGGTATGTATATGTTAATATATATGTCTTGCGCTCGATCTGAAATGAGTCCACTTAACCTGTTGAAAAAAAAAATGTGTGTGTGTGTGTGTTCAAGGTAATGTATTGAGCAGGATAAGCATATGAAAATGGAAATTAATGAGAATATCCTATAAGTGTCAACTGTTGCATCATGATTATATATATATATATATAAAAATCTATATTTATATTAAAAATAATATTTTAAAAAATCTCAATTAGCTATTATTGCAAGTTAGGCTCAATAAATGTGAATGAATGTCAGGTCACCTGTGTAAACTATATGGTGACCAAAATCGTAGGTGGTAGATGACTTTCATCAACCGGTGAAATACCACCACTTTGCTTATTGGAGGCTTGAAGTGGTGAAACCCATGTTTAGTCTCTAGAGCAAAGTTTCCGGCACCCCCCCTCCCCCCATACTTCTCCTTCAACCCATGCACGGTACTAAGTACTATAGGTTTTGATACCTTTCATGTTTGGGGTTTTCATAAAAAAAAAAAAAAAAATGAATGTGATTAATATTAAAAAAAAAAAAAAAAAAAAAAATTATGTATCACTTGTGTTCTGTCTGTTTGTATAATGATGAATGTTAGGAATGACAGATGTGTGTGAGAGAGTGTTACGTGCTGTTATTCACTCTGCAACAAAAAAAAAAAGTGTGATTGTGTAAATGTATGGCAGGTGTGCAACTGGGCTGTGTGCATGTAGAGTGGTGTTGTTCTAACAGGCCCCCCCTATTCGATTACAGTTAGGGCAACCTATTAGGAAACTCCCTCCCACCTTTTTGACATTGTGCTCCTGATCTGAAGAATGGTATAGGATATGCTGACACTGGCTTCATCTTGGCTGGCCAGTGTGGGATTACTTACAGAGAAGCACTGCATGTCTGCAGTTCAATCTCCTTCCCCACATAGGGTACCCAAGTCCTATAATTTTAGTCCCCTACAATCTCTGTTTCCTCTTTTCCACCTCCCAAACCAACCTTTTGCCTGACGGACTCTACCACCACGAATCTTTCTCTGTTCTTAAGAGTCCCTCCCCCTGTGGAGGATGAGCTCCTCCCAAAGGGGTGCCCTTCAATATCTTTAACCTCCTATTTCCAGGTGGAAAGTCTTTGTATCATCCACCTTCTTTATGTTCATCTGTTCCTTCCCTTCTCACCTATCTTCCCACTCCCTTTTTTACTTTCCAGAGAACAATCCCCCCCTCCTGAAACCCATCCTACCAAGCTCAGGCACTGCCCAGGGTTCACCCCTACCAAAGGCCTTTCTATTCTCTTCTACACCCAGCCTGCCTCCTCGAGGCAAGGACAGGCAATGTTCCCATCAGGGGGAACACGACCCAACACTAAAACTCACATTATCTCTAGCCTTTACAGAGTTTGTACTGTGACACAGAGCATACAGACATGGAGTTGGGGGAATCCCAGGTGCTGCTTGAGAATCAATACTATACACTATGTGCTTCACTGATCTGCTTATTTCTAGTATAAATACAGTTGTTTTTAATACCTATTCCTTACAAGTGGCTAATGGGTATGGTGTGTTTTCCAAAATTCCAGGCATGTCCAGATAATTTTGTCAATTCAATGTGCATGTATATAATCAATTCAACAGCATGATCCACAAATTCAAAAGTTAAAATAAATTCACCACCATAATAATAGAACTTACATATAAATTCACCACCATAATAATAGAACTTATATATTAAAAACAAAAATACAAAGTTATTCGATAAAAATATTGCAAAAGGGTAATTTATCAGCAGTGTGAAAGAAGCACATTTATATTACACATTGTACATTACATATCTTACATCCCCCCCACACACACTCAGTTGCACTTTTCATCAGCAGTTGAAATTTTGTACATCATTATTCTGTATGTTCTTCTAAATGCAAAAAAATTTCTGGTGAGGTTTTAATATGACCACTTGAATGGTTGCTCTGTGCATGGAATGGGTGCATGGAATTGGTAGGCCTGAAAATTTCACAAAAAGAAAAGGGCACCTATATTTCGCACGTAGGCACAATAATATTTTGATAGGAGCCTGGGAGGGGAGTCATACACAGTCTTCAAGAATTATATCACCAATGCCAAAAGTCAGTAGCCAGCTGGAAGGGGGACTGCATATGTCTGCTTCCCCGGTTGTAAAAAAAAACTTCTGGAACAGCCATTACACAGTAAACTAGTCACATGATGAGATGAAGAAATAGCAGTGTTTACCCTGCTTGTTAGTCTATGTATATAAAGTGCTTAGCATCATAATACACAGCCATTTCTGAATAAACAGAAAATTTTTAAGGTGGCATCGTTTTAGGTTATATCTCATATTGTGAATACCTTCACAACGAGTTGCCATGATATTGCACTACTTCGAATAAGTAACGCTTCACCTAAGGAGAAGACTAATGTTACTTATTCTCAGATAGGCATCACCACCCAGACAGCACCGTTTCAGGGCTATTTATGTATGTATGTGAATATCTACTCGAATATCCACTTGTCCCTATTAGACTTAGAAAAGCAAAAAAGGTAGAGGGAAAGTTATAGTAGGAGTGGAAGAGGAAAAGAAACAGTGTAGAAGAAAGAAAGGGACAGTAACTCCTTCAACTCACACCACTCAAAAACTCAGAAACTCCTCGAATAGGCAACGCTTCCCCAGTGGAGAAGGCTGTTGTTACCTATTCTGGGAAACTCCGGACATCATCAAGCTCCCCCTAGCAGCACTGTTTCAGGGCTATTTGGCCCTTCGTCAGTGAGTGGGTAGGTACCCAAGTGATGCAATGATGGCAAAAACAGTTATGAAGTATAACTCCACAATATGAGAGATGCCTGATGGTGTATGATGTATTTAGACTAAGGCGCATTTAGGGCTAGAGCCTCAAGCTGCGAACAAATTTAGACTATGTATATAAAGTGCTTAGCATCATAATACACAGCCATTTCTGAATAAACAGAAAATTTTTAAGGTGGCATCGTTTTAGGTTATATCTCATATTGTGAATACCTTCACAACGAGTTGCCATGATATTGCACTACTTCGAATAAGTAACGCTTCACCTAAGGAGAAGACTAATGTTACTTATTCTCAGATAGGTACCACCACCCAGACAGCACCGTTTCAGGGCTATTTGGCCCTTCTTCGGTGAATGGGTAGGTACCCAAGTGATGCAATGATGGCAAAAACAGTTATGAAGTATAACTCCACAATATGAGAGATGCCTGATGGTGTATGATGTATTTAGACATCATACACCACCGTATTTAGGGTGGTGGTACCTATCTGAGAATAAGTAACATTAGTCTTCTCCTTAGGTGAAGCGTTACTTATTCGAAGTAGTGCAATATCATGGCAACTCGTTGTGAAGGTATTCACAATATGAGATATAACCTAAAACGATGCCACCTTAAAAATTTTCTGTTTATTCAGAAATGGCTGTGTATTATGATGCTAAGCACTTTATATACATAGTCTAAATTTGTTCGCAGCTTGAGGCTCTAGCCCTAAATGCGCCTTAGTCTAAATACATCATACACCATCAGGCATCTCTCATATTGTGGAGTTATACTTCATAACTGTTTTTGCCATCATTGCATCACTTGGGTACCTACCCACTCACTGACGAAGGGCCAAATAGCCCTGAAACAGTGCTGCTAGGGGGAGCTTGATGATGTCCGGAGTTTCCGAGAATAGGTAACAACAGCCTTCTCCACTGGGGAAGCGTTGCCTATTCAAGGAGTTTATGAGTTTTTGAGTGGTGTGAGTTGAAGGAGTTACTGTCCCTTTCATTCTTCTACACTGTTTCTTTTCCTCTTCCACTCCTACTATAACTTTCCCTCTACCTTTTTTGCTTTTCTAAGTCTCATAGGGACAAGTGGATATTCGAGTAGATATTCACATACATACATCAAATAGCCCTGAAACGGTGCTGTCTGGGTGGTGGTACCTATCTGAGAATAAGTAACATTAGTCTTCTCCTTAGGTGAAGCGTTACTTATTCGAAGTAGTGCAATATCATGGCAACTCGTTGTGAAGGTATTCACAATATGAGATATAACCTAAAACGATGCCACCTTAAAAATTTTCTGTTTATTCAGAAATGGCTGTGTATTATGATGCTAAGCACTTTATATACATAGTCTAAATTTGTTCGCAGCTTGAGGCTCTAGCCCTAAATGCGCCTTAGCCTGCTTGTTAGTATAAAAATTCATATAATGCCAAATTCTCAAAGTGCCTTTTCAGTCAATCAACTTCAAGCTGTGGTATCAGACAGTCTGTTTATAATTTTGAACTGTATAAAAATTAAAAGCTGTAAAAGCGTTTATGTGATTAACTTTTATCTATATATTATAAATGACAATTATTGTTACCAGCAGACTACCAAAGCAAAACAAATTGAAGGAGCACAAAAAGATGATAAATTGCTAAGTCATTCACCAAATTATGAATATCTGACTTATGACTATCTTGCATGTGTACAAACCTCCATTATGATCAAAAATACAGAACAGTCCCTGGCTTGTGTATACCAATCTTACATATCCATGCTGAAAAATAAACTTTTTATTGTTATGATGTTCTACAGTGGGTATTTAGGTCAGCTGCTTCCTTTCTCATGAGCCAGAGCATTCCTACTCATGTTTAAACGTATGGAACCTGTTATGGTATATTTTGTGTCATATTCTTGCAGGTTTTACTCTTATAATTATGACAGAGAAACAATACAGTGATTATAAAAGTGCTAATGCTACTAAAAAACAAGATACAATCAGTCTTGAAGAGACATAATATGGTACAGAGCTTGAAATGGATACTGGAATGCTGTTCTGGTTCATCATGTCAGTAATGTCAAGCAAACACATGTTATCCTTATGAGCATTCCATTTTGTAAAATTTTTCTATTTCAAGAAATGTTGCAGAGCCACAAGTGCAATAAATCCATAACTTCTCTTGCATGTGGTCTGGGTTTTTCTGCATCCACAGTGAATGCCATAGCAAAAGAATTATATCTTTTTTTATTTAAAAAAATATTCTGTTTAATAAACAAGCTTGGCCACAGAGAACAGACGAGTTTATTGCTGCTGACCTGACAAGTAATATTATCTTAACCAATTCTGTGGTTGTACAGATTCAAAACATCAACTCAAATATGTGTACTATTGTGTTTCCATGATAAACACTTGCTAATTCATGTATGTATACGTATTACATATTTATGGATTGTGTAAAAAATGCAGTAAATGCAATCAGCCATCTTACTAATGCCACAATTTGTATGACTTTACATGATCCCTGAATTTTGTAAGATCCAACTAACATATGAGGGTCTGAAGAACAAAATCCATATATAAGAGATGTTTCAGAAATGAATAATCTCTGAATATTTTTTTCCCCTGATCAATTCTAGTCCTTGAGGTTGTCACAGACATTCTCTCAGATATGCCAGACAAGCTGTACTTGCTACCTGCGAGTCTAAAACGCTGATGGAACTGATATTCGGGTGACACTCAAGTCAAGTGGACCCAATTTCGGAGAGGTCCGGACAGTCTGTGACAGCCAAATCCTCTGCTCACACCTTCACGATGGTGGGACTGTTAGTAATCCTGGGTATAACCTCCATGCACAAGTACATGGTGGGTGACCACCCAGGTGTGAACCAATGTAAGCAGGGGTCGAGGTGTGGTGCCCACACCACATGGAGGAATGCCGCCCCTCTATGTTACCAGGTAGTACTAGGTGGTAGATGACTCTCATCAACCGGTGCAATACCACCACTTTGCTTATTGGAGGCTTGAAGTGGTGGAACCCATGTTTAGTCTCTAGAGCTAAGTTCCAGTCAACCCTTCCCTATCTCTTCCATCATGCAGTATGATTGATGACTTTGGAGGTTGGGATGAACATCATGGCGAGATCCATTATTCCTTACATTTCGAAGGTACAGCTCTAAAACGGTGTTCGCAGGCCGGCCACTAGTTAGTACACCAGACCGAACCTATTGGTAACTCTCTAGGAAGCTTTCGGATCAGCTAGTGTATAATCTTGCTACCTCTACTCTGCCAGATAGTGACTGGAGGGAGTCCGAGTAGTGTGTATGCTGGGAGCATTGTCGAGGCCACGTCATGTCAAGGATCTGGGTATATTCTTACCATATGTACACTATATCCAAAAATTTCATTACTTCATACAGCATGTCCCACCCACTTTTTCTTACTATTGAATACACCATGAATTGTCAAACTAATAGAGCAAGCTTATCTGTGAAAAGATCTAAACCTCCCAAGCACTTCCTAATTCATTCCACAAATATACGTGGTCAAAATTCTAATCTCAACGATGTCCATTTCCATTTGCAGTCTGCCAAACCCCATGTACTTTTTCTGACAGAATCTCAGTTATCGGTTGATTCAGCTACTGCTCGTCTCAGATACCCAAATTATTCTCTGTATGATTCCTTTCGCCTCAAAGGTGGTACTTGTACCAGAGACTTGGCAATTTGGAATCTCCTCTCTTTGATCTTCTCTGGCTTAAAATCTCTCTACCTCATTGTGTCAAATTCATCTGTTGTCTCTACTGTTCTCCCAATTCCACTAATCACTTGGAGCTCTTTGACTTCCTCTCTTTTCAACTTGACTTTCTCCAGTCCAACTTTCCTAACAGTGAGGTAATTTTCCTTGGTGATTTTAATGTTCACAACTCCAGCTGGCTTCCGTTTTCTAGTCACACTGACCCAGCTGGTCGAGATTCTGAGGATTTTGCAATTACTAATGACCTTGCACACATTTACCTACAAGAATACTGGACAATCCTATTCATACAGCAATACGCTTGATCTTTTGCTCAAAAACAACCCTTCTAAGCACACGGTTGAAGTGAGAGGTTCTTTAGGCACTTCAGATCACAACTTGGTGATTGTCTCTTCTCCAATGGAACCTTTATCTCATGGGTATTCCCAACCCCGTGTTGTTTGGCATTACAAGAATGCAAAATGGGATGACCTGCGAGACTTCTTTTCTTCTTTTCCTTGGTCGGATTACTGTTTAAAAACTTCTGATGTCAACGTTTGCTCAGATCATGTCAGTGAAATTATTCTTGCAGGAATGGAATCCTTTATCCCACACTCCACTTTAAAATCCCATCCTTTATCTAAACCTTGGTTTTCCAATAAATGTGCTAAGGCTGACACGATCTTCCATCAAAAGGATGTCAGAAGGATTTTGAAGAATCTTGATGCTAAGAAAGCTCCAAGTCCCATTGGTATTTCTCCACTTGTTCTCAAAACTTGTGCTCCTGAACTTACTCCTATTCTTTGCCGCCTTTTTTTCACTTTCTTATTCCAAAGGTGTTTTTCCTTCTGCTTGGAAATTTACTCATATCCAGCCAGTTTCTAAAAAGGGTGACAAATCCGTCCCATTGCAATTACTTCTACTCTTTCTAAAGTAATGGAGAAATCAATTAACCGCCAACTCTTAAACTACCTAGAAACCTTCCATCTGATCAACGATCGCCAGTATGGATTCCGTCAGTGTCGATCCACTGGTAATATTCTGGCTTATGTTACCCATTGGTGGACTAATTTGATGGAAAGGTTCGGGGAAACACAAGTAGTTGCTCTTGACATCTCAAAGGCTTTCGATCGTGTTTGGCATAAAGGTCTTCTAAACAAGCTTCGATCTTATGGTTTGCCAACTGTTTTTAGTAATTGGTTATCCAGTTTTCTCTCTGATCGCTCACTGAGGGTGATGGTAGATGGCTCTCTGTCTTCTAACTTCTCCACTAATGCTGGTGTTCCCCAAGGTTCAGTTCTTTCCCCCACTCTTTTCCTCTTGTATATTAATGACCTTCTTCCATTGACTGGAAATCCTATCCATAGTTTTGCTGATGATAGCACCACTGATATGATGATAGCATTCCACTTTCCATTTTGAGAAACCTTGTCCTGCTCAATCAGCATCAATTTCTCGAAAATCTGCTACCAATTCCTTAAATGCCGATCTTCAGGTAATTCTCCAGTGGGGCAAAGACAACTTAGTTGATTTCAACCCTTCTAAAACTCAATCTTGTCTTATATCTCGCAAAAAGGATTCTTCTGCTCCTATGCTTATCTTTAGTGACATTCCGATTTCTAGGCAAAATGATATATCTCTTTTGGGGATTACCCTGACTTCTAATCTCTCTTGGCACAAGCACATTACAAATATTGCTTCCTCTGCATCTAAAAAACTTGGTTTTATCTTTTGCTCTCGGCGTTACTTTTCTTCCAAACAGCTGCTCACTCTGTGTAAATCAAAAATCCGCCCTGCCATGGAATCTTGTTCCCACATCTGGGGGAACCTCTCTCAGGTTTCTTGATTCCATTCAGAAGAGGGCAGTTAATTAATGATTAATGATTCATCTCTAACAGAGTCTCTCCACTCGCTCTCTCATAGACGTACTGTTTCTGCTGCATGCCTCTTCTACAGATACTTCCATGGGCACTGTTCTTTTGAATTGTCTTCTATAATTCCCACTCTCTCTTTCATAACAGTCTGAACACGTGCCGCCACCAGCCAACATCCATTTACTGTCCAACTTCAAACTCACAGAACCAACTTTTCATCTTCCTCGTTTATTCATTCAACTGCCGTTTTCTGGAACAACCTTCCTTCATACGTATTTCCTGAAAATTACAGCCTACAGAAGTTCAAATCCAATGTCAACAAATATCTTCTTTCGTCTTCTCAACCTCCAACCCAAGCACGGTACTAAGTACTATAGGTTCTAATACCTCTCGTGTTTGGGGTTTACATAAAAAAAATAATAAAAAAAATTAAAAACAAATAAATTCCTAAGTCTGTGAGTGACCAGCCCACAAGTACTCTTCAATATCTGGAAATTTAAAATCCCCCATTATAAGACGTTGTGATTTCCTTGCTCACTCTTTCTCTTACAGCTGTTCATTGTACTCATTCAAGTCTTTAGGCCTAAAACCCACTCCTACTCTCATTTTTGCTTTCCCAGTGCTTATATCACCAAACTGGCTCAACATTGCACTGGCCATTCATATCAACTGGATGCACCTTAGATTTTATGTTCTTAACTAAGAGAGCATGACCCCCCCCTCAATCCTGTCCATCCTTTTTGTACACACTGTACTCCCCAAATTCAAATTCTGCATCCCTTATATCTGAGTAACACCCGTGTCTCTGATATCTCAACAATGTCTGCATTTTATGTCTTGACCAGCACTTCAAATTCATCAAATTTATTTACAGTGCTACTAGTATTGGTGTAAATGCAAGTATATATGCACCTGTTCTTACTCTTAGTTATCCTAACACAATCCATGTTTATTCCATGATGACTCCCAGCAGTCCTTGAAATCCCCAGCACTTGCTTTCCAGACTGCTGTTCATTCCAATAGAAGCAATGCAAGAATCACACCCACAAGCTAGCAGTTAGCAGTTTTCTGACCTAACTGATGCTATCAAGACAGTTCCTAACACTGCCTTGATAGCATCAGCATCTTGCACACTTTCTATTTAAGTGTATCCCATCCCTGTAGAAGCAGTCTGTCCTCTTAGGGAAGAAGCAGTTGAAGAAATCTCTCCTGTTAAGGAGAGACTGCTTCTACAGAGATGGGATACACTTAAATATAAAGCACAGACTACACTGGGAAAAATTCTACCCCATGAGCCTTGCACAAAATGACAACAAAGCTCACATCATGTACTCCCTCCTATCATGTCTGGGCAGAATTGCCAACACTTTCAAAGTTAACCCTAATTCCTGACTTTTTTTAAACTTTGACCTATACTTGTTAAGTAAGTCTGCAGATCTCTTAATCTTAATGTCATTATTCCAATGTGTACAACAATATCACCTTCAGTGCCCTTAAAAGATGATATCAGCTCTACAACATCATTACATTTTTCCCCTGGTGGACATACCCTGGTCCTATTCCACTTATTCTTTTTGCACAATATATTTCCCATTTCACTGCCAAAAGAGCGACCAACAACAACTAGCTCCTGTGGGACCAAGCATTCTGCTCTGGAGGTTGCCACTGTGTTGCTTGACGCTCAAGTGTTGAAGAGGACAGCTGAGATCTTGATAGGCCACCAATTTAAATTCTTCACGGGGATCCACCCTGGGCTTCATGCTCTGGTAAAGGCCCATAACAATGTTCAACTGACACCTAATATCCTCAAACTCTTTACATCAAACACACACAAAGACATCCAATTTGGCAATATCATGGCAATAGCATATAAAGAAAGATTCTTTATATACAGGTGACCCCCGCTTAACACTGATAATTCTTTCCGGAAAAAATAGAGCGCTAAGTGATCGCCGCATTCCCATAAGGTAACATATGTATTTGTAAGTTGCAGTTGGTACCATAGGATATTTCCTAATCAATAATAAACGGTAGTGAAAAGATGCACAAATGTTGGTCAAAATATTTAATATTCAAATATTTGTACATATAAAATATTCTGCATTACATACATATATAATTATGTGATAACTACTTACGTATCAAAATTAAACTTAAAATTCATTCCAATTAAAATCATGAATTTAATTGATCTAAATTGATTTTAATTAAAGAATTTAATCATGAAAAATGTGTCGATTTTGGGTTGTACTTTGGTTCTCTTCCTGGTAAACTAAAAGGGATTTTAATTTTAGATCTCCCACAGTGTTTCCACCCAACAATAAAGTCAACCGATCTTTCGCCACTTTGAAACCTGCCGTGTTTTTTTCTTCTTTCAATATGAAACTTCTTTTAGGCATTCATTTCCAAAAAAGTCCTGCTTCATCCATGTTAAAAACTTGTTGAGAAGTTTAAAACATAATACCCCTCTTCAATAATTTTAACAAGTTGTTTTTTGAAAGTTTCGGCTCCTTGATCTGCACTTGTGGCTTCTCCCTGGATTTTAAATCTATTCAACCAGCCCTTACTAGTTTTAAATGGTTCCACTTTTTTTATTTTTGATGAGTTTTCTTCAGATCATCATATAGGCTAATCTCTCTCTCTCTCTCTCTCTCTCTCTCTCTCTCTTTTTTATATTAACTTAACTGAATTCTGCAATGGATATTATCTTCAATAAAATTAGTTAGTCTCTCCTTTTCAATCCTAATAGCCGGCTTAGCCCTAGTTGCTTGCAGTGGAACAGCTGTCTTTCCCGCTGCTAAAATTAATTCTTTATTTTTTATAATTGTTCTTACAGTTAAACTTGCCAGTCCTAAATTATGGCACACATCCACTTGTCTTTGACCGGAATCGACTCGCTTCAAGACGTCTAATTTAATTTTCAAGTTCAGTCTTTTTCTTACATTTGTAGTCTTCGTACTGTGTCTAGATGTTGGTTTTTTTTTTTTTTTTTTTAATTATTATTATCCGCCATTATTAACTATTTGAAAATGTAACCACATTGGTTGCATTAATTATGATACAATGTTTGAGTAAACTGTCCGTTACGCATGATGTCTAATCCGGAGTCTAGTCATCACTGAGTGATGACTAGACTCCGGATAAATGCATATAACGCAAATATTACAAGCAATATACTTGTTCATTTTTTAAAATGTTGATCTCGGAACTATGTAACAAGTCATTGTACTGCAATTAAATTAGCATGCGAGAAAATTTCACTGAGTGTGGGAAAATTTCTCAAGTCTGTGTGGGAAACGTTTTAATGCTGCTTTGCTATTAATTTTAAAGCTATCGACTGCATCAAATGAAACGATTTCGTTAAATATTCCAAAAATGCAATCTTTAAAAGAGCATTATAACTCATTTAAATCTTTAAAAGAGTTATAGTCAGATACGGGTTATAATATAAGAACATTATAGCAAATCAGTATAAAGCGAACCGTGTTATAACGAGGGCCTGCTGTATATATATATATACACGTATCATACCATCACTCAGTCGCTTAACACTATGATATTATTGTTTGTTGCATTCACGCCTACATCTCAATCAATATATCATTCTTGACTTCTGCTCCAGACCGATAACATGCATTGCCTGTTTACCGGGCATGCAGCGTGAAGCTGCAGTAGTGGCAAACCAGTTTGTCCCATAAGTTTCCCATGGTTCTCGGATTGGCTTTCTTTACCTTAGCCACAGAAATAATAATTACACTTTTAATTTTAAATCAAAAGTTAAATGAAATAATAACAGTACTCTAATTCACCGGTTAATCAGCAATAATACTTCTATACTACTAAGTTTACATTTATTGTATTATGCTATACCGTTATGCTTGTAAGTTATAATTTAATTATAATATATAATAAACTTATCTAATGCCAGCCTATGTGATTCAAACTTCCGATCTACCTATTTACGAATTAAAACACTTGAATATCCTCTACCACTCAGTGAATTAGTACTATAACAATGGCAGTAAAATTTCAATATAACACAATAGCGGCAAAAGTCTACTGTGGTTTCTTAAGCAATTCTAAATGCTTTACTGATTCAATCAGAAAATCACCAAAAATAACTACACTACTAATTTTTAAATCAAAAGAAGTTATAGAAAAACAATAATTTTTAAACAATAAAGAATGTTCCACTTAGCAGATCTGAAAATGTTGCTTGTTCAGCCTTAGAATTTAAATTAACAAAGTATTACAGAAATTAAACTGTTGCCAAAATTTTATTCACTAGTGAAGTTAAAATTAGGCTACTGAAGTTATCAGAAAAAATTTAAATTAGCAGAAATACCTTAGAAAATTAAGGAGATTAAATTTACAAATATTATAAAATCAATTTCCCAAAATTACTGAAATAAAATTTACAAAATTACTGAAATAAAATTTACAAAATTACCGAAATAAAATTTACAAAATTACCGAAATAAAATTTACAAAATTACCGAAATAACATTTAAAAATTACAGAAATTTAAATTTTTAAACAAAACTTTTGTCTACCTGACACCTATTGTTAATCCCCCTTCAGTTAATCCCCCCATCTGCTCTCTTCAACTTACTACTCGCTTGTCAATGCACCACTCTCTGGGATCATCACTGAGTGTGTGAGTCACAAACTTGGCTGAAATACATCACACTCCCAAAACTTGTATTAAAACTAATGCTCCTGATCTAAACAAAAAAAAAAAAAAAAAAAAAAAAGCAGCAACTAAATCATTGATTTTTGAAGCTGAATGGGAGCCAGAGCAAGGATCATCTTTAACAAGCAGCCCTCCTTAAGATTTTCAAACCATGGAAAAGTCTTGGAATGACACACAGCATCTTCTCCAAAAGCTATTTTTAACATTTCTGGGTTTCTGTTATGCTTTTCACTAACATGACACAAAATTTGATGCAAATTCATTGCTCAGTAACATCGCTCATTTTAAAATGTGACAAAACACAAAAAACACCTTCTATTCAATGCATTCTAATTCAGACTGACTGTAATTATATGTGATTTGTGTATCTATATGCATCACTAAACATGTTGCAACAAGTGACAACTCACTACAAAGTCAGTCTCCAAACTTTTTTAATCACACCTTATATATCACAGAGAAGTCATTTTACATGTTTTACTTCATGAGTATGAACTTTTTTTATTTATTTACTAATAAGTGTAAGTATCTACTTACAGTGTTTCGTCATAAGTGATTCTGAAATAATCATATTTATTTAACTGGCACACTTTCTGTTAAAGTGCATCAAGAAGAAAGAATGTCGTGTTACAAGCCCCTCTGCAGAATTCATTTAAGTGAATTCTTGCTAAATTAAATATATACTACTTAACTCACTTATACATGCCTTTTCATCACATTGATTTTATTAATTTCCATTATATGCTGTTAGAATGATTCAGTTAATGTAATACATTTAAATGGGATTAGAATTTCAAATTGGGCTCCCAAGTTTGTGTTCAAACTAACAAGATGCTCATATCCTAATTGGATACGATATTAAAAGATTTAGAAGGATTAAGAAATTATTACTACAAATCATATCTTAACATAGCCAAAAAACAATTAGCTACCAGAAAACTAAAGTAAACCTGTAGTTCCAATCTTGTGGAACTACAGGTTTACTTTAGTTTATGTAACTAATTTATGTAAATTTAAAAATATGTTCATTAGGTATTAATACTAATACAAAATTAATCATGTTTGTTATTTGATTTTTAGGAGCATTAGCAACTAAGGCCACATTGCTCCGGGAATATGCAGTGGTCATTCCCTGACCTTTCCGCATCCTCCGTATTTGGTGGTGACGGGCTCGAACCCCGGTCTAATCAAGAAGCATGTGCTACGCACTGTTGCTCCTTCTCACCTAGCTATGGAGGCGCCAAAAAATTAATAATAAAAAATATCATGGAATACTCAATGAAACTGAAGAGAAAATACTAACTTTTAAATGTTAAGAGGTTGTTTACAATATTATAAATAACATAAAAATTAAAAAGAATTGCTATGTATACTTACTGGTGGTCCTGGTAATCCAGGAAAGCCACGAGGCCCAGGAAATCCTCGTGGACCCTGCAAATAGAAGGACTGAATTAGGAGGTAATTTCATTTAATTCTTCAAGAAAAATAAGCAGCACCACAAACTTCAATACTGAATGTTTTTAATGTATTATTGCATTATTGTATTTTAATATTTAATTAATACATTAAAATTTTAGTCCTCTAACCTCAGTTATCAATTACAATGTAGATATAGTGAAAACAGAATGCTATGAAGCTGGATTTATTCTGAGCAAAAATTATGCATTTTGTATTACTACATCTATTAATTTATTTTTAATAGTGAAGACACTGATCTCTTGGTGTCTGATCTCTTGGTGGCTGCAACATCATAAAATTCCAATTCCCATCCAATGTTGTTTTTTTTTTTTTTTTTTTTTTTTTGGTAGCTGTTGGCGCATCGGCTTCTGTGGCCATAATGTACCTCCCAGGGTTTTTGCAGTACTTTGATCCAAGCCCGAGGCGGGATTCGAACCCGCGACCTTTGGGTTGCCAGGCAGGCACTTTACCCACCCAGCTAGCCCGGTCGGCCATCCAATGTTGCAGCTGCTGTGACAGGTAGTGTTGTTTTCCCCACTGTGCTGACATAATTACCATACTGCAGTCTATACTTCATATAAGCAATGTGAAAAACTAGATGAATGTTTATGTTCAATTGGTAACAGCAAGCTACAGTTGTTTTTCTTCATTTAGAAGCTACAGCATATCATAATCTGTGTAAGTGAACTATTTAGAAAAGGCACCAACAATTGAAAAAATTGAGAAATCGTTAAAATTTTCTGAATCAGAATCTGAATGAACCAAAAGCATGTTTTGTGTAACATGGAACTAAATGAAAAAATTTATATAAAGGAACACCTGTCTGAAGAGTGGACAGATGAATTGCATTTTTCAAGAATCTATTTAGCAGAAAGAGATTTCTGGAGCTATTTTTGGATGTTGCATATCTTCCCAACAAGAAAAATAATAGGAATTCAAAGTAAGAGACCTAAATTAAAAAATATTTTTATTGATCTGAATGCATATTTTTTATAAGAAGAAGTTAAAGGGAATCACCAAGAAAGAGAAGAATAATGATATCCAGCTTGGCACACCAGGGTCCTGAGCTGGATATCATCATTCTTCTCTTTGTCGGTGATTCCCTTCTACTTCTGGCTCTTGTTTTCTCTCTCAGGGAGTAACTCAATTTTTTTTGTGGCTAGTGCAGCAAAAGCCTCAGGCTTTCTTGCACCATATGGCTAATAATAATAATAATAACTATCACATTAAATGAAACTACTATTGGTTTTTAGAATTTCATTCAAATGTTGGCCAGACTTGACTTTCACCTCAAGGATTATACTTCATCTCATCCAAAAGCTGCTTCACAATATTGAAAATATTATGAAGGAATTTTTGGATAAGGTGAAGATAAGATTTGGATAAGATTAAAAAGTGGATAAAATTGTTTTTCTGGATTTTGGGTGTCTCACCTGTGAATAGTTTCATTATGATGAAGCTGATTGATAACTCCAAAGAACCTTCACCACAAGCAGTTTTGAAATAAGTTGCTGGTTCAAGTCAGTACAACATGTCCATTCTTTCTAGAAAAAGGTTATTGAGTTCAGATGCAGAGAGAGAGAGAGACTATGTACTATCCTCAGTTTGTGATGACAGATGAGAACCCAAATAAGAAGAAAGACTATCACTATGTAATAACAGAAATATTAGAAGTGGAAGAAAAGAAACAGTTTGGTTCTATGAGACATTCCTGAAACCAGGATTGTGGATTTTGAAAAGTTCAAGAAATAGCACAAACTAAAATCATAAAAATAATTAACATTAAAAATGTCTTATCATACAGTTTTATATATACCAACTCATGCAAAGCAAAAATATATAATATTTGAAATTTTTTTTTTTAGAGCTGAACATAATTATTCAAATAATTATGTTCAGCTATATAATAATTTTGTACTGCAAGGGATTAATATAATTCATGCTTATTAAATAGATAAATGAATTACAATAATTTAGTAATTTTTAGATAATTAAAAGTTAATAAATTAATTAACCAAATCTTATGGCCAAAAAAATAGCCAAAAGTTATGTGAGTTAGTGTACTTCATTTTATCTATTTAGTAATCTTATAGATACATAGATATCTTTTACACAACATATTAGAGTTTAAGATTATGTCACAATGAATGCCATGCAAGGTTTATTCCGGTACCAGACTTATTGTAGGATTTATTCTTAGAAAATGTGGTGCAAGTTAAAATTTTCCACAGAAACAATAATATAATAGGGAATTTCAGTTCTAATCAATGGCCCAATTTTCAACCTTTTATAGATTTGAATACTGAGTATTTAAAGGAACACATATCAAATACATTTCTTTAAAACCTGTTGGACAGTTTTAATCACAATCCAACAACCAGACTCCAATATTCCATAATAATGTAAAGAAATAGAGCAGAAAGAATAATAATGTAAATAAATATAGCAGAAAGAATAATAATGTACATAAATATAGCAGAAAGACTATCATATTAGAAATAAAGAGGAAATGTTAGAACTTTTCTCTTTATTTCTAATATAATGGCCTTTCTGCTATATTTCTTTCAACATGATCAACTGAGCAGCAAACTTTATTTTATCAGACATTTTTAAGGATGAAATATGAAATCAAAAATTCCAAAATTACATAGGCATTTTAGTACTGGAGCATATCCAGAATGCCTAGCTGTTTCGGTAACATGTGTTTCTTTGTGTGCAGACTAGAAAGTAAAACTATATAAAAGAATATGTGTAAGGCTGTAAGCAATAACCTTTCTTTTATAAAAAAAAAAAAAAAAAAAAAAAAGCCGGTATGGATGAAACACATAAAAATGCTTTAAATAAATTTTTAAGTTTGAAATATTAAATCAAAACTGCCAAAAATAAACAAGCATTTAGTGCTGAAGCATAACAGTTGTCATCTGCCTCCTGATGTGTGCCATGAGCTGTTTTAAATTTCCATAAGTAATATTATCATATGGGTGGCATTTGCTTGTGACATAAATGCAGAATAAATTAAAACTGCATAAATCTAGGCCCACCATAATTGGTAGACTAACTTATATAATTTTTTAATTTTGTTTAATTATGTTTATATAATTTAATTATATAATTTTGTCAATTATGTTTATGAATTTAATCATGTAATTTTATTTAATTATGTAAAAGGAGGGGAAAAAAGCATTGCTGACTTAAGAGCTTCTCTGCTTGTCATCTTTATCTACAAAGTAATATAGAGTGTAATTTTTTTATGATTTATGAAAATTATCCTTATTAAAATCAATTCCTGGTTAAATAGCAATAATCTGGTTATTGCTATTAGCAAATGCATTTCTTCCCAGTTTTATAATTTATTATTATTTCAACATATAGAGTGGCATATCCTCCAATACAAGGAAAAGTACCAATCACCTTAGTAAAAAATGTTATGCTTAGCAATAGTAAAATTATATAAAACAGATCATGCTTCCCCATCTTCAATGCTGATATTCAAGTCTCCCCATTAGTAATTACCTTTCTGATGATACTGAATTGGTGAATTCTCCCTCATAAATTACAATATCTGGGCACAATTATATTTCATTTGTAACAAAGGGAAATATAAACTGTGTCCAGCATTTATAACTAGAAAATTCACACAATGTGCAAATCAGCCTGTGAACGCACACTAATAATGCCTGCAATACGGCCTTAGATATCAGTGAGTTATAAAATCAACAACAACCACAAAATAATTAATTCATACACAAATGCTTCCCATTTTATTACTTTTCTTTTTCATATACTTGAGTAATTTCCTCTGTATCCCACTCCTTAGAACTATAATTACCTTTAATTCAATCTATAAATATAGTAATTTCATTAACATCATTACAATGACATGAAAAAATTTAACTTATTTTCAATCAAACTAGGAATTTCTAACATTACCAATCTTATTTCCATGAATCTGTTGTGCATATTTTATTAATTTCAATAATATTTCGCCAGGGGCTCACATGTGGTGAGTATGGGCTTGGCATACAGTGGGTCCTGAGCTGGATATCATCATACTTCTTTTTCTTGGTGATTCCCATCTACTTTTCTTTCTTTCTTTCTCTCTCTCTCTCAAGGTAACTCAGAATTTTTTTTTTTTTTTTGGCTAGTGCAGCATAATTCTCAGATTTCCTTGCACAATATGGCTAATAATAATAATATAAATGAAACCATAACAGTAATACCCAACAGCATGCCACTGGCCATAATATTTGATCAACATATATATAATCTACCCATTAGGTGAATCTGTAATGTTAACAATCAAGATAATTACCTTGTCAAATTTGATCTACTCCGATAATTTTATTTTTACTTTTCTTGTGAAATTATCAAGATAGCCTAGCACAATATAACAATCTCTGCATATGCCTTTATCACTAATGAAAACTGGTTCTACTTTTATGGTGTTCAAATCTATGGGGCATTGTGTAATCTATGCTTGTGTTCACTGTTCTATGAAAACAGATAACTGAATAAAATTAAAAAAAAAAAAAAAAAGTTGCAACATAATAAAGGAACTGGATATAGCTGATTATAGTGGTGAAATTTAAAATTTAACAAAAAAGAGATACAAAGGAACTGGCTACAGCTAATTACAGTGTAGAAATTTAACTGTTTGTAACACTTCTATTATTCTTTCTGTGTGCTGTAATATGAGTCAGTAACCAGGGAAAACTGGAAACACAGAACTGTAAAATATGAAGAAATCATATTTTACCATTCTGCAAAATGATTCAACAAAAACATTATAATGAATAAGTAATGGGAGCCCTGCTCTCCCTCTACCTTTGAGTAACTACTTATGGTCTGAATTGAAAAGGCCCTTAAAAATCCTGATCTCCAAAGTGATTTGTGTGCAGATCTCTCCATAACAAGTGGCATAACCAGTATATTGCTACACAGATTGTGTGTGTGTGTGTGTGTGTGTGTGTGTGTGTGTGTGTGTGTGTGTGTGTGTGTGTGTGTGTGTGTGTGTGTGTGTGTGTGTGTGCGCGCGCGCGCGCGCGCTTGCGTGCGTGCATAAAAAAAAAATTTCATCATCCATACCCTTCAAGAATTTGTCTAGTCTTTCCTTGAATTTTTTCGACTCATCCACTTCCACAACAACTGATGGAAGCCTGTTCCTACAATTAATCACCCATTGGCTGAAGGCAAACTTTCACACATCTATCCTACAACTATCCTTATTCAACTTTATGAATAAGGATAGTAAATTTATGCCCTCTTCATGTATGTAATCTCAGCAAGACGAAGAATGCCATTTACATTCACTCAATTCATTCAAAGGGTTAAAACACTTCAATTAGATCACCCTGCAAGTGCCTAAAGCTGCAATTTTCAGAAATAAAGCCTTTCTAGGTAAGAGCAGCCTTTTGTTCCTTTCACCAATCTGGTTACCCTTCTATGCACCTGTTCCAGCAGATCTACATCCTTCCTAAAGCCTCAAGACCTATATAAAACACTCAAGATGCAGCCTAACTATGGCCTTGTACAAAGGGATAATCATCCCCTTATCCCTGATACAGAAAAGTTTCTGTACATCACTTTGTCAATGACAAAAGCCCATGAGCTGTTCTGGCAGCATGTCTAACTGCTCAGAGAATTTCATATCTGACTGCACTATTACCTACAGGTCTTTTACATTTTCCACTACCCTGAGTGTAGCACCACACAGTTAATAAGTTATTCTGGGATTACTGCTACTCATATGCAATACCTTGCATTTGTCAAGGTTAAACTTCAACTGCCATTTCTCAGCTTGTTGACCCAATTTTAATGATACCTTCATCAGTATCATTAATAAATAATGAAAACAACAATGGGCCCAGAACGGAACCCTGGGTACTCCACTGATGACATGAGTCAACAAAGAGCAGTGCCCACTGATAATCACTCTGTCTTCTTCCACTTAACCATCCCTTTATCCATAGCAACAACCTGCCTTTAATGCAATATTGCTCCAATTTATATAGCAATCTTTTAGGTGCAAAATTATAAAAACCTTTCCTGAAATCCAAGTATATGATATCAAAATTATTTTTTCCATGCAGTTCCTTGCATCATAGTAAACTATCAGACTGATTAGACAAGACCACTCCTTAAAAAAAATGCATGCTTTGACTGCACTATAATTGCATTCCTGTCCGGATGGTCTTGCATTACTTCTTTAACCAGTGACTCCATCATTTTCCATGGAACAGATTTTCAGCTAACATGTCTGCAATTACTCATGTCACTCTTTGATCCCCTTTACGAACTGGAGATACATCTCCAGTCCATCCCTGATTCCAAGGATGCTCTCATAATTATGACAAAAGGTTTGCATAAGTCCTTTGCTCCCACTTTTGATATGATTGGATAGATCCCATCCACCGCAGGTGCCTTTATTATGTCTTTATTAAGGGCACAAAGAGTGATATTGTTCTACACGTTGGTACTAATGACATTAAGAGTAGGAGACCGGCGGAATTACTTAACAAGTACAAGTCAATGCTGAAAACAAGCTGTGAGTTAGGGTTGAATTTGAAAGTGACTGCAATTCTGCCCAGACACAATAGGAGGGAGTATATGACGAGAGACTTGTCGATCAATTCGGCCCTGGAGAGATTGTGCAAGGCTCGTGGGATAGAATTTTTCTCAGCCTGGTCTGTGTTTGTTAACAGGAGAGACTGCTTCTACAGGGATGGGATACACTTAAATAGAAAGGGTGCAAGAATATTTCCTGATGCTATCAAGGCAGAGTTAGGTGGGTCGGAAAACTGCTAGCTCGGGGGGCTACACGGACTAATAGATTAACAGTAGCCGCTAGCAGAGGTGAAAGTGATTCTTGTACTGCTCCTATTGATATACAATTGAGAAGCAGCCTGGAAAACAAGGCAATGGGGATTTCCAGGACTGCTGTGAGTCATAGTGGAACAAGTAAATACATGAGCTGTTTTAGGGTAATAAGAGTAGAAACAGGTGCATGTATACTTGCATGTAAACCAATGCTAGGAGTATAGTTAATAAATTCGATGAGCTTGAAGTGCTAGTCAAGACATCAAAGGCAGATATAGTTGGAATATCAGAGACGTGGTGTCACACAGACATAAGCAGTGCAGAATTGGAATTTGGGGAGTACAGTGTGTATAGAAAGGATAGACAAGACAGGAAGAGTTTGTTAGTTTGTTTGTTATTTGGTTTTTAGGAGCATTAGCAACTAAGGCCATATTGCTCCGGGAATATGCGGTAGTCATTCCCTGACCTTTCCGCATCCTCCGTATTTGGTGGTGACGGGCTCGAACCCCGGTCTAATCAAGAAGCGTGTGCTACGCACTGCTGCTCCTTCCCACCTGGCTACGGAGGCGCCCACAGGAAGAGAGGAGGGGTTATGCTGTTAGTTAAGAAACACATAAAATCTAAGGAAGTGCATCCAATTGGTGTTGGTGGAAAATGCAATGTTGAGTCTGTTTGGTGTGACATAAGCATGAGAAAGGAAAAATGAGAGAACAGGATTTTTCCATTAAGAAGGTTCTCATGTGTTGTCCCTAAATAGAAGCCCAAGGGCTTCTTAACGGAAACAGGTTTATTTTGAAATAATATTTATTTGATTAATGAAAGGTTATTTTTATTTTAAATATTGCAACAATAGAACATTATGAAATTAAAAATTATTCTTATTATCTTAAAAATATATAAATATATAAGACAAATAATAATTGCAAGAAGAGAATTATTTATATTGGTAATTTTCATTCAGAACCTGTTGTATCAGAGCAATCCGAGTTAGTAGTGGAAGAATTGTTGTTTTCGTCTTCATCCAATGCCATTAATTTTTCATCACTTCCATCACTAGCAGACAGATCATCAGATTCAATTTCAAGTCCATGATTGTTTTCAAGGATAATTTGCAATTTTTGATTTAATATATTGGTCACTGGTACTTCTTGTCCATTTGCAGCAATGTCGCAACATTCAAATGCTCTTTGAATTGATTTTGATTGGATTGTATTACAGGAAGAAATAACAATTTAAATAATCTTTTGGTAAGATGGTCTTTTTCTATATCCTTTTGGAGTAAATTCAGCAGTTTCTTCTCTTACCCGATTATCCCATTCCTTTCTCATAGCAGCTTTGAAACTGGAATTTATGGCACATCTAGGGGCTGCGTGTAGTGCATTGTCTTTCCGGGAATTATTACTGCTTTTGAGCCATAATTTTTAAAAAGATATTTTAAAATTTCTTCTTTCTTATGAGTTCCATAAGAATCCCAAATAATTACTGATGGAGTGTTACTAAAAAAGATAAAATAAGATTGTGCAAGGCTCAAGGGGCAGAATTTTTTTCAGCCTGGACTAAACTTGTTAACAGGAGAGACTGCTTCTACAGGGATGGGATACACTTAAATAGAAAGGGTGCAAGAATATTTGCTGATGCTATCGAGGCAGTGTTAGGTGGGTCAGAAAACTGCTAGCTTTGGGAGAGACAAAGACTAATAGATTAAGGAACCACTGGCAGAGGTGAAAGAGATTCTTGCACTGCTTCTATTGGAATGAGCAGAACCCTGAAAACAAGAAGCAGGATATTTCAGAGACTGCTGGGAGTCATTGTGGTACAAGTAAACACATGGGTTGTGTTAGGGTAGCTAAGAATAGAAACAGGTGCATGTAGACTTGCATGTACACCAATGCTAGGAGTTTAGTAAATAAATTTGAGGTATTGCTCAAGACATCAAAGGCAGATATTGTTGGGATATCAGAGAAGTGGTGTCACACAGATATAAGGAATGCAGACCTGGAATTTGGGGAGTACAACGTCTACAGAAAGGATAAACAGGATAGGAAGGGAGGAGGGGTTATGCTATTAGTTAAGAAACACAAAATCCAAGGAAGTGAAGTAAGTCGACATCGCTGGACATTGCAGTGTCGAGTCAGTTTGGTGTGACATAAGCATTGGGAGATCAAAATTGAGCGTAGGAGTGTGCTATAGACCTAATGACTCTGATGAGTATAATAAGAAACTGTACAGGGAAATAGAGTGGGCCAGTAAATCAGAGAGTCTTATAATGGGGAATTTTAATTTCCCAGATACTGACTGGAATTTGGGGGCCGGTCACTCACACACTAGCAAGGCTTTTGTGGATTTATTGGATGATTGTTTTCTACATCAGCATGTTCGGGAGGCAACTAGACGGAGTAATACTCTTGATTTTTTGATTATCAGTAGTGATTCTTCATGTATTAAGAATCTGCAGATAAATGAACCACTAGGTGGCAGTAATCACAGTGTGCTGAAGTGGGATTTACTCAAAGAGGTAATTACCATTAGGGGTAAAGGGATGGGTTATTGCTTTCGTAAAGGCGACCACGATGGACTGAGACAGTATTTAAATTCTATACAGTGGGACCAACTAATGATGTTACCAACAGCAAATTCAAAATAGGAAGCATTCAAAGAACTTATCTTGGAAGCTACTAGGCTTTACATACCAACTAAGAAATATTGT
Source organism: Mastigoproctus giganteus (assembly GCF_048544385.1). Lineage (NCBI taxonomy): Eukaryota > Metazoa > Arthropoda > Arachnida > Uropygi > Thelyphonidae > Mastigoproctus > Mastigoproctus giganteus. Next base: position 101,024,164 of record NC_143576.1, on the reverse strand, counting down.
TCAAGGTTTAGGCCTAAATGGATGTCAGATGAACTAATGAGACATATGGCAGAGAATAAAAATGCATGGGATACATACAAATTAACACGTGACACAGAAGCCTATGATAGATACAAGTTGATCTGTAACCAAGTTACAAAGGAGGTTAGGCAGGCGAAGGCAGATTACGAGAAATCTTTGGCAAGGGATGGAAAGAAAAACAGCAAAGAGTTCTTTATTTATATAAACTCTAGAAGGAAGGGGATGAATCAGATTGGTCCACTTGATATCGATGGGTCAATAGTTGATGATCCTGCTCAGGTAGCTAACAAACTAAATGAATATTTTGCATCGCCATTCACACATAAGGAGTTAATCAGCGAGGGGAATGCCAGAGGTGTATTCAAATATGGCAGTAAGCTAGAGAATCTTGTAATAATTGAAAGTAAAGTGGAGGAGAAATTGTTGAAGATAAACACAAGAAAGGCACCTGGGGTGGATGGGATCTATCCAGTTATATTAAAGGAGGCAGCAAAGGAAGTAAGCAAACCCTTAGCCATAATTATGAGAGCTTCCTTGGACTCGGGGGGAGGTTCCCACAGACTGGAGATGTGCAAATGTGACCCCAATTCACAAAGGAGGATCAAAGGCTGACACAAGTAATTATAGACCTGTGAGTTTAACTTCTGTTCTTGTAAAATTAATGGAGGCGCTGGTTAAAGAAGCACTGCAGGATCATCTAGACAAGACTCCAGTTACAGCTCGGACACAGCATGGTTTTGTTAAGGGGAAGTATTGCCTGACCAATATGATTGGATACTATGATGTAGTCACAAAATAACTGGATGCATGGAATAACTTTGATATTATATACTTGGATCTTAGAAAGGCTTTTGATACTGTTGCACATGGAAGACTGCTGCACAAATTGGAGCAGTGTGGCATTGGATGCAAATTGCTGCTATGGATAAAGGGGTGGTTGAGGGGGAGAAGACAGAGTGGTAATCAATGGACACTGCTCATCGTGGACTAATGTTATTAGTGGAGTCCCTCAGGGTTCAGTGTTGTATCCATTATTGTTTTCTGTATTTATAAATGATATTGATGATGGTATATCAAGCTTAATGTCCAAGTTTGCAGACGATACGAAGGTTGGCAGGGTTGTCAAGGACACTACTGACACTATGCTACTGCAACATGATCTGGAAAGGTTGAGCAGATGGGCTGAGAGGTGGCAAATGAAGTTTAACATTGACAAATGTAAAGTACTACATATGGGAAGCAACCCCAGAGCAACGTATCAACTCTGTGGTACTACATATGGGAAGCAACCCCAGAGCAACGTATCAACTCTGTGGTACTACACTGACAGTGGTAGAGAATGAAAGGGACCTGCGGGTGGTTGTGCAGGCAGATATGAAGTATTCTGAGCAGTGCAGACGGGCTGCAAGAGTAGCTCATGGTGTATTGTCGATGATATATAGGAATTTTTCTAGCAGGGATAAGGAGGTGATTATTCCCTTGTATAAGGCAATGGTCAGGCCACACCTAGAGTACTGTATACAGGTCTGGAGGCCTCATTTCAAGAAGGATGTAGAGCTGCTGGAACAAGTACAGAGAAGGGCAACAAGATTAGTGAATGGAACAAAGGGGTGCTCTTACGAAGAAAGGCTTAAGTTTTGCAAATTACAGTGTCTGGAGACTAGGTACCAGCGAGGTGATCTGATAGAGGTGTATAAAGCCTTGAATGGTTTGAGCATGCTCAATATTGATGGGATTCTTCCTCTTGCTCAGAATAATCACCTGAGAGGGCATAAATTCAAATTGAGGAAAAAGAGATGTAGGATAAACGTGCGGAAATTTGCCTTTAGCCAGCGGGCAGTTGGTTGGTGGAACAGACTTCCAACCCTTGTCGTGGAAGTTGATAACCTAAAAAAAGTTTAAGGCTCAGCTGGACAGGTATTTCGAACGAACAGAGGGGTGAAGTGGAAGTGGTTTTTTTTTTTTTTGGCTGATGCTGCATAAGCTTGCTTTCTTGCATCAAATGCCTCTACTAATGCTAATGCTAAGATCCTCTCTTGCAGAAAACAGTATCCATCCACGTCTTCAGTAGACTTGTGTCCATTGATCCGCTTTCGTTTACAGCAACAATTGCTTTACCACTGGGGATTGTTACTTTGGGAATTTTCTTTAAGCTACGAAAAATAATCATAGGTGGGAGTATGCATCCATCCAATGATATTTTCAAACAGACAGTGTATCGATTTTTTCTGAACCCTGTATCTGCACCATCAACATTTTTGCTCCCAACAAAGTGAAGAGTGCAATCTCTTGCCATGTCAAAGTAACATGGAGTTTCATCCATATTAAAAACACGATAACTTGTCATTCCTGCTGTAGCGTTATTTATTTGAATTAAGTATTGCTTTACTTATTCCTGCGTTTCCTTTGGATCGCGATTATCCAGTTGTCCGTGATGAATTATTTTACGTGATCTAATCCGATGTCTCCTGGTCCATCCAAATAAGAACTTGTTGCTTACTTTAAAAGCAGGTGGTATTTTAAGTCAAAATTCTGGTGAGAAAATATAGTTTCGCAATGTGTTATAGGTAACTGATCCGTGTTTATTTCATTCCTTTTTGAAAAATTCAAATAGTTTTTTCTCAATTTCGGGATAAAATGCCTTCCTTCCTGCGCCCTCAAGATGTTTGTGTTTACGTTTTATAACCAGCTTAAATAATTCTGCTTCTTGTTGCAACCAACGGCGAAGATTTTTTCTGTCAATGCCTGTTTGTTGCGATATCGAATGTTGACTTTTCCCCACTTTTAAAAGTGTCACAAACTGTAGTTTTTCCTGGATAGTATACAATTTTCATTTACTAGACTTTTTATTTTCCATTTTTAGGGTTAAATATTCTGACAACGAGTAAAGACGTGCAGTTCACATCTATTGCAATGACATCACGGGCATGCGCAGAGCACCGATATAAGTACGTTACAAGAAAGTGCGTTATTATTTTTCCCCAATAAAAGCCCATTGGCTTCTATTTGAAAAACAAAATCCTAATATAGGCCCAGATGGGCCTATATTTGGTTGGCCCCTCTTAACGGAAAAACCCAGTAGGTGTGTGTTATAGGATTAATGAATCTGACGAGTATAATGAGTGATTGTGCAGAGAAATAGAGTGGACAGTAAATCAGAGTGTCTTATAATGGGGGAGTTTAATTTCCCAGAGAGTGACTGGAATTTGTGGGTCAGACACTAGAAAGGCTTTTGTAGATTTATTCGATGATTGTTTTCTACATCAGCATGTTCGGGAGGCAACTAGAGAGAGTAATACTCTTGATCTGATTAGCAGCAGTGATTCTTCATGCATTAAGAATCAGAAGATAAAGGAACCACTAGGTGGCAGTAACCACAGTGTGCTGAAGTGGGATTTACTCAGAGGTAACTACCATCAGGGGTAAAGGGAAGGGTTTTTGCTTTCGTAAACGTGACTAAGTTGGTCTGAGAAAGTATTTAAATTCTATACGGTGGAACCAACTATGTTACCAGTAGCAAATTCAAAATGGGAAGCATTCAAAGAATTAATCTTGGAAGCTACTAGGCTTTTCATACCAATTAAGAAATATTGTTCAAGGTTTAGGCCTAAATGGATTTCAGATGAACTAATTAGACATGTAACAGAGAAGAAAAATGCATGGGATACATATAAAATAACAGGTGACACAGAAGCCTATGATAGATATAAGCTGTTCTGTAACCAAGTCACAAAGGAGGTTAGGCAGGCAAAGGCAGATTATGAGAAATCTATGGCAAAGGATGAAAAGAAAAACAGCAAAGAGTTCTTTCCTTATGTGAACTCTAGAAGGAAGGGGATGAATCAGATTGGTCTACTTGATATCGATGGTTCAACTGTTGATGATCCTGCTCAGGGGTTAAATGAATATTTTGCATCTACATTCACACATGAGGAGTTATTCAGGGAGGGGAATGCCAGAGGTGTATTAAACCCTGGCAGTAAGCTAGATAATCTTGTAATAACTGAGAGTAAAGTGGAGAAGAAATTGTCGAAGATAAACATAAGAAAGGCACCTGGGGTGGATGGAATCTATCCAGTTATATTAAAGGAGTCAAAAAAGGAATTAAGCAAACCCTTAGCCATAATTATAAGAGTTTTCATGGACTCAGGGGAGGTACCCATTGACTGGAAATGTGCAAATGTGGCCCAAATCCACAAAGGAGGATCAAAGGGAGACACAGGTAATTACAGACCTTTTAGTTTAACTTCTATTCCAGATAAATTAATGGAAGCAATGGTTAAAGAAGCATTCCAGGATCATCTAGACAAGACTTCAGTTATAGCTCGGACACAGCATGGGTTTGTTAAGGGGAAGTCTGGTCTGACCAATTTGATTGGATACTATGATGTAGTCACAAAGTAACTGGATACAAAGAATAATTTTGATATCATATATTTGGATCTTAGAAAGGCTTTTGATACTGTTGCACACAGAACACTGCTGCATAAATTGGAGCAGTGTGGCACTGGAGGAAAATTGCTGCTATGGATAAAGGGATGGTTGAGTGGTAGAAGACAGAGTGGTAAACAATGGACACTGTTCTTCGTGGACTAATGTTATAAGTGGAGTCCATCAGAGTTCAGTGTTGGGTCAATTGTTGTTTTCTGTATTTATAAATGATATTGATGATGGTATATTAGGCTTAATGTTCAAGTTTGCAGACGATACTAAGGTTGGCAAGGTTGTTAATGACACTAATGAGAGTATGCTGCTGCTGCAACAGGATCTATAAAAGTTGAGCAGATGGGCTGAGAGGTGGCAAATGAAGTTTAACATTGACAAATGTAAAGTACTACATATGGGAAGCAGTTACCCCAGAGAAACATATCAACTCTGTGGTACTACAGTGACAGAGAATGAAAACGACATGGGGGGGGGGTAATTGTGCAGGCAGATATGAAGTTTTCTGAGCAGTGCAGACAGTCTGCAAGATTAGTTCATGGTGTCTTGTCAATGATATACAGGAATTTTTCTAGCAGGGATAAGGAGGTGATTATCCTCTTGTATAAGGCAATGGTCAGGCCACACTTTGAGTACTGTATTCAGGTCTGGAGGCCTCATTTTAAGAAGGATGTAGAGCTGCTGGAACGAGTACAGAAAAGGGCAACAAGATTAGTGAATGGAACAAAGGGTTGCTCTTAAGAAGAAAGGCATAAGTTTTGCAAATTACAGTGTCTGGAGACTAGGCACCTGCGAGGTGATCTGATTGAGGTGTATAAAGCCTTGAATGGTTTGAGCATGCTCAATGCTGATGGGATTCTTCCTCTTGCTCAGAATAATCTCCTGAGAGAGCATAAATTCAAATTGAGGAAAGATGGTTGTAGGATAGTTGCGCGGAAGTTTGCCTTTAGCCAGCGGATAGTTGATTGCTGGAACAAACTTCCATCTGTCGTTGTAGAAGTTGATAGCTTAACTAGATTCAAAGCAGAACTTGACAAACATTTGGAGTGAGTGGATGGGTGAAATAAGGGGTTTTTTTTTTTTTTTTCTGATGATATATAAGTTTGCTTTCTTGCATCATATGTCTTTGCTAATGCTAAAAGGTGACATAAGTAACTAAAAACCTGTTAGTTTAACTTGTTTTGTTTTCTTCCAGGGAAAATAATGGAATCACTGGTTAAAGAAGCACTGCAAGATCATATAAACAAGACTTCAGTTATAGCTTGGACAGCATGGTTTTGTTAAGGGAAACCAATTTGTCTGACCAATTTGATTGGGTACTATGATGTGGTCACAAAGGAACTGGATGCAGGTAATAACTTTGATATCATATATTTGGATTTCAGGAAAGCTTTTGATATTGCTGCACATGGAAGACTGCTGTACAAATTGGAGAGGAATGGCATTAAGGGTAAGTTGCTACAATGGATAAAGGAATTGTTGAGTGGAAGACAACAGAGGGTGGTAATCAATGGACACTGCTCTTCGTGGACAAATGTTATTAGTGGAGTTCTCAGTGTTCGGTATTGGGCCCATTGTTGTTTTGTGTATTTATCAATGATATTGATGAAGGTATATCAGGTTTATTGTCCAAGTTTGCAGATGATATAAAGGTTGGCAAGGTTGTTAATGACAGTAAAGACAGTATGCTACTCCAAATGGATCTAGATAAGTTGGGCAAATGGGCTGAGAACTGACAACTGAAGTTTAACATTGACAAATTCAAAGTACTGCATATGGGTAGCAGTAACCGAAGAGAAACCTACCAACTGTGGGGTACTACACTTAGGGAAGTGGAAAGTGAAAAACATCTTGGGATAATTGTGCAATCAGGGAAGATGTTCACTGAGCAGGGCAGAGGGGCTGCCAGGACAGGTCATGGAGTCTTGTCAATGAATAATACGAATTTTGCTATCAGGGTCAGGGAGGTGATTATCCTATTATACAAGACAATGGTCAAGCCACACCTAGAGTACTGTGTACAGGTCTGGAGGCCTCATTTTAGGAAGGATGTAGAATTGTTAGAACGAGTACAAAGAAGGGCAACAAGATTGGTGAGGGGAACAAATTGGTGCTCTTACCAAGAAAGGCTTAAGTTCTGCAAATTGCAGTGCCTGGAGAGTAGTAGGTACCTGTGAAGTGATATGATTTAGGTGTATAAGGCCTTCAATGGGTTGAGCAAGCTGAAAGCTGATGGGATTCTTCCTCTTGCTCAGATTAAGAACCTGAGGGGGGCACAGATTCAAATTGAGGAAAGACAGTTTTAGAATGGATGTGTGGACATTTGCCTTTAGCCAGTGGGTTGTTGATTGGTGGAAGAGACTTCCATCTTTTGTTGTGGAAGTTGACAGCCTAAATAAATTTAAGGCTGAGCTGGACAGGGCATTTGGAACGAATGGAGGGGTGAAATGGTAGGTGTTTTTTTTTTTTTTTGGATGATGCTGCATAAGTTGCTTTCTTGCATGATATGCCGCTACTAATGCTAATGTTCAGCTCTTACACTTTCCTTTCAGTTATCAGAGTCATTTAGCTCCCTACTGGAGTTTGATAAACTTCTGGCATTCCCTCCCCTAAAGAATTCCTCATGTGTGAATGTAGATGAAAAATGCCTATTCATTTTGTCAGCGACCTAAGCAGGATCATCAATAGTTAACTCATTGACATCAAGTGGCCCAATGTAATCCCTTCCTTCTACTGTTAGTATAAGCAAAGAAGTCTTTGCTGCTTTTCTTTGCATTCTTTGACAGAGGTTTCTCATAATCTGCCTTAGCTTGCCTAACCTTCTTTTTGACTTGATTACAGATTGATTTATATCTACCATAGGCTTCTGAATCACCTGATAATTTATATGCATTCCATGCACTTTTCTTCTTTACCAATCATCTATTGAGACACTGACCATCCTTTTAGGTCTAAGCATCAAACAGTATTTCTTAGTTGGTACAAAAAACCTAGTAGCATCTACGATTACTACACTGTATGCTTCCCATTTAGAATTTGCTGTTGGTAAGATAATTAGTTGGTCCCACTGCATAGAATTTTAAAACTGTCTGAGATCACCCTTGTGAAAGCAAAAGCATTTCCCTTTACCTTGACAATAGAAAGTCTTTAATTAAATTCCACGTAAGTACACTGTGATCACAGCCACACAGTGAATCTTTTACCTGCAGATTCTTAATACATGTAGAATCATTGCTGGTAACCAGATCAGGAGTACTGCTTCCTCTCACTGCCTCTCTAATATGGTGTTGTAGTAAACAGTCATCCAAAAAATCTACAAAATCTTGCTATTGTATGAGTAACCAATTCACAAATTCCAGTCAACGTCTGGAAAGTAAAAATCCACATAATAAGATATCTTGATTTACTGGCCCACTCCATTTCTCTGTATAGCTGTTTGGTATAGTCATCAAAGTCATTAGGCATTAACACCTCTCAATTTTATTTTCTCAGTGCTTATATCACACCAAACTGACTCAACATTGCACTGGTCACCCATGTCGACTGGATGCACTGCCTTAGATTTAATATGCTTCTTAACTAAGAGCATAACCCATCCACCCCTCCTGATCTGTCTGTACTTCCTATATACATTGTACTCCCCATATTTAAATTTTACATCACTTATATCTAAGTGACACCATGTCTCTGCTATCCCTATAATGTCGGCATTTGATGACTTAATCAGTATTTCAAATTCAAGTTTATTTACAATGCGCCTGGGCGCTTCCATAGCCAGGTGGCCAGGAGCAGCAGTGCGTAGCAAGCACATGCTTCTTGATTAGACTGGGGTTCAAGCCCGTGACCAGCAAATACGGAGGATGCGGAGAGGTCAGGGAATGACCACTGCATATCCCCAGAGCAATATGGCCTTAGTTGCTAATGCTCCTAAAAAAAACCAAATAACAAATAAATAACAATGCTCCTGGCATTAGCTATGTGCAAGCACACATGCACATGTTCTTACTCTTCATTACCCTAACACAGCCCATGTATTTATTTGTTCCATGATGACCCACAGCAAGGCCTGAAGACCAAGACACCTTGCTTTCTGGGCTGCTGCATGCACCAATAGTAGTAGTACTGCAAGAATTTCACCTCTGTCCACAGCTCTAGTTAAGCTATTAATCTGTGTATCCCCCCCTCAAAAGGTAGCAGTTTTCCAACCCACCTATTACTGCCTCAATAGCATCAGTAAATATTCTTGCACCCGTTATATTTAAGCGTATCCTATCTCTGTAAAAGCAGTCTCTCCTGTTAACAAGCACAAACCACAGTAAAAAATTTCTACCCCATGATCCTTGCACATTCTCTCAGGGCCGAATGAATCAACAAAGCTCTCACAACATGTAATCCCTCATATCATGTCTGAGCAGAATTGCAGACACTTTCAAATTCAATCTTAACTCATGACTTTTCCCCAACATTGCCCTGTACTTGTTAAGTAAGTCCTCTGATCTCCTACTCTTAATATCATTAGTGCCGATGTTCCAGTTTTTGTGACACCAACGATATAACCTTTGTGCCCTTAAAACATGACATCTGCTCTACAATGTCATCTTCTTTTGTCCCTGGCAGACAAACCCTGGTCCAATTCCACCAATTCTTTCGTACAATATATTTCCCGTTTCCCTGACAACAGCACCACCAACAATAAATGCCTCCTGTGAGACCAGCGCATTCTGCCTTGGAGATTGCCATTGTTTTGCTTGATGCACAAGTGTCGGTCCTGGCTGGTGCTGAGTTGGGCAGCTGAGAGCTTGATGAGAGATTTCTTCACACACACTCTGCACTGGACATACACACAAACACATCTCCCCCCTGGCTGTACCATGCCAAGGGGGGGAAATCGGTGACCATTGCATGAGTTGCTCATTTTGTTAGGTTGTCATTTGTAGGAGAATCGCCTCCTTCAATTCTCCCCAGAGCCACAGCACTCCCACTACTTTATGCCCATTGCTTTGCTGCTGTTCTCTGTGGTATGATTTCCATTTAAATTTTACATTACAATTTAAGTAGTCAACAATGAAAATTAAAAAAATTAACTTATTAACTGACAATACTACACTAAGCAAACAGATTCCTAAATGCAGCGATATATCTCATGGTATCAAGTTTTGAGTTATACCTTATGCTATCAAGTTCAAGATATACATTATGCTATACTGTAACAATTGCAGTTTTAAATTAGTTATATCCTTATTAAAAAGTTAAATTTCTTAGCTGAAAACAAAAATATATATATATGTGTGCCTAATAAGTGATCAGAACCTTCAAGCTACTTATTTATCACAATTGAATAATACTATTCCACTGCACTACTAGTTAAGTGTTAAGATATTCGCACCAAAACACCGATACATAGCAGTATGAATAATAAATCATAATTCACAAAATCACTAGCTGAATTTAAAAATAAGCTAACGAACAAGACCAAGACGATTAAATTATTTGTCAAACACAATTTATTATGTTAATTAATCAAAAAAGATGGTAAAAATTTCCAATAAACTTATCTATTCCCACAAGATAAAATTTCTTCAACCATAATTTCACAATAATAACTAATGCACCAGTTCCTATGATATAGTGTGATATACTATGTGTGATATACTGTTGGTGATATACCAACATATACTATGTTTGGTATATCACCCCCACAAAACTGTTGAACTAACGACCAAAAAAGTAACTGATTTAGCATGAGTCCTCAAAATAACACCCCTCCCCAAACATAGTTACAGGTCCTCCAAATCTGTTTTCCCCCCACCTGAAGCCAACTCATCCTGTTCTGTAACAGAGCCACAACTCTCCATATCAAGGTCAGTGGAAGACTATTGGAACCACATCCACTCAAATGCATGTACTAGGACAGTGTTTCCCAAATTGGGGTCTGCGGACCCATGAGGATTTGTAGGCCCATTCCAGGGGGATCCACGAAATGCACCCTGCAGAACTGGGGTCAAATTATTCATTCTATGTATAGCAAATTGATGATAAATAACATTATTATTATTATATACTTATGTAAAAATAAGAATGAAGTTGAGTTTTATAAACATAAAACTTTGAATTTTCTTTTCAGAAAACCTAGTGTTCACACACACACACACACACACACACACACACACACACACACACACACACACACACACACACACACACACACACACACACACACACACACACACACACAGAGAGAGAGAGAGAGAGAGAGAGAGAGAGAGAGAGAGAGAGAGAGAGAGAGAGAGAGAGAGAGAGAGAGAAACATATATATATACAGTAGAACTTCGATTGTCTATCACCCTATTTACCATCAGTCTCTGTTAACCATCACTTAAACCCACTATGCCGTAATGAATTGTGATACTGGCACCATGTGTCACTCAGTCTTTGTTTACAACTCACTGTATATGGTTGTACTTTTATTGTTTCATATTTTAATAATTTTTATTTAGTAAACCCATTGAAATGACAAAGAAACGTAAGAGAGTAGTGTTGGGATTATCACAAAAAACTGAAATAATCAATTGTCTAAGAAAAGATGAAAAGAAAGTGTTACAAGTATAGCATCAGTTTATGGAATAGGAAGAACAATAGTAAATGATATAAAGCATGATGCAGACAAAATTGAAAACCATGTGCCAAAAATAGAAACCACTGACGTTAATGGTAAAAGTCATAAAATGCAGACTGCTAAAAATGAATAATTTTATACTGCAATGTTTCAATGGTTTGTTCAAAAATGTAGCCAAGGAATTCCATTGTCGGGACCTATAATAATCAAAAAAGCCACTGAAATCAATAAAAAAACTAGGCAGAAGGCCTTCATTCAAGGCTAGCATCGGATGGTTGGACAAATTTAAGTTTTGCCAAGGCATTCAACAGTTGTCGACCAGAGTGTGAAACGACCCCAGGAGCTCACATCTGGTGAGTATGGGCTTGGCACACCTAGGATCCTGAGCTGGACATCATCATTCTTCTCTTTCTTGGGGCGCCTCCGTAGCCAGGTGGGAAGGAGCAGCAGTGCGTAGCACACGCTTCTTGATTAGACCGGGGTTCGAGCCCGTCACCACCAAATACGGAGGATGCGGAAAGGTCAAGGAATGACCACCGCATATCCCGGAGCAATATGGCCTTAGTTGCTAATGCTCCTAAAAACTAATTAACTAACTAACTAACATCTCTTTCTTGGTGATTCCCTTCTACTTCTCTCTCTCTCTCTCTCTCTCTCAGGGTAACTCGGAAATTTTTTTTTTAGCTGGTGCAGCATAAGCCTCAGGCTTCCTTGCACTATATGGCTAGTAATAGTAATAATAATAAGTGCAGATAGTGCAACAATTTCTGTTTATCGTGAAAAACTACAGAAGGAAATAGCTGATCGAAGTTTGGTTAAAGACCAAATATACAACTGCGATGAGATTTGCCTTAATTTGAAGGCACTACCTCAAAAGACACTGGCCTCAATGACTGAACATATGGGACCAGGATATAAGATGCAAAAAGATTGCATCACTATAATGTTATGTGCTAATGTCAGCACTAGTCATAAATTGCCTTTGGTTGTTATAGGAAAACCAAAAAAGCCTAGATCATTTAAAAATATTAATTTAAATGCTTTGCCAGTTAAACATGTCTCACAAAACAATAGGTGGATGAGCCAAGATATATTTCATCATTGGTTTCATAAAATATTTGTACCATGTGGAAGACATTTGGCATCAAAAGGTTTACCACAATATGCAATGCTACTGATGGAAAATGCACCTATTCATCCCATACACGTATGTGATTTAAAAAGTGATGATGGCAAAATATCATACCACTTTCTGCCAGCAAACACAACATCTCTCATTCAACCAATGAATCAAGGCATGACTGAGAGTATGAAACACTGTTATTGCAAAATGTTCATTCAAAAACTTGTTTCAGCAGAAAATAAATTAGATGTGATAGAGTTTTGGAAAAGCTACACTATAAAAGATGCAATTTTCAATGTCACTGATGCCTGGAATGATGTTCCAGTTCAAACAATACAAAGAAGCTGGAATAAGTTGTGGCCAGAAATGTATTCAAGTGATACAGAAACCATTTTAAAAGAAATTGAAATTTTGCAGTTGTGTTTGAATGTTCCTGGTTTTAAAAATATTTCGATGGAGGAAGTAAATGATTGTTTGGATATGGAGAAAATGGACATCAGATGCAAAATTTTAGACGACAATGAAATTGTGCAAAGAGTGATGACAATATCAGATGATTCTGAAACTGAAGAAGAAGAAAAAGCTGCTGCTGCTGGAACAACAAACATAATTAGCCACTGAGGCAGAAACTATGTTGTCAAAGTGCATTGAGTGGTTCAAGGTACAAGAAGAAGCAGAAGAAGGGAGTAACTATGACTCTCTTAAGGTAGCCAAATGCCTCGTCATCTAATTAGTGACACGCATGAATGGATTAACGAGATTCCCTCTGTCCCTATCTACTATCTAGCGAAACCACAGCCAAGGGAACGGGCTTGGCAGAATCAGCGGGGAAAGAAGACCCTGTTGAGCTTGACTCTAGTCTGAGTCAGTAAAGACTCAGACTAGACATCTGCTTCTTCTTGTACCTTGAACCACTGTGTTACTTTTGTGTACAATTCGTTACTTTTGTGTACAATTCGTAACATTGCCTCCCAAAAGGCTTACAAAAGAAATTCACTGACTTTTTTAGAAAAGAAATTTAATTATGTAATATTGTTTTCTTTTAAATTTCTTTAATGACATTAGAACAATGTTGTATATAATATTGTTTTTTTTTTGTTTTTTTTTTAATTTCTTTAATGACATTAGAACAATGTTGTATGTAATATTGTTTTCTTTTAAATTTTTTTTATCACATTACTAGACAAAATATTAAGTCAAAATATTAAAAATAGGTATGTATGTAGATACCTGTACTATGATTTTTTGATGACCTGGTAAAAAATAAATAATAATTAAAGTTTAATTAAATTTCATTAGCTTATGTAATATGTAATAAAATAAACAAGTTAGATGACCCAGTCTATTGTATGTATAATGTTTTTAATGTACATATTCTATTATCCATCTATTCGATTATTCATCATGGTCTCGGTCCCGTACCCTGATGGACAATCAAAGTTCTATTGTATTATATAATTAATAATAATAATAATACGTTGTAGTGAAAAATTGGAACATCTAATACAGAACAAAAAAATTAATAATATATTGTGCTCTTTTATGGATCCAGAACACAGAAATACCCAACCATAGTGAAATATAGACAAATATATTCAATAAGTGTATGGATAGGGGTGCTGACCTGTCAGGTGTAGTTAACGGAAAAAATTATTAAAAAGTGCCTGAAAAATAAAAGCAGATTACATAAAATTAAATAAAATAAATGAAAATATACAAATAGTACTTAATGCTATAGATCCTAAGATTTTAACTATGTCATCAAGGGCCGGCAGCCAAAACCAAAACAGCCAAAGGAAATACAGCAAAAAGCAAAGCCTCTGTTTCTGTTATGATATACACGTAGCAGAAAAAAAGCAAGCAGACGTATATATCATAGCCAACCTGACAGAGACCAAAAAGAAAAGGAATAAAAAACCGAACAAATATAATTCTAAAATAAATAAAAATAAAAGTAAAATGCAAAATTAAACTAAAATTAATACCAATTAATTCCAGTTTAAGAAAAATTTGAATGAATAGCAAACAGCCCTACTTGAATTTTAACAAAGAAAGTGTAATATAAAGACAAAAAGATATAGCCAGAATATGACAACTTACTGTCGAGGTTGGCAGGAGACGGTGAAATGGGCTGATGGAAGCAAACACATCAAGGCTGTATTGGAGAACAAAGAAGTTAGCTGGTAGTTCCCAGCAAATTTATAAAAGGTAAAGTAACCTCGCGTATGGAGGGAGGGAGGGAAGAAGGTGTAAATAGATCAAAGAAAACCTTACCCGTGTGATGGGCAAGTCGACAATTTAACAAATGAGGCAAATGAACCAGCAAAGGAGAGAAATCAATAACTAACAAAGTAGCATTAAAAAGACACTAAACTTTGTTGTAGAAGAAAAAAAGGAGCGATAGCAGAAAATTAGTATCTCAAATATTGCTTTCGGCCAGCCTAATCACACATGAGATATAAAATGTAGTGTTTAAGAACAGCAAAAAGTAATTGGAAGAAGGGGAATACAGCAGTGCTCGGGCAATCTGGGGTTGCATAACCTGTACCAAGAATAGGTCCCTGGATATATGGCTCATGTGTTTAAGTCAGTAATGGTATTGTTTTTACAAATATAAGACTAAACAATGTCAGAAAATAAAATAAAGATGAAAAAAGAGTTAACAAGACATAACTAACAAACTTTTAACTAACAAAATATAATACCCCCCCCCATGGTTAGTCACAGGGTATTACATTTTGATAGATAATACCCCATGACTAATTTTTTTATTTATGAAGAGGTCCAGATCTCGGTAGTTTGGGAACCACTGAGCTAGGACATATTTGTTTGTTATTTGGAGCATTAGCAACTAAGGCCATATTGCTCCGGGAATATGCGGTGGTCATTCCCTGACCTTTCCGTATTTGGTGGTGATGTGCTCGAACCCCAGTCTAATCAAGAAGCATGTGCTACGCACTGCTGCTCCTTCCCACCTGGCTACGGAGGTGCCATCTAGGACATATACATTCGAGCAGACACATTTACTTAGTTGCAGATTTATTAATTTTTATGATGTTACTGTATTAGAGAAAATTTCTAAGACAAAAATAATACACAGTAGGATATGACATATTACATAATATACATTCAAATAAACTAAAGTTATTTTTCAGAAAACAAATACAAGTCAATCACACTATATTTGTTTCAATGGCATACACATAATCTGTTTTGTATATTTTTTATTAACTTTATTAACTTAGCCATCGACATTACATATCAGCACCTGTGAGGTGATCTAATTGAGGTATTTAAGGCTTTGAATGGCTTGGGAAAAGTCAATCCTGATGGGATCCTTCCTCTTGCTCAGGCTATGCACATCAGGGGATATAAATTCAAACTGAGGAAGGATGGTTACAGAATAAAGGTGCAGAATTTTGTCTCCAGCCAACGGACGGTAAACTGCTGGAACAAGCTTCCATCATTATTGTGGCTGTGGATAATTTGATTAAATTCAAGGAAGAACTAGACAATCTATTGGAGAGGATGGACAGGTGAAATGAAATTTTTTTTGACTGATGCTGTATAAGCTTGCTTTCTTGCATCATTTGCCACAATTAATGCTAAAACTAATATTATCATTTAAAAAAATGTGAAATTGTTTAGTGGATAATACAACAAAAAAAAATTTCCTTTTACTTAAAACGTTTCCTTAAAAAAAAGTTTACTTTACCTCATATCAAAAAAAAACCAAACACAACTTTTTTTTTTAGCATTAGTATTAATCAAAAAAAAAATTATAAAAGGAAGCAAACTTATTCTGCACAAAAAAAAAAAAAAAAAAAAAAAAAACAGGCACTCACAATTTGCCCATTTCTAAAATTATCCAATTCTGCCTTGAACTTCCACGGATTCTCTCCAGTTACCATGGAAGACAACTTACTGTTTGGTTTTTGGTTTGTTGTTTGTTTTTTTTTTTTTTTTTTAGGAGCATTAGCAACTAAGGCCATATTGCTCCGGAGATATGCGGTGGTCATTCCCTGACCTTTCCGCATCCTCCGTATTTGGTAGTCACAGGCTCAAACCCTCTTCTAATCAAGAAGTATGTGCTACACACTGCTGCTCCTGCCCACCTGGCTACAGAGGTGCCAGCAACTTATTCCAATGATCAATAACACGCTACATGAATGTGAAATAAATAAGATCTAATCTTCTGCTGTTTAGCTTGTCAAAATTTTATATTTTTCCTCTTGCTCTAGTTTCCCCTTCAAACATGAAAATACTGTCCTCACTCATACTTATTCCTTTAAGGGCCTTAAATAATTCTATCAGGTCATCACTGACATGCCTAGTCTTCAAGCTCTGCAGTCAACATCTTCTATGATGTAGACTAGACTACATAATATATAAGATGTCCTTATGTGGAATGTAGGTTATGTAGTCGGCATCTTATATCTTATGCCAATTAGCATTAGTAGAGGCATTTGATGCAAGAAAGCAAGCTTATGCAGCATCAGCCAAAAAAAAAAAAAAAAAAAAACCCACTTCCACTTCACCCCTCTGTTCGTTCAAAATACCTGTCCAGCTGAGCCTTAAACTTATTTAGGCTATCAACCTCCACTACAAGGGATGGAAGTCTGTTCCACCAACCAACCACCCGCTGGCTAAAGGCAAATTTCCACACGTCTATCCTACATCTGTCTTTCCTCAATTTGAATTTATGCCCTCTCAGGTGATTATTCTGAGCTAGAGGAAGAATCCCATCAGCATTGAGCATGCTCAAACCATTCAAGGCTTTATACAACTCTATCAGATCACCTCGCTGGTGCCTAGTCTCCAGACACTGTAATTTGCAAAACGTAAGCGTTTCTTCGTAAGAGCACCCCTTTGTTCCATTCACTAATCTTGTTGCCCTTCTCTGTACTCGTTCCAGCAGCTCTACATCCTTCTTGAAATGAGGCCTCCAGACCTGTATACGGTACTCTAGGTGTGGCCTGACCATTGCCTTATACAAGGGAATAATCACCTCCTTATCTGTGCTGGAAAAATTCCTGTATATCATTGACAATACTCCATGAGCTACTCTTGCAGCCCGTCTGCACTGCTCAGAGAACTTCATATCTGCCTGCACAACCACCCCCCCAAGTCCCTTTCATTCTCTACCACTGTCAGTGTAGAGTACCACAGAGTTGATACGTTGCTCTGGGGTTGCTGTTTCCCATGTGTAGTACTTTACATTTGTCAATGTTAAACTTCATTTGCCACCTCTCAGCCCATCTGCTCAACCTTTCCAAATCCTGTTGCAGCAGCATAGTGTCAGTAGTGTCCTTGACAACCCTGCCAACCTTTGTATCGTCTGCAAACTTGGACATTAAGCTTGATATACCATCATCAATATCATTTATAAATACAGAAAACAATAATGGACCCAACACTGAGCCCTGAGGGACTCCACTAATAACATTAGTCCACGATGAGCAGTGTCCATTGATTACCGCTCTCTGTCTTCTCCCCCTCAACCACCCCTTTATCCATAGCAGCAATTTGCCTCCAATGTCACACTGCTCCAATTTGTGTAGCAGTCTTCCATGTGCAACAGTATCAAAAGCCTTTCTAAGATCCAAGTATATACAGGCATACCTCGAATAACGAATAGGATGCGTTCCACGAAATTACTTCGTTAAGCGAAACTTCGTTTTCAGAGGTAAAAATACTATGGCCAGAATAGGGATACGTTCCTACGTAAAGAAAATGAAAAGCTTTTTTTTTCGAACAAAGAAAAGTTTTATTAAATAAACAGTCAACTTACATACAAAGTGAAATCACATTTTAAAATATGAGTCTAAAGTTGATTACTTATGCTTTTTTTCTCTTTCATTTAACAATTGCCTATACGGAGTTATTGCATTTAACACTGATCGCTTAACAATAGCACTTCCTAAATCAGGATCATTTTCACTAAAAAAATTTAAAACTTTTTCAATGTCATTTAAGCACCTTTTTAAATCTTTAGTTGTTAACACTTTTTCGGCAGGAACTTCTTTAACTTCGTCTTCATTATCTTTGTCTTCGTTGTTAACAAGGTTTTCTAAATTTTCCACTGAAAAACCATCATCTTCTGCATTCAATAAATTTCTAACATCCTCTTCATCGACATTTTCGAAACCTATTGATTGAGCCATCTGGATAACTTCATTTCTAATTTCTTGGATGTTATTTTCTTCTTCTAGTACAACTTCTGGCCATATTTTGCGCCAAACTCCATTTTAGCATTTCTTAGTGACTTCTTTCCAAGAACTATCAATGTTTTTAATGGTGCAGTTTTTCCAAAAAGTTTTAACTGTCACTTCCTCTTTATCCTCTAGTTCAGTTAAATTGCTTAATGTTCGATGCAGATAATAAGCTTTAAATGATGCTGTTACCCCCTGATCCAATGGTTGAATCAGGGAAGTTGTTTGCTGGAAGAAACACAACTTTGACAGGAATGCATGTGTCCAACGTGTTAAGATCAGTAGGATGTCCCGGAGCATTGTCTAACAACAAAAGAGCTTTTTCTTCAAAGTTGTTTTTTTGACAATACCGTTTTACTTCAGGACAAAAGTGGTTAACAAACCAATCAGTAAATAACTCCTTGGCAACCCACGGTTTTCTATTTGCTTTCCATATTGCAGGTAAATTCATTTTTATGTTACCTTTTAACGCCCTCGGATTTTCTGAATGGTAAACTAATAACAATTTTAATTTATAATCGCCAGAGGCATTTGATCCAAAGAGTAACGTTAAACGGTCTTTGGCTGCTTTGAACCCAGCAGCTGATTTTTCTTCAATACAAATGAAGCTTTTTGTTGCTAGCCGTTTCCAGAACAAACCGCTTTTGTCAACACTGAACACAAAATTTGGTGGAAAATTTTCACCTTCAATTATTTCCTTTAGCTTTTCTGGAAACTTATTTGCAGCTTCTCCTGTTAATTTTACACTATGAATCCTGGCCCGTTTTTTAAATTTCTCGAACCAACCACGAGAAGCCCCAAAGGTTTCCGTGATTTCTTCAGTTTGTTTAGATTTCAGGTGATTAAACTGGAAAATTTTTTTAATGTTAAATGGGGCTTGAAATTGCGGACTTCGTTATATCGAAGCTTCGTTATCAGAGGTAACGTTAACCGAGGTATGCCTGTAATATCAAAGCTATTCCCTGCATCCAGTTCTTTTGTGACTGCATCATAGTATCCAATCAAATTGGTCACGCAAGACTTCCCCTTAACAAAACCATGCTGTGTCCGAGCTATAACTGAAGTCTTGTCTAAATGATCCTGCAGTGCTTCTTTAACCAGTGCCTCCATTAATTTTCCTGGAACAGAAGTTAAGCTCACAGGTCTATAATTACTTGTGTCAGCCTTTGATCCTCCTTTGTGAATTGGGGTCACATTTGCACATTTCCAGTCTATGGGTACCTCCCCTGAGTCCAAGGAAGCTCTCATAATTATGGCTAAGGGTTTGCTTACTTCCTTTGCTGCCTCCTTTAATATAACTGGATAGATCCCATCCACCCCGGGTGCCTTTCTTGTGTTTATCTTCAACAGTTTCTCCTCCACTTTACTCCCAGTTATTTCAAGATTCTGTAGCTTACTGCTAGAGTTGAATACACCTCTGACATTTTTAGGTGAGGTCTCCCATTACAGTGGTCCAAGGGAATTCCTCATATCTGATAGCATAATTAAAGCAATTTTTAATACAAGTTAAACATTACATATGGTATTCTCTTAGGCCACTGGTGTAAGTAAATCAGTGAGCATGCTTTCTAAATTTTATGCTGTGAAGCAAATGTGGTTCTGCTGCCAAATATAGTTGTGTGTGTGCCTACCAAAATGCTTGTCAGTGGGCAACATAACTAGGGTGGCTATCCAGAAATGTTTGTATGAGGTTTACATGGAAGAACAGTGAACAAAGAAGAACAGTGATGCCCAAAGGGATACACCATACAGAGGAATAAAAGTTAAAGCCCTATGCAGGTAACCATTTATGCACACCAGCACCCTAAATGCATTCTACCATCATTGATAGAATGCACTCGAGATCTGTAGTTACTAATGGCAATACGATTATGCATCCAACTAACTGACTTGAAATGCAGCTGTAATATATGGTGAATTTTATTGAGTCAACAAACAATAAAATAACACAATAAACTGCGTGCTTGACAGAGTGATTGTCAGATTAATGAGTGAATCTAGCAGGCAAGTAGGGTGCCACCATATTTTTCCCTTACTGATTCCTTAATTTGTCAAAACTGATTTCCAGTTTAAAATTTAAGCAGACACAAAACAAAGGGTAACTGCATTTTGGAATTAACTGTATTTAGCATACTTACTTGCTGTAATAAATAAATACTGAAAAAGGTCCTTTAATAAAACTTCATTATATATCCATATCATTTCATTATATAGAATTTACAAGTAATTTTCTTTGCAATCCAACCATTACCAAAAAATTTTCTCTAATAAAATATGTATAATAAATATGAGTTACCATCTCTCCAGGCAATCCAGGAAGTCCAGGAGGACCTTCATCTCCCTGAGCAAATGAAACAAAGTATAATAGTTATTTGTAGGGTAATAAAATTTTAACTTAAATACAAATATAATAATTTTCATTAAAACTTAACTTCTAAATAATTAATTAATCTTAAATACAAATATAATAATTTTCATGAAAACTTAACTTCTAATTAATCTAATTAATCCAACAGAAGTACATAAGATTTTTTTTTTTTTTTTGTCCTTGCTTTTTCCCATTATATATGGGGTCAGCGTTTTTATTGTTTTTGGCATGAAATTTTTGCGGCCAGATGCCCTTCCTGACACCAACTCTCACCCTTTATACAGGCTGGGGATATGCTGTGGTCATTCCCTGACCTTCCACATCCTCCGTATTTGGTGGTCACAGGCTCAAATGCTGGTCTAATCAAGAAGCGTGTGCTACGCACTACTGCTCCTGCCCACCTGGCTACGGAGGAAATGCTCCAGTTTTTTTTAAACCTTTCCTGCAAAAAAACATCTGACCCTTCTGCAAAACTTTTTTACCTTTCAGGAACACCATGAAATTTGAGCCAACATGATCAGGATCAAAAGTTGTGGTCTTTTCACAGCTTCTATCACTGTCTCTTTCAGAAAGCATAATTCTGCATAAACGAAGGAGGATAAAAAAATTTCAAAACTTCAAAACTTTCCAGAGAAACTTTCCTTCACTAACCTTAGGCACAGATTACCTGGAAAGAATTACAGATGTATTTATCACATCAGTTGACTCCCTCATATAATTAGTAATGATACTGATAAGGATATATCAGGCTTAATGTCTAAGTTTGCAGATGATACAAAGGTTGGCACAGGAATTAATGACAGTAATTAAGCATGCAGCTGCACCAAGATCTAGAAAAATTGGGCACATGGGATCAGAAATGGCAACTGAAGTTTAACATTGACAAAAGCAAGGTACTGCATATGGGTAGCAGTAAGCCCAGAGTAGCATATCAACTGTGTGGTATTACACTTAGTCCTTGAGGTTGTCACAGACATTCCCTCAGATATGCCACACAAGCTGTACTTGCTACCTGGGAGTCTAAAATGCTGATGGAACTGATATTCGGGTGATACTCGAGTCAAGCGAACCCAATTTCGACGCAGTCCAGACGGTCTGTGACAGCCAAATCCTCTGCTCACATCTTCACGATGGTGGGACTGTTAGTAATCCTGGGTATAACCTCCATGCACAAGCACATGGTGGGTGACCACCCAGTTATAAACCGACGTAAGCAGGGGTCAGAGTGGCGCCCACACCACATGGAGGAATGCCGCCCCTCTATGTTACCAGGCAGTACTAGGTGGTAGATGACACTCATCAACCGGTGCAATACCACCGCTTTGCTTATTGGAGGCTTGAAGTGGTGGAACCCATGTTTAGTCTCTAGAGCTAAGTTCCGGTCAATCCTTCTCTATCTCTTCCATCATGCAGTATGATTGATGACTTTTGAGGTTATGATGAACATCACGACGAGATCCAGTATTCCTTACATTTCAAGGGTACAGCTCTAAAACAGTGTTCACAATCTGGCCGCTAGTTAGTACACCGGACCGAACCTATTGGTAACTCTCTAGGAGGCTACGTAAGCTAGTGTATAATCTTGCTACCTCAATTCTGCCAGTGACTGGAGGGAGTCCGAGTAGTGTGTATGCGGGGAGCATTGTCGAGGCCGCATTATGTCAAGGATCTGGGTATATTCTTACCATGTGTATGCCATATCCAAAAATTTCATTACTTCATGATACAAAGGTTGGCACAGGGATTAATGACAGTAATTAAGCATGCAGCTGCACCAAGATCCATGTCCCACCCACTTTTTCTTACTATTGAATACACCATGAATTGTCAAATTAATAGAGCAAGCTTATCTGTGAAAAGATCTAAACCTCCCAAGCACTTCCTAATTCATTTCACAAATATATGTGGTCTCAATTCTAATCTCAACGATTTCCATTTCCACTTGCAGTCTGCCAAACCCCATGTACTTTTTCTGACAGAATCTCAGTTATCATTTGATACAACTACTGCTCATCTCAGATGACCAAATTATTTGCTGTATGATTCCTTTCGCCTCAAAGGTGGTACTTGTGCATATGTCCGTTCTGATATTCATTGTCAGAGACTTGGCAATTTGGAATCTCCTCTCTTTGATCTTCTCTGGCTTAAAATCTCTCTCCTCATTGTGTCAAATTCATCTGTTGTCTCTACCGTTCTCCCAACTCCACTAATCACTTGGAGCTCTTTGACTTCCTGTCTTTGCAACTTGACTTCTTCAGTCCAACTTTCCTAAGAGTGAGGTAATTTTCCTTGGTGATTTTAATGTTCACAACTCCAGCTTGGGGGGAGACAAAGACCAATAGATTGACAGTAGCCACTGGCAGAGGTGAAAGAGATTCTTGCACTGCTTCTATTAGAATGAGCAGAAGCCTGAAAAACAAGATGCATGGTATTTCAGAGACTGCTGGGAGCCATTGCGGTACAAGTAAACACATGGGTTGTGTTAGGGTAGCTAAGAATAGAAACAGGTGCAGGTATACTTGCGTGTACACCAATGCTAGGAGTTTAGTAAATAAATTTGATGAATTTGAGGTATTGCTCAAAACATCAAAGGCAGATATTGTTGGGATATCAGAGACGTGGTGTCACACAGATATAAGGGATGCAGAACTGCAATTTGGGGAGTACAACGTCTACAGAAAGGATAGACAGGATAGGAAGGGGGGGGGGGGGTTATGCTATTAGTTAAGAAACACATAAAAACCAAGGAAGTGAAGCCAGTCAACATCGCTGGACAGTTCAGTGTTGAGTCAGTTTGGTGTGACATAAGCATTGGGAGATCAAAATTGAGAGTAGGAGTGTGCTATAGGCCTAATGACTCTGATGAGTATAATAAGGAACTGTACAGGGAAATAGAGTGGGCCAGTAAATCAGAGAGTCTTATAATGGGAGATTTTAATTTCCCAGATATTGACTGGAATTTGGGGGCTGGTCACTCACTCACTAGCAAGGCTTTTGTGGTTTTATTGGATGATTGTTTTCTACATCAGCATGTTCGGGAGGCAACTAGAGGGAGTAATACTCTTGATTTGATTATCAGTAGTGATTCTTCATGCATTAAGAATCTGCAGGTAAATGAACCACTAGGTGGCAGTGATCACAGTGTGCTGAAGTGGGAGTTACTCAAAGAGGTAACTACCATTAGGGGTAAAGGAAAGGGTTATTGCTTCCATAAAGGCGACTACGATGGACTGAGACAGTATTTAAATTCTATACAGTGGGACCAACTGATGATGTTACCAACAGCAAATTCAAAATGGGAAGCATTCAAAGAACTTATCTTGGAAGCTACTAGGCTTTACATACCAACTAAGAAATATTGTTCAAGGTTTAGGCCAAAATGGATGTCAGATGAACTAATGAGGCATATGGCAGAGAAGAAAAATGCATGGGATACTTACAAATTAACACATGACACAGAAGCCTATGATAGATACAAGTTAATACGCAACCAAGTTACAAAGGAGGTTAGGCAGGCCAAGGCAGATTACGAGAAATCCTTGGCAAGGGATGCAAAGAAAAACAGCAAAGAGTTCTTTACTTATGTAAACTCTAGAAGGAAGGGGATGAATCAGATTGGTCCACTTGATATTGATGGGTCAACTGTTGATGATCCTGCTCAGGTAGCTAACAAACTAAATGAATATTTTGCATCGACATTCACACATGAGGAGTTATACAGCAAGGGGAATGCCAGAGGTGTATTCAACTCTAGCAGTAAGCTACAGAATCTTGAAATAACTGGGAGTAAAGTGGAGGAGAAACTGTTGAAGATAAACACAAGAAAGGCACCCGGGGTGGATGGGATCTATCCAGTTATATTAAAGGAGGCAGCAAAGGAAGTAAGCAAACCCTTAGAAATAATTATGAGAGCTTCCTTGGACTCAGGGGAGGTACCCATAGACTGGAAATGTGCAAATGTGACCCCAATTCACAAAGGAGGATCAAAGGCTGACACAAGTAATTATAGACCTGTGAGCTTAACTTCTGTTTCAGGAAAATTAATGGAGGCACTGGTTAAAGAAGCACTGCAGGATCATTTAGACAAGACTTCAGTTATAGCTCAGACACAGCATGGTTTTGTTAAGGGGAAGTCTTGCCTGACCAACTTGATTGGATACTATGATGCAGTCACAAAAGAACTGGATGCAGGGAATAACTTTGATATTATATACTTGGATCTTAGAAAGGCTTTTGATACTGTTGCACATGGAAGACTGCTACACAAATTGGAGCAGTGTGGCATTGGAGGCAAATTGCTGCTATGGATAAAGGGGTGGTTGAGGGGGAGAAGACAGAGATTGGTAATCAATGGACACTGCTCATCGTGGACTAATGTTATTAGTGGAGTCCCTCCGGACTCAGTGTTGGGTCCATTATTGTTTCTGTATTTATAAATGATATTGATGATGGTATATCAAGCTTAATGTCCAAGTTTGCAGACGATACAAAGGTTGGCAGGGTTGTCAAGGACACTACTGACACTATGCTGCTGCAACAGGATCTGGAAAGGTTGAGCAGATGGGCTGAGAGGTGGCAAATGAAGTTTAACATTGACAAATGTAAAGTACTACACATGGGAAACAGCAACCCCAGAGCAACGTATCAACTCTGTGGTACTTCACTGACAGTGGTAGAGAATGAAAGGGACTTGGGGGTGGTTGTGCAGGCAGATATGAAGTTCTCTGAGCAGTGCAGACGGGCTGCAAGAGTAGCTCATGGAGTATTGTCAATGATATACAGGAATTTTTCCAGCAGGGATAAGGAGGTGATTATTCCCTTGTATAAGGCAATGGTCAGGCCACACCTAGAGTACTGTATACAGGTCTGGAGGCCTCATTTCAAGAAGGATGTAGAGCTGCTGACGAGTATAGAGAAGGGCAACAAGATTAGTGAATGGAACAAAGGGGTGCTCTTACAAAGAAAGGCTTAAGTTTTGCAAATTACAGTGTCTGGAGACTAGGCACCAGCGAGGTGATCTGATAGAGGTGTATAAAGCCTTGAATCGTTTAAGCCTGCTCAATGCTGATGGGATTCTTCCTCTAGCTCAGAAAAATCACCTGAGAGGGCATAAATTCAAATTGAGGAAAGACAGATGTAGGATAGACGTGCGGAAATTTGCCTTTAGCCAGCGGGTGGTTGGTTGGTGGAACAGACTTCTATCCCTTGTGGTGGAGGTTGATAGCCTAAATAAATTTAAGGCTCAGCTGGACAGGTATTTTGAACGAACAGAGGGGTGAAGTGGAAGTGGGTTTTTTTTTTTTTTTTTTTTTGGCTGATGCTGCATAAGCTTGCTTTCTTGCATCAAATGCCTCTACTAATGCTAATGCTAAATTCATCTGTTGTCTCTACCGTTCTCCCAACTCCACTAATCACTTGGAGCTCTTTGACTTCCTGTCTTTGCAACTTGACTTCTTCAGTCCAACTTTCCTAACAGTGAGGTAATTTTCCTTGGTGATTTTAATGTTCACAACTCCAGCTGGTTTCCGTTTTCTAGTCACACCGCCCTTGCTGGTCGAGATGAAGAGGCTTTTGCAACTACTAATGACCTTGCACAGATTGTTCATTTACCTACAAGAATACTGGACAATCCTAATCATACAGCCAACACGCTTGATCTTTTTCTCACAAACAAACCATTCTAAGTACACGGTTGAAGTGAGAAGTCCTTTAGGCACTTCAGATCACTACTTGGTGAATGTCTGTTCTCCAACGGAGCCTTTATCTCACGGCTATTCCCAACCTCGTGTTCTTTGTGTATTACAAGAATGCAAAATGGGATAACCTGCGAGATTTCTTTTCTTCTTTTCCTTGGTCAGATTACTGTTTCAAAACTTCTGATGTCAACATTTGCTCAGATCATGTCAGTGAAATTATTCTTGCACGAATGGAATCCTTTATCCCACACTCCACTTTAAAATCTCGTCCTTTATCTAAACCATAGGTTCTCAAAGTGGGCAGTACCACCCCTCCCCAGTGGGCGCTGAAGCCTTCTAGGTGGGCGATAGTAGGTTCAGAAGCAATTGGGGGTGTTCAGGCGGTCTAGGGATCGGTGGCTCCTTATATTATTTATCCATATTTTTATCTCCTCGGGTACATTGGACCCAGTTCAAAGGTCAACTAATAAATTCTATAATTTTTACGGTATGGACACAGCTGAAATTCGCTATAGGTGAAGACAGAACTGTTTTCTTCGGTTTCCCACTTCAGTTTTCAAAACCTTCTATTGAATTTCACGCAAATGACAAAAATGTGACATCAAGTGTGCATTTTTTAGGCCTTTTTCTGTTATTTTTCTAAACCCACCCTAATTATCCTAGGGCCTTTGAAACGCGACAACGAGAGCTACTGTTCGTTGCTACTGTTTCGCTTTATTGCGAAACAGTAGCAACAACTGTTTTTAATAGGCAAACAGATCGTATTTCCTTTCTTCAACGTGTATTGCTCCTATAAACAGAAAATCAGGGAAATTCATCTTTTAGAAACAAGAAAAACTGGTGTAAAACTGATAACACTGCAATGCGCATTTGATAAAAAAAAGTTTGCTTTATTGTAATTGTTTTTAGTAAACAATATCGGAACAGCAGTTTCCTGGGTTTGATCTTCTAACAAAATTTCGAGAAAATATTTGTAGCTGAGTTATAAACTTTGAAAACTGGTGTGCAAAAGAAGAAAAAAAAAAAATAATCCACTATGAATAACGGATTGTTTCTTGAAATGTGTATTCTTCACAAAACTGCAATATTTTCTAACAGTACAAAGCTAACAGATTGCGACTAACGGCTGCCAAAAAGTATTCTTAGAAGATATTTGCTTGTTACGCTTTGATGTCATCGCAAAGGGAGAAATTCTGTTTTAGTACAGAAGCCGAATAAATTCACTATCCATGGTCATAATGCTGTTCTGAGCTGCAATAAAAAGATAAACCCTGCTGAAAAATAGATTTTCTCCCCATCACTTCTCTTGCTTTGCTGTGGTTTTTGGTGAGCAATTTCACACAATCAAGTCGGTGACTGCTAAATGCGATTTCTTGTATTCTCTCTCTCTCTCTCTCTCTCTCTCTCTCTCTCTCTCTCTCTCTCTCTCTCTCTCTATTTCGGGAACTCTGACCATGTGGTCATCCTGGAGTATAAACAGAAAATCTGTTAGTCGGAATGCTGCCCACCAATGGCACCAATTATCAACTCTTTTACTGTCCTTCTAATTTTCAATATGTGCAGATAATCAACTTGGGCAAAATTTGAAAATTCTACTTCAATTAGGAACAAAAACCGCTTACCCCAACATAACGAATTACTTTAGGTACAATAAAGGATGACTCTGATGATTTTACTGACTGGAAGGAAGTGTCCACAACTGTACAAGGCGGTCACTCAAAGGAAAGTAACTGTAGTCATTTGTATTCAAGAACAAGCTATACGGCGATGTTTGAAATGTATAATGCAGTTCACTGGCTAATATTTCCAGGGGGATTATTGCAAAATATTGTTCCGAAAAAAATATTACAATAAAGCAAAGAGGGTTTTTTATCGAATGCACACCGGACAAAAATCGGACTAATCTGAACTTAGGCATCCTACGATGAAGCTGACTTATTAGAACTTTAGCATCTGTTGTGAAACTGAATGCAATAAAGAAATACTTTTGAATCTGCGATGAAACTGACTTACTAGAACTTCAGCATCTGTGTTAAAAGTTACAGTTGTGGACCTTTGACAATCTCCTGGCCTTCCTCCCACCAAAAGAGTATTTTTATTTCTTTCTCACTGTCTCTTTCCCTTAGGGTCAGACTAGAAAGGGTGAACTCCCTCCAATAAGGAGTTTTTTTTCCCCCAAGTGAATAAAAGGAAGTGGAAATTTCAGGAAAATGAACCCCATTTTCCTTCATTCGGCAAACAGCAGCTCTGTCAGCGCAAGAGAAATGAAATTACATTTGCAGCTCAGAATGGAATTCAAGAAAGCAAACATATGACACTTTATGGTGAATTTTTCGGGCGTGTGTGCAATAATGAAAATTCAATTTTTCCCTGAAATTTTTTGATGGTATCAAATGCATATAAAACAATCCGTTATTCGTAGCACATATATATATATATATATTTTTTTTTTTTTTTTTCGTTTGCACACCAGGTAAGATGCATGCGAAGTTCTTTCGACATCAGTTTTCGAAGTTTATAACGCAGCTATGAATAGAAATATTTTCTTGAAAGTTCATAAGAAGATCAAATATACATCCATGAAACTGCTGTTCCGATTTAGTCCTCTAGAAGCAATTACAATAAAGCGAACTTTTTTTTTTATGAAAAGCACATTGCAGTGATCAGTTTTACGACAGTTTTTTTTTTTTTTTCCCTTCCGTTTCCAGTATGGCTTCCAATAGATGAATTTGTATTTTTTGTTAGTAGATACAACACATACTGAAGAAAGGAAATGCGATATTTTTGTTTTTCAAAACCAATTCGTTGCAATTCTTTCGTACAACAATTACGAAAAGCAGTAAAAGCAAAATGTTGTGACAGAGCGACAATGCAAAATATTGTTCTCAAGTAATGATGCTCAACTGTTTTTTTTTTTCCACAAAAATTGTTTACAGTTTTATTTTCTCCTTGGATCACCTTGGTAACGCTAATGACGTAAGCTTGACCAGTCAATTATATCTCGGCGTCTGTTGATTCGTTTGAGACAGATTAGGCGCGAATTTTAAACTAATGCCATAGCGCGTTTCATCTTCAAAGCTTCCAAGGCCGTTTTGCCGATGTAACAATTCATAAATTGATATGTGATTGTACATTTTTGCTGTTTAGGAATAAGTTTCATTACAATCATCAGTCGAAAGTGTGATAGATAAGTGGAGTCATACAAAGTGTAAATTAAATCTTTTATTTTGTGAATATTGTTGCAAATTTTATTACTTCATTATGTCTGAATCTAAGAAGAAATGTCGACAGTACAGTATTGAGTATTTGAAATATGGCTTTATTCAGTCTCCTACGAACCAATTATTACCTATGTGCTTGATTTGCCAAAAAAAGTATTTTCAAATGAAGCAATGAAGCCTTCTAGGCTATAAGAGCATTTGACTAAAATGCATGCTGACGAAAAGGATAAAGATTTGTCCTATTTTCAAGTACCAAAAGAAAAATATTTTAAACGTCCAACTATATCAAAACTTTTTGCGTCGTCCACTAAACAAGATAATGATGGATTACAAGCTTCTTATAATATTTCATTATTAATCGCAAAATCGGGAAAATCACACACAATTGGTGAGGAATTAATCTTGCCGGCAGTAAAGAAGTAATAAACAATGTGCTCCATAAGCCAGCGTCAGATATCATCAGGAAAATTCCTTTGAGTAATAATTCAGTGCAAAGAAGAATTGATGAAATGGCTCAAGACGTTGAAAAATCATTGTGTGATTATTTGAAGACATCCCAATTTTCCATTCAACTCGATGAATCAACTCTCCCAAATAATGAAGCACTACTCTTATCATACGTATGATTCATAAAAGAAGAAAAAGTTTGTCAAGAATTATTATTTGCTAAAAATTTGGAAGCGGATACAAAGGGAGAATTTATATTTAATACCATGAATAAGTTTTTTCAAGAGAAAGACATTCCTATTCGTAATATTTTGTCTGCTGCTACTGATGGTACTCAAGCAATGACAGGGCGCCACAAGAGTTTCATAGAGCATTTGAAACAAGCAGTACCAAATGTACTCGCTATACACTGTGTTCTTCATCGTCAACATTTGGTTGCGAAGAATTTAAGTGAACGCCTACATATGTCGCTCCATTACGTTATTAGAGCAGTCAACAAGATTAGAAGCAATTCATTGAGTGATAGATTGTTTAGCCAACTTTGTAGTGAAAACGATGAAGATTTCAATCATTTGCTGCTTCACACAAAAGGTCGTTAGCTTTCAAACGGTATTTGTCTGAATCGATTTTACAATTTGTTTGATTCAGTACTAGAGTTCCTAGAAAACAGAGACGACGGATTGCGGGCCAACCCGATTACATCCAAAAATGATATCGCTTATTTGACAGACCTCTATAAAATATTTAATGAAGTCAATCTACAATTACAAGGTGATGAATGGAATTTAATTAAAACAAAAAAACGTTATTGCCACTTTTGTGGGGAAACTTCTTCTGTCCAAGCGGAATCTAGGCCGAGGGGAATATAGCCACTTTTCAAATTTATCAGCAGTGTCTCTCAAAAAGGAAGATTTACTTACATACTGCCAACACTTGGAGGTTTTTCATGCTGATTTTAATGAGCGATTCAAGGATATTCTAAACATGAATATACCAAATTGGGTTCTAGATCCTTTCTCACATGTAAACACAGCAGGATCATCAAATTTAGAAGAGGACTCATAGAACTCACAACAAATGAAGAACTAAAAATAAAATTCAAAAGTGGATACCAAGAGTTCTGGCTTCAGAAATCAATACCAACACTGTATCCTGAATTATGGGAAATAGTGCAGAAATTTTTAATTGCATTTCCATCTTCTTATTTGGCTGAGCGTGGTTTAGTGCTGTAGCGAATTTACTATCTAAGAAAAGGAACCGATTGCATATAACTGAGCGTGGCAATTTACAATTGTTTTTAACGAAAGTTGAACCCGATATTAACAAACTTTTAAAAATGCATCAGGCTCATCCTTCACATTAATTTGTTATTTTTTTCTTTGTATTTTTACTTTATAAGTTCGAAATAAACAATTTTGTAATATATTTGATAGTGTTGTAATTATTACAATAAGATTCTTACTAATGCATTTGCAATCTCTTAATATGTAGTCCGAATTTTCATATTTAAACCATTGTATGAAACTGTGCATAATGTTATTCGAGCATACACTTTACAATCTTAATATATGGGCTGTTTCATCAAAATCGGAATAGCAATAACTGTGTTCAAGATGAAGCACATATTGGCCACTACTTTTTCAATAATTTAAAAGCATAAGCAGTAATGTATCATTAGTTGCTATTTACGTCGAAAATATCAAATGGCTGGAACGTGGAAAACTGTTATAATGGGGGGCGTTACAAAATTTATGTCTTGCAAAGTGGGCGGTGGCCCGAAAAAGTTTGGGAACCTATGATCTCAACCTTGGTTTTCCAATAAATGTGCTAAGGCTGTTCAAGAGAAGAATGTTGCATATCGTAATTGGCTTGTTTCTAATTCTTCAGTTTCATTTTCTGCCTACACCAAAGCTCGCAACAATTGTAAAGCAGTTATTAATCAGTCCAAACTAGATTTTGAACAGGCTAAGAGTAGAAAACTTGCTTCTTGCCGTAATGGTAGCCGAACATTCTGGTCTCTTGCCAAAGCTATCGGCCGCAACTTTTGCCCATCTCTGCTCCCACCTCTGTCCAAACCAGATGGTTCTGTTGTCACTTCAGCCAAGGACAAAGCAGACCTACTAGCATTACATTTTTATTCCAACTCATGTATTAATGATCTTGGTAAAACACCTCCCACCATTCCCAACATGTCCCATTCAATGCCTCCTGTGGCCTTCCGCCAAAAGGATGTCAGAAGGATTTTTCTCCACTTGTTCTCAAAACCTGTGCTCCTGAACTTACTCCTATTCTTTGCTGCCTTTTTTCACTTTCTTATTCCAAAGGTGTTTTTCCTTCTGCTTGGAAATTTGCTCATATCCAGCCAGTTCCTAAAAAGGGTGACAAATCCCTCCCATCCAATTATCGTCTCATCGCAATTACTTCTACTCTTTCTAAAGTAATGGAGAAATCAATTAACTGCCAACTCTTAAACTACCTAGAAACCTTCCGTCTGATCAATGATCGCCAGTATGGATTCCATCAGTGTCGATCCACTGGTGATATTCTGGCTTATGTTACCCATTTATGGACTAATTCAACGGAAAGGTTCGGTGAAACATAAGTAGTTTCTCTTGACATCTCAAAGGCTTTCGATCGTGTTTGGCATAAAGGTCTTCTACACAAGCTTCCATCTTATGGTTTGCCAACTGTTTTTAGTAATTGGTTATCCAGTTTTCTCTCTGATCACTCACTGAGGGTGATGGTAGATGGCTCTCTGTCTTCTAACTTCTCCACTAATTCCGGTGTCCCCCAAGGTTCAGTTCTTTCCTCCACTCTTTTCCTCTTGTATATTAATGACCTTCTTTCATTGACTGGAAATCCTATCCATAGTTTTGCCAATGATAGCACATTGCATTCTACTTTCCATTTTGAGAAACCTTGCCCTGCTCAATCAGCTTCAACTTCTCGAAAATCTGCTACCAATTCCTTAAATGCCGATCTTCAAGTAATTCTCCAGTGGGGCAAAGACAACTTAGTTGATTTCAACCCTTCTAAAACTCAGTCTTGTCTTATATCTCGCAAAAAGGATTCTTCTGCTCCTATGCTTATCTTTAGGGACACTCCGATTTCTAGGCAAAATGATATATCTCTTTTGGGGATTACCCTGACTTCTAATCTCTCTTGGCACAAGCACATTACAAATATTGCTTCCTCTGCATCTAAAAAACTTGGTTTTCTCTTTCGCTCTCGGCGTTACTTTTCTTCCAAACAGCTGTCACTCTGTATAAATCGCAAATCCGCCCTGCCATGGAATATTGTTCCCACATCTGGGGTGATGCCCCCAAAACCTCTCTCAGGCTTCTTGATTCCATTCAGAAGAAGGCAGTTATGTTAATTAATGACTCATCTCTAACAGAGTCTCTGCACTCGCTGTCTTATAGACGTACTGTTTCTGCTGCATGCCTCTTCTACAGATACTTCCATGGGCACTGTTCTTCTGAATTGGCTTCTATAATTCCCGCTCTCTCTCTTTAAAAACAATCCGAACGTGTGCCGCCACCAGCCAAAATACATTTACTGTCCCACTTCAAACTCACAGAACCAACTTTTCATCTTCGTCATTTATTCATTCAACTGCTGT
This sequence comes from Mastigoproctus giganteus, assembly GCF_048544385.1. Taxonomy (NCBI): domain Eukaryota; kingdom Metazoa; phylum Arthropoda; class Arachnida; order Uropygi; family Thelyphonidae; genus Mastigoproctus; species Mastigoproctus giganteus. The sequence continues at coordinate 100,990,395 of NC_143576.1, read as the reverse complement.
TTTCTGGAACAACCTTCCTTCCAGTATTTCCTGAAAATACATATTTCCTGAAAATTAGTCTACAGAAGTTCAAGTCCAATGTCAACAAATATCTTCTTTCGTCTTCTCAACCTCCAACCCAAGCACGGTACTAAGTACTATAGTTTCTAATTCCTCTCATGTTTGGGGTTTACATAAAAAAAAAAAAAAAAACACTCAGGGTAGTTGAAAATGAAAAGAACTTGCGGGATAATTTTACAGTCTGATATGAAGTTCTCTGAGCAATGCAGACAAGTTTCCAGAACAGCTCATGGAGTTTTGTCAGTGATATATACAGCAATTTTGCTAGCAGGGATAAGGAAGTGATTATCCCATTGTATAAGGAAATAGTCATCTCCATCTTGAGCACTGCATACCAGTCAGGAGGCCTCATTTTAGGAAAGATGTAGAGTACTGGAATGGGTAGCACAGAGAAGGGCAACAAGATTGGCAAGGGGAAAAAGCAGTGCTCTTACCAAGAAAGGCTTAAGGTCTGCAAATTGCAATGTCTGGAGACTAGGCACCTGTGAGATGATCAGATTCAGGTGTATAAGGCCTTGAATGGTTTGAGCAAACTCACTGCTGATGGGATTCTTCCTCTTGCTCAGCCTGTGCACATGAGGGGATATAAATTCAAACTGAGGGAAAATGATTGCAGAATATATGTGCGTAAGTTTCCCTTCAGTCAACAGGTGGTTGATTGCTAGAACAAGCATCCATCCGTTGTTGTGGAAGTGCATAGTTTGAATAAATTCAAGGAAGAACTAAACAAACTATTGGAGGGGATGGATAGGATATTTTTTTTTTTTTGTCTAACGCTGTATAAGCTTGCTTTCTTGCATCATTTGCTACTATTAATGCTAATACTAATTACACAAACCGGATCTTATTGTACTCATATTCTAATCACTATATACTTGGAAAAAGTTTATTACTCTAAGCTCTCTTATATTTTACACCAATTTCTAAAGTTTCAATGTTACCAAAGGCTCAACAGTGTTTCTCAACTTTCACACCAAAACATTGAACACCAAAAGTATTCCCTAATTTTGGCAGAACACAGCATACACACACACACACAGAAGAAAATAAAATTTAAATAAATGAGTACTAAAAAAAAAAAAGACTAAGAAAAAATAAAAAGAAAGACAGTAAAGTAAACATCTGTGTCCATAAAGCACTGTCAACCACATGCTGCACAAACAAACGAATATATATAAAGCAAGAATAAGCACAGTAAGCTATTGTACAGTAAGCCAAGTAAATATCAAACTCTAACAGGGAGCTAAGTGATTTTGTAATAACTGAGAGCAAAGTGGAGGAGAAATTAGCATTAGCATTAGGAGAGGCATATGATGTAAGAAAGCAAGCTTATGCAGCATCAGCCAGAAAAAAAAAAAAAAAAAAAAAAAACTTTCGCTTCACCCCTCCATTCGTTCGAAATATCTGTCCAGCTGAGCCTTAAATTTATTTAGGCTATCAACTTCCACAACACAAAAATTGTTGAAGTTAAACATAAAAAAGCCAAATGGGGTGGACGGGATCTATCCAGTTATATTAAAGGAGGCAGCAAAGGAAGTAAGCAAACCCTTAGCCATAATTATGAGAGCTTCCTTGGACTCAGGGGAGGTCCCAATGGACTGGAGATGTGCAAATGTATCACCGATTCACAAAGGGGGTTCAAAAGGTAATACTTAGTTTAACTTGTGTCCCAGGGAAAATAATGGAATCACTGGTTAAAGAAGCACTGCAGAATCATCTAGACAAGTCTGCAGTAATAGTTAAGACACAGCATGGGTTTGTTAAAGGGAGGTCTTGTCTGAACAATTTGATTGAATACTATGATGTGTTCACAAAGGAATTGAATGCCAAAAATAATTTTGATATCATATGCAGGTCTGGAGGCCTCATTTTAGGAAGGATGTAGAGTTGCTCGAAAGAATGCAAAGCAGGGCAACAAAGGGGTGCTCTTACTAAGAAAGGCTTAAGTTCTGCAAAATTGCAGTGCCTGGAGAGTAGGCATCTGCAAGGTGATCTGATTGAGGTGTATAAAGCCTTGAATGGGTTGAGTAAGCTGAATGCTGATGGGATTCTTCCTCTTGCTCAGATTACGAACCTGAGGGGGCACAGATTCAAATTCAGGAAAGACAGTTGTAGAATAGATTTGCGGAAATTTGCCTTTAGCCAGCAGGTAGTTGATTGGTGGAAGAGACTTCCATCTTTTGTTGTGGAAGTTGATAGCATAAATAAATTTAAGGCTAAGCTGGACAGGAATTTGGAACGAATAGATGGATAAAATGGCAGGGGTTTATTTTATTTTATTTTTTTTTTTTGGCTGATGCTTGCTTTCTCACATCGTATGCTTCTACTAATGCTAATAGGAATAAAAAATAAACCCATACATAACTATAGGAATAAAGAAGTGGGGGTGGGGGTGCCAAATCAAGATATGAGTGTTCCAGATGCACACATTTCTAAATTAATTTAGAAGACATACCAATTAATAAAACACAAAAATGAATAAATTTATAAGAAATGTTAATTAATGTGAATTTAGCTACACACCTTTTATGGCACCAGGGTTGAACTACATGAAATTTCACAATAAATGGAAATGAAAACCAACTATAAAAATGTAATGAAATAAATAATAGACAAATCAATCAGTCCCACATCAACAGAAGGCTACAAGATTAAAAATTACAATGGAATCACTGCATATGAAACATTAAAGAAATCTGTGCAATAAACAACTGACAGATACTCTAATCAACCTACCAAAGCAGCAGATTTGAATAATGATGGCTCTTTTTGCAGTGAAAAATTAAACTATAACAAAACAGAGCACTTATCTGGAAAAACCACACTTGCAGGTAGAAGAAATCTGTTTTGTAGAGATGGGATACATTGCAACATAGGTGGTGCATGAGTTTTTGCCAGTATTATTGAGGATACCTTAAAGGATCACGGAAACTACTAGTCTGGGGAGACAAGGGTAATATAGATACATGTTTACCTGATAATATTGGTCAAAGTAGCACTTGCACATTCCTCAAGAGTTCTTGTTTGTTACCGCAACAGATCATATTAGCAAGACATTCTGAGGGCAGAAACGTTTCAAATGAGCAAGTAGCTAATGGCAGGGAATCACTTCAAGAGGTGTGTCAGGGTAGTAAAATATACAAGAACACTAAGTCTTAATTGTCTATACAGTAATCTCAGAAGGGTCATTAAAAAAATGAGTGAATTTGAACTGCTGGTTAGGATAAGTAACACTGACATAATAGAGCATTATGTAGATGTGGTACAACCCAGAAATAGAGAATGATGAATTTCAATATAGTATGTACGATGTATTTAGGAAGGATATGGCAGACAGAAGGGGTGGTGGGGTCATGCTTCTTATCAAAAGCATGCTTGAGTGCGAAGAAAGCTTTCCCGAATTCAGACGTCTCACATGCTAGTATAGAATCTGTATGGTGCGAGATAGTTGGAAGCAAAGGTATAATGAGAGAGGGAGTAATCTACAGGCCAGATGATTGTGAAGATTATGATGAGAGCCTCTACATGCAGACAGAATGGGCAAGTAAGCGTGAATGTCTTATTTTAATTTTTGTCTAACTGTTTGCAGCAAATGGGAAGGAAGACAAAATTTTTAAATCAACTAGATGATTGTTATTTGTATCAGGGAAAGTACAAGGTAAAAGAATATTTTCTCTCTCTCTCTCTCTCTCTCTCTCTCTCTCTCTCTCTCTCTCTCTCTCTCTCTCTCTCTCTCTCTCTCTCTCCCCCTCCTTCCCTCCCTCCCTCCCTCACTCCAGATTATTACCCATGAACCAGATGACATAATAGGGCTGACAGTACAGGAACCAGTAGTATGAAGTGATCACAGAGCCTGCAGTGGACAAGGAAAAAAGAGGTAACAGCAGGTAAAGGCAAAGAAATGGGTTATAATTTCAGGAAAGGAAATTATGATAGCTTAAGGAGCTACATGGCCTCTATTAAATGGGTAGATATTGCACAGAGAGCAAATACAATTGAATTATGGTATACCTTTAAAACATTAATCACAGAAGCCTTGAAAAAGGCTTCTGTGATTAATGTTTTAAAGGTAAAAAAATACTCCATGGGAAGGATTCCAAGTTGGATGAACAATGACGTTCCAAATTGCTTGAGCAGAAAAAGACGGCATGGAAAAGTTACAGAGCAACAAAAATTACTGAAATCAATAACAGCTACAAAATGATCCATAATAGTGCAACAGAAAATGTTAGGCTGGTAAAGGCAGATTATGAGAAATTAGCATTAGCATTAGTTGAGGTATATGATGCAAGAAAGCAAGCTTATATAACAATAGACAAAAAAAAAAAAAAAAAAAAATTTTCAGCATTAAATTTATTTAAGCTATCAAACTTCCACATCAACAGATCATCATCTGTTCCAGCAATCAACAACTCATTGGCTAAAGGCAAACATCAGCACATCTACTCTACAACTGTCTTTCCTCAATTTGAATCTATGCCCCCTCAGGTCAGTAAACCGAGCAAGCGGAAGCATCCCATCAGCACTGACCGTGTTCAAACCATTCAAGGTTTTATACACCTCGGTCAGATCACCACGCAGGTGCCGAGTCTCCAGATGCTGCAACTTGCAAAACTTAAGTCTCTCTTGGTAAGAGCACCACTTTGTTCCTTTCACCAATCTTGTTGCCCTTCTCTCTACTCATTCTAGCAACTCTACTTCTTTCCTAAATCATAGACAAATAGAGTAAACAATAGGGATAAGGAATTCTTCACATACATAAATGCAGACAAGAAGGACAAATCAGATCATTAGCATTAGTAGAGGCATATGATGCAAGAAAGCAAGCTTATGCAGCATCAACCGAAAAAAAAAAAAAAAAAAAACACGCTCCCATTTCACCCCTCCAGCTGCTCAGCCTTAAATTTATTTAGGCTATCAAATTCCACAACAAAGGATGGAAGTCTGTTCCACCAACCAACCACCCGCTGGCTAAAGGCAAACTTCCACACATCTATCCTACATCTGTCTTTCCTCAATTTGAATTTATGCCCTCTCGGGTGATTATTCTGAGCAAGAGTAAGAATCCCATCGGCATTGAGCATACTCAAACCATTCAAGGCTTTATACATCTTAATCAAACCAGTTCTCCCCTGAGCCACAGCACTCCATTTAGCTCGAGCCTTTTGCTTTGCTGCTCTGGTCTGAGTCATGATTCCGATTCAATTTCGATAAAATTTCAATTTCAGTACAAAATTATAACTCTAAACTTGTATCCAATGCAGTTGTAACACTATATATCTATATATATATTTTTTAAGTGTCAAGTATCATCTTCAAGTTTCTTTATATAAGTTCTGTATCAAGTTATATATTAATTAATTATGTTACGTTCATAAAATCTAAGTTGTTATATGTATTTATTTAAAAGTACAATTTAATTGACAATGAAGTTCAACAAGATTAATAAATTTACTGATTAATTGATAATATTATATACTATACTATACTAAGCTAGCACTATCTAGTTCGGGATATAACGTATCATATAACAATGGCGGCAAGTTACAAACGGTAAATCTACAGTCACTTAAATATTAATTAACTTCCAAAATCTCGCTGTCTCAATTCAGAATATATCAAGGATCTTGCCTAGGTCTATAAGCTACTTACAGAAAATAATTTAATATAACAATTGGTCAATAAAGCAGCTAACTATAGCAAGAAAACATCGGGTTCGCCAGGTTTGCAAAATTTATAAAACATGTGGATTGGATACCCTTACCGATACTAAGTAATAACCTACAAAATCTCTATCTATGTTAAAACATAAACTAAGTATCGTAACTAGGAATATAGCTCTACTCTAGAAAATAAGTTAATATGCCAATTCAAGCCAATTTAAGTTAATAAAACAGAAAAAAACTTCTGTATGTTCCTCAGCCATAAAAACTTCGCCTGCACCAAAAAAAATCGGACCCTTATGTAACGGGCATGGGATAGTATTAGATATCCCAGCTGATGTTGCAGATGAACTCAACAGTTACTTTGCATTAGCATTAGCATTAGTAGAGGCATATGATGCAAGAAAGCAAGCTTATGCAGCATCAGCCAAAAAAAAAAAAAAAAAAACCCTTCCACTTCACCCCTCCGTTCTTCCGAAATACCTGTCCCGTTGAGCCTTAAATTTATTTAGGCTATCAACTTCCACAACAAGGGATGAAAGTCTGTTCCACCAACCAACTACATGCTGACTAAAGGCAAATTTCCGCACATCTATCCTACATCTCTTTTTCCTCAATTTGAATTTATGCCCTCTCAGGTGATTATTCTGAGCAAGAGGAAAAATTTCATCAGCATTGAGCATGCTCAAACCATTCAAGGCTTTGTACACCTCTATCAGATCACCTCGCCTAGTCTCCAGACACTGTAATTTGCAAAACTTAAGCCTTTCTTCATAAGAGCAACCCTTCATTCCGTTCACTAACCTTGTTGCCCTTCTCTGTACTCGTTCCAGCAGATCTACATCCTTCTTGAAATGAGGCCTCCAGACCTGTATACAGTACTCAAGGTGCGGCCTGACCATTGCCTTATACAAGGGAATAATCACCTCCCTATCCCTGCTAGAAAAATTCCTGTATATCATTGATAAGACACAATGAGCTTCTCTTGCAGCCCGTCTGCACTGCTCAGAGAACTTCATATCTGCCTGCACAATTACCCCCAGGTCCTTTTCATTCTCTACCACTGTCAGTGTAGTACCACAGAGTTGATACTTTGCTCTGGGGTTGCTGTTTCCCATATGTAGTACTTTACATTTGTCAATGTTAAACTTCATTTGCCACCTCTCAGCCCATCTGCTCAACCTTTCCAGATCCTGTTGCAGCACTATAGCATCAGTAGCGTCCTTAACAACCCTGCCAACCTTTGTATCGTCTGCAAACTTGGACATTAAGCTTGATATACCATCATCAATATTATTTATAAATACAGAAAACAACAATGGACCAACACTGAACCCTGAGGGACTCCACTAATAACATTAGTCCACGATGAGCAGTGTCCATTAATTACCTCTCTGTCTTCTGCCACTCAACCATCCCTTTATCCATAGCAACAATTTGCCACCAATGCCACACTGTTCCAATTTGTGCAGCAGTCTTCCATGTGCAACAATATCAAAAGCCTTTCTAAGATCCAAATATATAATATCAAAGTTATTCCCTGCATCCAATTCTTTTGGGACTACATCATAGTATCCAATCAAATTGGTCAGGCAAGACCTTCCCTTAACAAAACCATGCTGTGTTTGAGCTATAACTGAATTCTTGTGAAGATGATCCTGCAGTGCTTCTTTAACTAGTGCTTCAATTAATTTTCCTGGAACAGAAGTTAAACTCACAGGTCTATAATTACTTGTGTCAGCCTTTGATCCTCCTTTGTGAATTGGGGTTACATTTGCACATCTCCAGTCTGTGGGTACCTCCCCTGAGTCCAAGGAAGCTCTCATAATTATGGCTAACGGATTGCTTACTTCCTTTGCTGCCTCCTTTAATATAGATCCCATCCACCCCAGGTGCCTTTCTTGTATTTATCTTCAACAATTTCTCCTCTACTTTACTCTCAATTATTACAAGATCATCTAGCTCACTGCCAGTGTTTACTTCACCTATGGCATTCCCCTTCCTGAATAACTCCTCATGTGTGAATGCAGATGCAATATATTGATTTAGTTTGTTAGCTACCTGAACAGGATCATGAACAATTGAACCATCGATATCAAGTGGACCAATCTGATTCATCCCCTTCCTTCTAGAGTTTACATAAGTAAAGAACTCTTTGCTGTTTTTCTTTGCATCCCTTGCCAAAGATTTCTTGTAATCTGCCTTCGCCTGCCTAACTTCCTTTGTAACTTTGTTACAGATCAACTTATATCTATCATAGGCTTCTGTGTTACATGTTAATTTATATGTATCCCATACATTTTTCTTCTCTGCCATATGTCTCATTAGTTCATCTGACATCCATTTAGGCCTGAACATTGAACAATATTTCTTAATTGGTATGTAAAGAGTAGTAGCTTCCAAGATAAGTTCTTTGAATGCTTCCCATTTTGAGTTTGCTGTTGGTAACATCATTAGTTGGTCCCACTGTATAGAATTTAAATACTGTCTCAGACCATCGTAGTCGCCTTTACGAAAGCAAAAACCCTTCCCTTTACCCCTGATGGTAGTTACCTCCTTGTGTAAATCCCACTTCAGCACACTGTGATCACTGCCACCTAGTGGTTCCTGTATCTGCAGATTCTTAATGCATGAAGAATCACTACTGATAATCAAATCAAGAGTTTTGCTCCCTCTAGTTGCCTCCCGAACATGCTGATTTAGAAAACAATTTGCATTGATATTTACAGAAGAAAAACCATTTATATTTGTTTGTTATTTGGTTTTTAGGAGCATTAGCAACTAAGGCCATATTGCTACGGGAATATGCGGTGGTCATTCCCTGACCTTTCCGCATCCTCTGTATTTGGTGGTGATAGGCTCGAACCCCGGTCTAATCAAGAAGCGTATGTTACGGACTGCTGCTCCTTCTCACCTGGCTACGGAGGCGCCATACCATTTATGTAAATGATAAATTATGGGAGTGAAGTTGAAAAATATGTAATTAATGATACTGAAATTTCACATGATTATAATGAAAAAACTTTTGAGCCTACAGGCGAGTAAGGCTCCTGGGGTTGATCGCATATATATTGATCGTTATTTTGACAGTGTCACTCATGAGCTGGAATTAGGGAATAATTTCAAAATTGTTTATTTAGATTTCAGCAAAGCATTTGACTCAGTTCCATATCAGCAGTTACTTTACATGCTGGAACAGGTTGGAATCACAGGGAAAATCCTTAAATGGTTATTCCTCATATTGGGTTAATGTAAGAATTGGGGTTTCCGAAGGATCAGTTTTGGGACCACTTATCAATGAAAGAATAGAGGTATGTGGTCTAAATTTGCAGATGACGTTAAGAACAGTGGAGTAGTTAATGATCACCAGAACTGGCAGATAATAGAACCATTACATGGCAGTGATCACAGTGTATTGATGTGGGATTTATTTAAGATGGAACTACCATCAGGGGTATAGGGGAAGGGTTTTGGCTTTTGTAAAGGTGGCTATGGTGGTCTCACACAGTTTTTAAATTCTACACAGTGGGACCAACTGATGATGTTACCAACAGCAAATTTTAAATGGGAAGCATTCAAGGAATTAATCTTGGAAGCTACAAGGCTTTCATGCCACCTAAGAAATACTGATCAAGGTTTAGGCCTAAATGAACATCAGATGAACTAATGAGACTAGTAGCACAGAAGAAAAATGCATGGGATGTATATAAATTATCAGGTGACACAGAAGCCTATGCTAGATATAAGCTAGTCTATAATCAAGTCACAAAGGAGGTTAGGCAAGAGAAGGCAGATTACGAGAAATCATTGTTAAAGGATGCAAAGAAAAACAGCAAAGATTTCTTTACCTATGTAAACTCTAGAAGGAAAGGGATGATTCAGATTGTTCCATTTGATATCGATGCTTAAACTGTTAATGATCCTAATCAAGTAGCTGACAAACTGAATGACTATTTTGCATCTACATTCACAAATTACGACTTCTGTAGAGAAGTCGTGGCCAGAAGTTTATCAAACTCATGCTAATGTGCCATAAAACCCTAAAACAAACAAACAAACAATTATCAAACTCTAAGAGGGAGCTAAATGAATTTGAAATAACTGAAAACAAACTGGAGGAAATATAGTTGAAGTTAAACATAAGAAAGGTAAGTGCAATGATGGATGGGATCTATCCAGTTATATTAAGGAAAACAGCAAAGGAAGTAAGTAAGTAAAGCCTTAGCCATAATTATGAGAGCATCCTTGATTCAGAGGTCCCCCATGGACTGGAGAAGTGCAAATGTATCCCCAATTCAGAAAGGGAAATCAAAGGGTGAAACGAGTAATTACAGACCTGTTGGTTTAACTTCTGTTCCAGGAAAAATAATGGAGTCACTGGTTAAAGAAGCAATGCATGATCATCTTAACAAGAATGCAGTTATACTTCAGGTACAGCATGGTTTGTTAAGGAGAAATCAAACGAGTTATCAAAACGAGTTATGTTAAGGAGAAATCAAAAGTTGTATTAAGGAAAACAGCAAAGGAAGTAAGTAAGTAAAGCCTTAGCCATAATTATGAGAGCATCCTTGATTCAGAGGTCCCCCATGGACTGGAGAAGTGCAAATGTATCCCCAATTCAGAAAGGGAAATCAAAGGGTGAAACGAGTAATTACAGACCTGTTGGTTTAACTTCTGTTCCAGGAAAAATAATGGAGTCACTGGTTAAAGAAGCAATGCATGATCATCTTAACAAGAATGCAGTTATACTTCAGGTACAGCATGGTTTGTTAAGGAGAAATCAAACGCGTTATCAAAACGAGTTATGTTAAGGAGAAATCAAAAGTTATATTAAGGAAAACAGCAAAGGAAGTAAGTAAGTAAAGCCTTAGCCATAATTATGAGAGCATCCTTGATTCAGAGGTCCCCCATGGACTGGAGAAGTGCAAATGTATCCCCAATTCAGAAAGGGAAATCAAAGGGTGAAACGAGTAATTACAGACCTGTTGGTTTAACTTCTGTTCCAGGAAAAATAATGGAGTCACTGGTTAAAGAAGCAATGCATGATCATCTTAACAAGAATGCAGTTATACTTCAGGTACAGCATGGTTTGTTAAGGAGAAATCTTGCCTGACAAATCTGACTGAATACTATGATGTGGTCACAAAGGAACTGGATACAAAAAATAATTTTGATATCATATTCTTGGATTTCAGAAAAGCTTTTGATATTGTTGCACATTAAAGGCTGCTATACAAATTGGAGCAGTATGGCACTAAGGGAAAGTTGCTGCTATGGACAGAAGTATGGTTGAGTAGGAGAAAACAGAAAGTAGTAATCAATGCACGCTGCTCTTAGTGGACTAATGTTATTAGTGGAGTCCTCCAGGGTCCGGTGTTGCGACCATTGTTGTTTTCTATATTAATCAATGATGCATGAAGGAATAACAGGCTTAATGTCCAAGTTTTCAGATGATACAAAGGTTGGCAGTGTTGCAAACCACTGGTACTGGTACACACCATGCTGCTGCAACAGGATCTGGAAAAGTTAGGCAGATGGGCTGAGAGGTGGCAACTGAAGTTTAACATTGACAAACGCAAAGTACTGCGTATGGGTAGCAGTATACACTTCTGTATACTGCTATATACAGTTTGATACACTTCTGGCCACGACAAATGTGGTGGCCAGAAGTGTATCAAACTCTAAGAGGAAGCTAAATGACTTTGTAATAACTGAGAGCAAAGTGGAGGAGAAATTGTTGAAGTTAGCAGGTTGCTAGCAGGTATAAGGAGGTGATTATCCCTTTGTATAAGGCAATGGTCATGCCGTACCTTGAGTACTGCATACAAGCCTGGAGGCCTCATTTTAGGAAGGATGTAGAGCTGCTGGATGAGTACAAAGAAGGGCTATGAGATTGGTGAGAGGGAACAAAGGATTGCACTTACCGAAAAAGGCTTAAGTTCTGCAAATTGCAACATGTGGAAACTAGGCACCTGCGAGGTATCTGACAGGTATATAAGGCTTTAAATGGTTTGAGCAAGCTCAATGCTGATGGAATTCTTCCTCTTGTTCAAATTATACACTTGAGGTGGCATAAATTCAAATTGAGGAAAGACAGTTACAGAACAGATGTTCAGAAACTTGCCTTTAGCCAGCAAGTGGTCGATTGCTGGAACAAACTTCCATCTGTCATTGTGGAAGTTCATAGTTTAAATAAATTCAAAAAAGAACTGGACAAATTTTTGGAGCAAATGGCTAGGTGAATTAGAATTTTTTTTTTTTTTTGGCTGATGCTGTACAAGTTTGTTTTCTTGCATCATATGCCACTACTAGTGATAAGACTCAGCTTCATATAAGGCTATTGAAAAAACAATGGCTGACACAAGACTAGTTTTTGTTGTGATATCCTTCATCTTTTCATATTTTATATCTGCACCATCACTTTACAGCCAAACACCGGTCTCTTGATTGCTGTTGGCTGCTTCCCTTATTGGATCAGCAATTCAAGAAAGAGAAATTTCTCTACGAGATCGATTTTGGAATGTCACTAATTTTCTGCTGAGAAATTTATGGTCTATCAGCAATCATTAATTTTGTTTTACTATAATTAGTTTTTAATCCTAATTTTGTGCTTTCATTATTATTTCTTCCTGATTGGAGGTTCCACCTCGTGAGGGGTATTGCTACCAAGTACACAGAGTGGTTGTTGTTAATTCTAGTATTACTGTTGGTTGAGGAACTCTGACTATCCTACAGGAGTTCAGGATTGCAACTTTCTGGAGTTTCTTGTAGGTGTTCACTGGGAGACTTATTGCTGCTAGACTGTCATGTAGGGTCTTTGGCACCATACCTGTGGTTGAAACTATGATTGGGATGGTCGTTACTTGTTGCATATGCCACATCTCTTTGATCTCCTGTCTTAGGTTCGTGTACTTCCTGATTTTTCCCCGTGAGTTTTCTGCAGGTTGCCAGCGTTGGGTACCACTATATCAATCAGATAGGTAGCCTTTTCCTTCTTGTCCACAAGAGTTGTCCGGTCTGTTGTGCAGGATTGTCCTATCCGTTATTATGGCACAGTCCCAGTACAGCTTGTGGGTTTCGGTCTCTAGTACTGTCTGGAGTTCATACTTGTAGTATGAACTTGTAGTACACTTTCTTCAATCAACTGATATTTCTTTGCTAGCTTCTGATGTATTATACTGGCTACCTGTTCATGTCTATTAGTATACTCAGTCTGGGTGATCACCTTGCATCCCGTGGTGATGTGTTGGATTGTTTCTGAGGCCAGGTGGCTCATATCGACATGTGTCATCAGACACTCGGGCCTCCTTGGTGATGTATTTTCTATAGTTCCTGGTGTTGATTACCTGGTCTTGGATAGCGAGCATGAATCCTTCAGTCTTGGGGAACAGTGTCCCGCTCATGAGCCATGCATTAGAACTAATTTTATCTATGTAATCTTGATGGAGATCATTGTAGTGTCTGCCATGGAGTGTCTTCTCTGCCCATCTTTCTAGCTTCGTTTGTGCCTCTTGGTTGGGAGGGGACTCCTCGCTTAGGTTGAGTGGAGTATACTGCTTGTCTACCTTCCTTATGGCCTGCTGAAGTTTCCAGTTAGCAATCACTGTCTTCTGTTGCGATGAGGTCTATCAGGCCCCTTCCTCCTTCTTTTCGGGCAATTGTCAGTCTCTCCACAGCTGATTTCGGCTGGTGTTGGCGGCACTTGGTCATCATTGTCCTTGTCTTTCTCATGATATCCTCCAGTTCAGTGTTAGTCTAATCTATGACCCCGAAGGAGTATGTTAGCACTGGGACTGCATAGGTGTTTATGGCTTTAACTGTGTTCCCTCTGTTCAGCTTTGTTTTCAGCAGGCTTCTGAGTCTCTGATGGTATTTTTTGGTCGGGCAGGCCTTAATTTCCTTGTGCTGTAACTGCTGAACCTGCATCATCTCCAAATATTTGTAGACCTCTCCCTCTGCCATGGCTTCGATTTCTTTACCAGTCTGCAGCTGGTAGGTTAACTAATTTTCCCTGGTACAATCCATGGGTCTTGCATTTGTCTAGACCAAATTCCATCCTAATATCATTGCTGAATTCTTCGGTGATCTGGAGTAGTTGTTGGAGCTGCTTCTCAGTTCCCGCACAGAGCTTGATGTCATCCGTGTACATCAGATGGGTGAGGGTGTGCAGGTTCTTCCTTCCTTCTTTGAGGTTATATCCGTACTTGCTACTGTTAAGCATGTGGATAGCGGGTAAAGTGCTAGACAGAACCACAATGGGCTCAGAGCATCTCCCTGAAAGATTTCACTCCTGATGGTGATTGGCCTGGTTGTGATGTTTTCAACCTTAATGGTGGTACTCTATTTTACAACTGTTTCTCCTAGGAAGTTTGTCACTATCAGATTGACTTTGTAGATGTTCAGCATCTCTATTAGCCAGCTATGAGGCATGGAGTCGAAGGCCTTGCGGTAATCGATGTAGGCTGAGTACATGTTGTGGTGCTTCTTGTAGGCTTGCTCCATAACCGTGGCATCTATGGTTAATTGCTCCTTGCATCCTTTGCTCAGCCGCTTGTATTCTTTCTGCTGTTTGGCCATTATGTTCTGGCTCTCCAAGTGGTCTGATATCTTCCTGGTTATGCAGCTGGTCAGGATCTTGTACATTGTTGGAAGGCAGGTGATTGGCTGTATTTTGCCGTGTTTCCTGTTTATTCATCTTTAGACTTCAGATATGTGATTCTTTGAGTGAGAAACTTCAGACTGGTCTTTGGTTGCCTTATCGTTCGGGTGAACTGCTCTGCCAGGTGCTTGTGTGTGCAAGTGAGCTTCTTGTACCAGTAATTGTGGACGTTATCTATTCCTGGAGTTCACCAGCTGTGAGAGTTCTTGATTGTCTGTTTTACTTCTTCCTGAATCTCCCACTCTCTCATTCCTTGTATGTCCTTGGTTTTCTTGTGTTCTAGTTCTATCCATAGGACTCGGCTGATATGTCTTACTTCCCTGCTCCACATGTTTCCCCAGAACTCCTCAATCATCTTCTGTTCGGGTGGTCCGTTCCCTTCTTTCCCGTCTTCTCCAGGACTCCTGTAGAAGCCTATACTGGGTCAATTGGCATATATTCTCTCTTAATTCTTATGCTGAAGTCTTCTTTCCCAAGCTGGCGATTCCTTCTGTTTTCAGTTACTCTGCTGCTGGCCTTTTGTTTCTCTTCAATTAATCCTAGTGGCTGCTACAGCAGCACAATACACGGCTGTGTGGATGGCCTCTAGTGTTGCACCGTTGTTGTTGAGGTAATGTGGTATTATTTGCCAATTGAGGTGGTCTGTGACTCTCCACAAGGTTCTATTCAGCCTCTGCTTCGATATCACGTGAGTCTTTGTGGGGTCCATTCCTTCAAATTCGTTATGGCCTTTTTCCACTCGTCCTCTATTCTGGATATCATGACCTCGTCTCTTTCCACTTCAGCTGCTGTGGGTTGTATTTCTTCTTGCTCTTTCTCCTCTGGTTCAGTGGTGGTATGTTCTTCCTCCTCTTGTTCCGTATTCTTTATCTTTTGTAGTTGATCGCTCACGTCCTTCTTGATTTTTTCCAGGATTGCAGGAACTATCAAGTTCCTGCAATCTTCGTTGCAATCTGCAAGTTCTTCGTGACGATAGTCCGCTATTCACTGACCTGAATATCCGGAAATAGTTCCAGCCACTTGGTATGCCATCTAACCCTGTAAGTTGTCATATCAGTCTTTAGATTTGTTATTTCGTAGTATGCTTGCATGATGTACATATTCATTTTGTACGTATTTATTTCGTATAATAATAATTTATTATTGTTTTTATTAGCCATATGGTGCAAGGAAGTGTGAGGCTTATGCTGCACCTGCCAAAAAAAAAAAATTTCCAAGTTACCCTGAGAAGAGAGAGAAAGAGAAAAGTAGAAAGGAATCACTAAGAAAGAGAAGACTGATAATATTCAACTCAGGATTCTGGGTGTGCCAATCTCATACGAAAAGTGAGCCTCTGGGACGGATTGTCATTTCCACCTTTTGCAACAAGATTGAAAATCTTTTTGCACCTAAGACGATACGACCTCACCAATCATCTAAAACTTTTCTAATAATATATTGACTACAGTAATTGAAGAGAACTAAAGAGAGGATACATCTTTGTTTGATTCTTTTTTGGATTTTGAACTGGTTAGAGAGCTGAGTTTCTATTTTTAGTTGTTATTCTCATACAGTTGTGCTAGATATATCAGATGTTCTAGATATATATATATCAAAGGATGCAAGAATATTTGCTGATGCTATCGAAGCAGTGTTAGGTGGACTGGAAAACTGCTAGCTTGGGGGGGGGGGAAGATACACGGACTAATAGATTAACAGTATCCACTGGCAGAGGTGAAAGTTATTATTGCACTGCTTCTACTGGAATGAGCAGCAGCCTGGAAAACAAGGTGCAGGAGATTCAGAGACTACTGGGAGCCATTGGGGAACAAGAAAATATATGGGTTGTGTTGGGGTATCTAAAAATGGGAACAGCTGCATATATACTTGCATGTACACCAATGCTAGGAGTTTGGTAAATAAATTTGATGAATTTGAGATGATAGTTAAATCATCAAACGCAGATACCGTTGGGATATCAGAGAAGGATACACTGGATAAGAAGGGAGGAGGGGTTATGCTATTAGTCGAGAAACACATAAAATCCACGGAAGTACAGCCAGTTGACACTGCTCGACAGTGCATTTTCGAGCCAGATTGGTGAGACATAAGCACAGGGAAAGCAAACTTGAGAGTAGAAATGTGTTATAGGCCTAATGACTCTGATGAGTATAATGAACAACTGTACAGAGAAATACAGTGGGCCACTAAATCAGAGTGTCTTAATGGGGGATATTAATTTCTTATATATTGAGTGGAATTTGTAGATTGGTCACTCACACACTAGCAAGGCTTTTGTGGATTTATTAGATGATTGTTTTCTACAGCAGTATGTTCGGGAGGCAACTAGAGGGAGTAATACTCTTGATCTGATTATCAGTAGTGATTCTTCATGCATTAAGTATCTGCAGATAAAGGAACCACTAGGTGGTACTGATCACAGTGGGCTGATTTGGAATTTACTCAAACAGGTAACTACCTGGAGTAAAGGGAAGGGTTTTTTCTTTCCTAAAGGTGACTATGGCAGCCTGAGATAGTTTTAAAATTCTATACAGTGAAACCAGCTGATGATGTTACCAACAGCAAATTCTAAATGGGAAACATTCAAAGAATTAATCTTGGAAGAGACTAGGTTTTTCCTACTAACTAAGAAATAGTAGCATTAGCATTAGTAGAGGCATACGATGCAAGAAAGGAAGCATATGCAGCATCAGCCAAAAAAAAAAAAAAAAAACGCTCCCATTTTACCCCTCCGTTCATTCCAAATACCTGTCCAGCTCAGCCTTAAATTTATTTCAGCTATCAACTTCCACAACAAAAGATGGAAGTCTGTTCCACCAATCAACTGCACACTGGCTAAAGGCAAACTTCCGCACATCTATCCTACAACTGTCTTTCCTCAATTTAAATTTATGCCCTCTCAGGTGATTATTCCGAGCAAGAGGAAGAATCCCATCCGCACTGAGCATGCACAAACCATTCAAGGCTTTGTACACCTCAATCAGATAACCTCGCAGCTGCCTAGTCCTCAGACAGTGTAATCCGCAAAATTTAAGCCTTTTTTTAAGATTACAACAGCTCTACATCCTTCTTAAAATGAGGCCTCCAGACCTGTATACAGTACTGAAGGTGTGGCCTCACCATTGCCTTATACAAGGGAATAATCACCTCCTTATTCCTGCTAGAAAAATTCCTATATCTCATTGACAAGACACCATGAGAT
The DNA here is from genome assembly GCF_048544385.1 of Mastigoproctus giganteus. Classification (NCBI taxonomy): domain Eukaryota; kingdom Metazoa; phylum Arthropoda; class Arachnida; order Uropygi; family Thelyphonidae; genus Mastigoproctus; species Mastigoproctus giganteus. The sequence goes on along the minus strand of NC_143576.1, from coordinate 100,972,811 downwards.
ACTCGTGCAGACCATCTGCACTACTCAGAAAACTTCATATCTGCCTGCACAATTACCCAGAAGTCCTTTTTATTCTCTACCACTATCGATTGATACATTACACTTGGGTTACTGCTTCCCATATGTAGTACTTTACATTTGTCAATGTTAAACTTCACTTGCCACCTCTCAGCCCATCTATTCAACTTTTCTACTTGCTGTTGCAGCAGCGTACTCTCATTAGTGTCCTTAAGAACCCTACCAACCTTCTTATCGTCTGCAAACTTGGGCATTAAGCCTGATATACCATCATCAATATTATTTATAAATACAGAAAACAATGGACCCAACACCATAAGGAACCCTAAGGGACTCCACTATTAAAATTAGTCCCCGAAGAGTAGTGTCCATTGATTACCATTCTCTGTCTTCCCCCACTCAATCGTCCCTTTATCGACAGCAGCAATTTGCCTCCAATCCCACGCTGCTCCAACTTGTGCTGCAATCTTCCATATGCAACAGTATCAAAAGCCTTTCTAAGATCCAAATATATAATATCAAAGTTATTCCCTGCATCCGATTCCTTTGTGACCACATCATAGTATCCAATCAAATTGGTCAGACAAGACTTCCCCTTAACAAAACCATGCTGTGTCCGAGCTATAACTGAAGTCTTGTCTAGATGATCCTGCAGTGCTTCTTTAACCACTGCCTCCATTAATTTTCCTGGAATAGAAGTTAAACTAACAGGTCTATAATTACTTGTGTCACCCTTTGATCCTCCTTTGTGAATTGGAGTCACACTTGCACATCTCCAGTCCATGGGTACCTCCACTGAGTCCAAGAAAGCTCTCATAATTATGGTTAAAGGTTTGCTTACTTTCTTTGCTGCATGCTTTAATATAACTGGATAGATCCCATTCACTCTGGGTGCCTTTTTTAAGTTTATCTTCAACAATTTCTCCTCCACTTTCCTCTCAGTTATTACAAAATCATTTAGCTCACAGCCAGAGTTTAATACACCTCTGATATTCCCCTCCCTGAATAACTCCTCATGTGTGAATGTAGATGCAATATACTCATTTATATATATATATGATCTTTATTGTAAGGTTCCTAGTTTGTTAGCCACCTGAGCAGGATCATCAACAGTTGAACCATCAATATCCAGTGGACCAATCTGATTCATTCCTTTCCTTCTAGAGTTTACATAGGTAAAGAACTCTTTGCTGTTTTTCTTTGTATCCTTTGCCAAATATTTCTCATAATCTGCCTTTGCCTGCCTAATCTCCTTTGTGACTTGATTACAGACCAGCTTATATCTATCATAGGCTTCCATGTCACCCATTAATTTATATGTATCCCATGCATTTTTCTTCTCTGCCATATGTCTCATTAGTTCATCTGATATCCATTTAGGCCTAAATCTTGAACAATATTTCTTAGTTGGTATGTAAAGCCTAGTAGCTTCAAAGATTAATTCTTTGAATGCCTCCCATTTTGAATTTGCTGTTGGTAACATCATCAATTTGTCACAGCGAATAGAATTTAAATACTGTCTCAGACCGCCGTAGTCGCCTTTACGAAAGCAAAAACACTTCCCTTTCCCCCTGATGGTAGTTACCATTTTGAGTAAATCCCACTTCAGCACACTGTGATCACTGCTACCTAGTGGTTCCTTAATCTGCAGATTCTTAATGATTGAAGAATCACTACTGAAAATCAGATCGAGAGTATTACTCCCGCTAGTTGCCTCCTGAACATGCTGATGTAGAAAACAATCATCCAATGAATCCACAAAAGCCTTGCTAGTGTGTGAGTGACCAACATACAAATTCCAGTCAGTATCTGGGAAATTAAAATCCCCCATTATAAGACTCTCTGATTTACTGGCCCACTCTATTTCCAGGTACAAATTGGAGTTTTTTATTATACTCATCAGAGTCATTAGGCCTATAACACACTCCTTCTCTCAATTTTGAGCTCGCAGTGCTTATGTCACACCAAACTGACTCGACACTGTACTGTCCAGCGATGTCAACTGGCTTCACTTCCTTGGATTTTATGTGTTTCTTAACTAATAGCATAACCCCTCCGACCTTCCTATCCTGTCTACCCTTCCTGTACACATTGTACTCCCCAAATTCCAGTTCTGCATTCCTTATATCTGTGTGACACCACATCTCTGATATCCCAACAATATCTGCCTTTGATGTTTTGACCAACACCTCAAATTCATCCAATTTATTTAACAAACTTCTAGCATTGGTGTATACGCAAGTAAACATGCACCTGTTCCTATTCTTAGCTACCCTAACACAACCCATGTGTTTACTTGTACCGTTCAAGGTTTAGGCCTAAATGGATATCAGATGAACTAATGAGACATGTGGCAGAGAAGAAAAATACATGGGCTACATATAAATTAACAGGTGACACAGAAGCCTATGTTAGATATAAGCTGGTCTGTAATCAAGTCACAAAGAAGGTTAGACAGGCAAAGGCAGATTACAAGAAATCTTTGGCAAAGGATGCAAAGAAAAAGAAAAGAGTTCTTTACTTATATACACTTTAGAAGGAAGGGGATGAATCAGATTGGTCCACTTGATATTGATGGTTTAACTGTTGATGATTCTGCTGAGGTGGCTACCAAAATGAATGAGTATTCTGCATCAACATTTACACATATGGAGTTATTCAGGGAGGGGGATAGCCAGAAGTGTATTAAACTCTGGCAGTGAGCTAAATGATTTTGTAATAACTGAGAGCAAATTGGAGCAAAAATTGTTCAAAATAAATATAAGAAAGTCACCTGGGGTAGATTGTTTGTTTGTTTGTTGTTTGTTTTTTAGGAGCATTAGCAACTAAGGCCATATAGCTCTGGGGATATGCGGTGGTTATTCCCTGATCTTTCTGCATCCTCCATATTTGGTGGGCACGGGCTCAAACCTCGGTCTAATCAAGAAGTGTGTGCTACGCACTGCTGCTCCTGCCCACCTGGCTACAGAGGCGCCACCTGGGGTAGAAGGGATCTATCCAATTATATTAATGGAGGTGGCAGAGGAAGTAAGCAACCCCATAGCCCTAATTCTGACATATTCCTCGGAGTCAGGGGAGGTATCCATGGACTGATGTGCAAATATAACCGCAATTCAAAAAGGAGAATCAAAGGATGACAAGTAATTACAGACCTGTTAGTTTAACTTCTGTTCCGGAGAAATTAATGGAGGCACTGGTTAAAGAAGTAATGCAGGATAATCTAGACAACACTTCAGTTATAGCACAGACACAGCATGGGTTTGTTAAGGGCATGTCTAGTCTCACCAATTTGATTGGATACTATGATGTCATCACAAAGAAACTGGATGCAAAGAATAATTTTGATATCATATACTTGTATCTTAGGAAGGCATTTGACACTGTTGCACATGGAAGACTGATGTACAAATTGGAGCAGTGTTTCATTAAGGGCAAGTTGCTATTATGGATAAATGGATGGTCGAGTGGGAGAAGATAGAGAGTTGTAATCAATGCACACAGCTCTTCATGGACTAATGTTATTATTGGTGTCCCACAGGGTTCATTATTATTTTCTGTATTTATTAATGATATTGATGAAGGTTTATATCAGGCTTAATGTCTAAGTTGGCAGACGATACGAAGGTCGGCAGGGTTGTTAATGACACTAGAGACAGTATGCTACTGCAACAGGATCTAGAAAAGTTGAGCAGATGGGCTGAGAGGTGGCAACTGAAGTTTAACATTGACAAATGTAAAGTACTGCATATGGGTAGCAATATCCCCAGAGTAACGTATGAACTGTGTGGTACTACACTCAGAGTAGTAGAGAATGAAAAGGACCTGTGGGTAATTGTGCAGTCAGATATAAGTTTTCTGAGCAATGCAGACAATCTGCAAGGGTAGCTCATGGTGTCTTGTCAATGATATACAGGAATTTTTCTAGCAAGGATAAAGAGGTAATTATCCCCTTGTATAATGCAATGGTCAGGCCACACCTTGAGTACTGTATACTGGACTGGAGGCCTCATTTCAGGAAGGATGTGGAGTTGCTGGAACGAGTACAGAGAATGGCAACAAGATTAGTGAATGAAACAAAGGGTTGCTCTTATGAAGAAAGGCTTAAGATTTGCAAATTGCAGTGTCTGGAGACTAGGCACCTGCAAAGTGATCTGATTGAGGTGTATAAGGCCTTCAATGGTTTAAGCAAGCTCATTGCTGATGGTATTTTTCCTCTTGCCCAGATTAGCATTAGCATTAGTAGATGCAAGAAAGCAAGCTTATGCAGCATCAGCCAAAAAAAAAAAAAAAAAACCACTTCCACTTCACCCCTCCAGCTGAGCCTTAAATTTATTTAGGCTATCAACTTCCACAACAAGGGATGGAAGTCTGTTCCTCCAACCAACTACCCGCTGGCTAAAGGAAAATTTCCGCACATCTATCCTACATCTGTCTTTCCTCAATTTGAATTTATGCCCTCTCAGGTTATTATTCTGAGCAAGAGAAAGAATTTCATCAGCACTGAGCATGCTCAAACCATTCAAGGCTTTATACACCTCTATCAGATCACCTTGCTGGTGCCTAGTCTCCAAACACTGTAATTTGCAAAACTTAAGCCTTTCTTCATAAGAGCAACCCTTCGTTCCGTTCACTAACCTTGTTGCCCTTCTCTGTACTCGTTCCAGCAGATCTACATCCTTCTTGAAATGAGGCCTCCAGACCTGTATACAGTACTCAAGGTGCGGCCTGACCATTGCCTTATACAAGGGAATAATCACCTCCTTATCCCTGCTGGAAAAATTCCTGTATATCATTAAAAAGACACCATGAGCTACTCTTGTAGCCTGTCTGCACTGCTTGGAGAAATTCATATCTGCCTGCACAATTACCCCCAGGTCCTTTTCATTCTCTACCACTGTCAGTGTAGTACCACAAAGTTGATACGTTGCTCTGGGGTTACCATTTTCCATATGTAGTATTTTACATTTGTCGATGTTAAACTTCATTTGCCACCTCTCAGCCCATCTGCTCAACCTTTCCAGATCCTGTTGCAGCAGCATAGCGTCAGTAGTGTAATTAACAACCCTGCCAACCTTTCTATCGTCTGCAATCTTGGACATTAAGCTTGATATACCATCATCAATATCATTTATAAATAGAGAAAACAATAATGGACCCAACACTGAACTCTGAGGGACTCCACTAATAACATTAGTCCATGATGAGCAGTGTCCATTGATTACCACTCTCTGTCTTCTCCCCCTCAACCATCCCTTTATCCATAGTAGCAATTTGCCTCCAATGACACACTGCTCCAAATTTGGGGACATATATTCAAACTGAGGAAAGACAATTGTAGAATAGATGTGCAGAAATTTGTCCTTAGTCAGTGGGTGGTTGTTTGCTGGAACAAACTTCCATCTGTCATTGTGGCAGCTGATAGGTTAAATAAAATGAAGGAAGAACTGGATAAACTTTTGGAGAGAATGAATGTGTGAAATGGGAAGGGTTATTTTTTTTATTATTTATTTTTTTTTTTTTTTTTTGGCTGATGCTGTATAAACTTGCTTTTTTGCATCATATGCCTCTACTAATGCTACTCACCATTGTTAATCAGATCAAGAGTACTGCTCTCTTGTTGCCTCTAATAACATGCTAGTGTTGAAACCAGTCAATCAATACTTCCAGAAAAGCTCTGCTACTGTGTTAGCCACTTACCCACAAATTCCAGTCAGTATAATAAGATAAAATCCCATTATAAGACATTCTGATCTGCTGACCCATTGCATGTCTGTAGCTTTTATTATAATCATCAGTTTTTTGGCTTATAACTTACTACTACTACTCTTACTTTCTTTTCCAGTGCATAGGTTAAACTAAACTGACTCAACGTTGTGCTGCTGCCTGAATGAGCCATGTGCATTGCCTTAGATTCTGTGTGTTTCTCAAATAATAGCATAACTTCCTCCACCAACCCCCCTTCCATCCTCTGTGTACTCACCATATTCAACTCCACATCCCTTCTGTCTGAGTGGCATCAGGTTTCTGATATCCCTACAATGTCTGCATTTAATGAATTAACCAGTACTTCAAATTCATCAAATTTGTTTAATATACTCCTAGCACTAGCATGTACATGTGCCTTTTGTTACTCATAGTAACCCTAACACAGCTCATGTATATGCTTGTACTGTGAAGATCTGCAGCAGACCTTGTAATCACCAACACATTGCTTCCCAGGCTGCTTCTGCATCCTAAAAAAAGCAACACAAGAATCACTTATGCCTCTTTAGTCTATTACTCGCTACATCCTCTCAAGCTTGCAGTTTTCCAATGCATCTAATGCTGCCTTGTAAAGTGTATCTCATCTCTGTTAAAATAGATTCTTCTGTCAAGCACAGACCATACTGGTAAAAATTCTATATAATGAGCCCAACACAGTCTCTCCAGAGCTGAACTGATTGGTAAGTCTCTCATCATGCACTCCCTCCTACTGCATTTGGCAGAATTGCAGACACACTTTCAAATTTAATCCCAATTTACAACTATGTGTTAATGTTGCCCTATACCTGTTAAGTAAATTCTCAGATCTATGCTTAATACCATTAGTACCAACTTGTCCAACAACTTCACCTTTTATGCCTTTAAAAGATTATTGCTATTGTCTAACATCATTAACTTTTGTCCTTGGCCAGACATACCCTGGTTCTATTCTTCCAATCCTTTTTAGACAATATATTTACTGTTTCCTTAACAAGAAAGTCACTGAAATTAGCTCCTTTCTATGGAAGGAACGTGACCACCACCACCAAACACCAAATACGGAGGATGCGGAAAGGTCAGGGATGACCACCACATATCCCAGGAGCAATATGGCCTTAGTTGCTAATGCTCCTAAAAACCAAATAACAAACAAACAAACTATGGAAGGAAATATCTTTGATGTTGAAAATGTCATGTTGTCTGATGATCAAGCATAGTCTCTAGCATTAAACTGAGCAGACGAATGCTTGGGGGCCTTCATTTCAATTCCTTTGAGGGCATCATCCCTATTCTTGAAGACTTTATATAAGCCTATCAGAATGCTAAATTTATGCTTAATCTCCTTACACTCTTTGTAACAAACACACACACACAGTAAAACATCCCTTTTGGGTGCATCATGTCAGAAATTCACTCCCGAACCAAAGCATTCCTGTTACTTTGAGCCTCTTGCTTTGCTGCTTCAGTCGGAGGCATGATTTTAGTCTAAATTTAATTTTAAAAAACCACATGAAACTAATAGATAAGTATAATAATGTGCTACGCTATTCCCAAGTTTTGTGATGGCAGTACTACATCATTTTTAGTTACATTATTTAACATGTAATGTAAGTTTCTTTAAAAAATCCCATTTTCTTTTAAAAAATATCATTATTTCGCTGTATTTATTTTATGGTTCAAGTATTTCTTCAATTTAATTTAATTTAAAACAATATAATCACATTTTCATTCCCCATAATAAATTGTTACTTTAACATTTTAACCACAAAATAAATACAGCAAAATAATTAATGCCCTTGGTAGGGTTATTGTGAGGTGCTATTCTGCTCCTATGAATCTAACCACTCTATATCAAAGCAAAAAGAGACACACGCCCACATCCCAAAGGACAAGTGCTATTAAAAAAAAAATAATAAAAAATAATTTTTTAAATTCACATGTGCTGAAGCCTTAAAAAGACAGTGCTTGTGGGATCTTTGTTTTTTTTTTGTATTTTTCATTTTAGTAGTGCTTATTCTTTGGGGTGTGTACTGTGAATCTTTAAGCTAGGGTTCAGGTTTTTGCTACCCAAAGAGTAAGTATTGCTTTAGGTGATTTCCTTTTCTAATCTTTAGTTTATCATATATTTTTAAGTTAATTTTATTTTTCTGTTTTGATATAGAAGTAGTTAAATTCATAGGAGCAGAATAGCACCTTGCCTTCTACAACTCTATCAACAGCATTAATTATTTTGCTGTATTTATTTTATGGTTCAAGTTCTTCTTCAATTTAATTTAATTTAAAACAATATAACCACATTTTCATTCACCATAATAAATTGTTACTTTGAGTATAGACATAACGTTGTTTGATCACCCCTTTTTTAATTTAGTTTCTTCTGTCCCATTATAGTTTAATGTAAACATTTATGGCCATCACTCAGATTCTTCATTATGTTTTATGATAGAATATCATTTGGTTTATATTAGTAATAGTAATTTAATCACTTGAGTTATTTACTTAAATTCAATGTCTGTTTATTATGATTTCTTAATTCTGAGTTGCATATTGCATGTTGTTTTGGATTCATCAATTGCAAATGTTGACTTCTAATTTTGTGTTTTTTGTTATGTTTCCTTATTTATTCCACAGAGGTTGGTGGCCATAGCATAATTTATGTTGATTCATTACTTATCTTAATGTCCAGGGCATATCAGGACATTCAGTGATATTTTGCTGTGGCAGTAATCAGTAATTAAAATATAACACTTTTAGTAGTTTCCAAGTGCCATTGTCCCTTTAAAAGAACAGTGCTTGTGGGCTCTTATTTCTTTTTGTGGTATTTTTAATTTTAATAGTGCTTGTTCTTTGGGGTGTGTGTCTTTTTGAGTGAGGAATTGGGCAATTGCTCTCCCAAAGGTGTTGCTTTGGTTATTTCCCTTTCTACTCTTTAGTTTATTATACATTTTTATGTTTATTTTATTTTTCTGTTTTGATATAGGGATAGTTAGGTTCAAAGGAGCAGAACAGCAAGAGTATTAAATATTTTTCTGTATTTAGTTTCTGGTTTAAGTGTTTCTTAAATTTAATTTAAAACAAACATAACCACATTTTCATTCCTCAAAATAAATTGCTACATTAATTATATTCCTATGGAATTACACAGAAAAATACTAATTAGTGCTCATATTGTTCTTATATTTATTCAGAACAATCGCAACAGAATTACGTTGACTTCTTACTATGTTATGTATTATTGTTATATTATAAAATCACATTTGTATTATTATAAATTAACAGTTTATAGAACAAAAACTTCCAACAAGACTTTTAATATTATTTATACTCCTACAGAATTACACAGAATAAAACTAAATAGTATTTATATTGTTCTTATATCTATTCACTGAAAAATGGCCATAGTCCTCTCCCACTTCAACCTTCATTTTTTTAAGCAATTTCAGAGGGAAAGTAAAAAATAGCTACACCTACTATAGCAGATAAAGATAAACACAAATAATAATTGAACTAATAATTTTAAACAAATGGATAACAAAAACCAATAATTTTTAGAAAATACTCCATGATCACTTCCTGCTACTGGTTCCTGTACTGTCAGCCCTATTATGTCATCTGGTTCATGGATGGTAATCAGGTCTAGAATATTCAGAATTTGAATATTCTTTGATTTAAAAATGTTGTCCCTCGTGTCGAGTTTCCTTGCCATTTGCTCCAATCAGTTAGACTGAAACAAATGGGAAGGAAACGCGACATGGGGGAAAACATAATAAAACATTCATGCTTACTTGCCCATTCCATTTGCATGTAGAGGCTCTCATCATAATGTTCACAATTACCCAGCCTGTAGATTACTCCCACTCTCATTATACCTTTGCTTCCACCTATCTTGCACCATACAACATGCGGGCGCCCCCGTAGCCAGGTGGGAAGGAGCAGCAGTGCGTTGCACACGCTTCTTGATTAGACCGGGGTTCAAGCCCATCACCACCAAATACGGAGGATGCGGAAAGGTCAGGGAATGACCACTGCATATCCCGGAGCAATATGGCCTTAGTTGCTAATGCTCCTAAAAAAAAAAAAACACAATAACAATAATAATAACATACAACATGCAAAACTTTTGAATCTGGGAAAGCTTTTGTCGCACTCAGGCTGCTTTTGATAAGAAGCATGACTCCACCCCACACCCTTTCTATCTGCCATATCCTTCCTAAATACATTGTACATATCATCGTTCCCTATTTCTGGGTGACACCACGTTTATTTACATAAGCCCTATCATATCAGCATTACTTGTCCTAACCAGCAGTTCAAATTCAGTCATTTTGTTGACAACACTTCTGACACTACTATATAAACAATTAAGACTTAGTGTCCTTGTATAGTTAACTACCCTGACATACCCCTTGAAGTTATTTAAGCTTGATTCCCTGGCATTAGCTACTGGCTCATTTGAAATGTTCCTGCCCTCAGAACATCTTGCTAATGTGATCAGTTGTGGTAACAAACAAGAACTCTTCATATATGTGCAAGCATTACTTTGACCAATATCATCAGATAAATGAGTATCTATATTACCCTTGTCCCATCTCCAAACAATCAGTTCCTCTGAACCATTAAGGTATCTTCAATAATACCGGCAAAAACCCTTGCACCACCTTTGTTTAAATGTATCCCATCTCTACCAAACAGATTCCTTCTACCTACAAGTACAGGCCAAGCTGATAAAAATTTCCCTGTGCAGAATTGCAGACACATAAACATTCTGACCTAACTCATGGCATTTCTTCAGCATTGTCCTATATTTGTCTAACAAATCATCAGATCATGTATATTTAATATCATTAGTCCCCACATGAATAATAATATTCTCTTTCCCCCTCCCTAAAATCTGACATTCTGTTGGTGATATCGTTAATTGTTGCTCCCAGCAGACATACTCTGGTTCCAGTCCACCTATCTTTATTACAAAACATATTTCCCATTTCCTTGACAATGGAGTCTTCCTTTTGAACCAAAACAGTTTGCACTTGGTTATTCTGTTCTGGGGCCTGAATCTGGAGTGCATCACTTGGTAGGTTACTAGAGTTTTGAGTCTCTGACAAGCTCCCAGTTACATTATTCTCAAGGGCAAGCATCTGTTTTTTTCAGTGACTCAAATTCTTCTAGCAATGCACCAAATTTTAACTTTAGATTGGTACACTCCACACAGCAGTGACAAAGAAAAGAATCGCTGAGCTATGATTATCCAGTAGGTTGACCTTTGAGTACATGCCATAGGTTCTGCAAATGATGAAATCATGATTCACCTGGAAATTGCCATCAGCTATTTCTCTACAAGTCATGATAACCTCTGATGAAGTATTCAAGGTGGATCTTGTCACAACCACTGTTAAATTTACTAAATATCACAGAGTGTAACTTTTAAAAAAATTATATTTATAATATTATAAAAATTAACTTTATAATCTATTACAGGAAAAAAAACTTATATCAAAATAAACTTCACAATATATTAAAGAAATTAATTAAAAGCAATTATCTAACCTCTCTAATCTCTATACTCTTCCTACACTTTAGACTTAGGAGAACTATTAAGACACGTTCTCTCACTACAAATGTCAACAGTGAAATGTTCTCTTATCACAGAGAACATTTTTACAACTTAATAAAACTTTTGAAACACCTTTATAATACATCTGTTAATGCTCAAAAAAATATATTTGACAAATAGCACTTCCGGAAAAAGTTCTAAACCAGTCTTTCTTATACTGGCCTACTTGTGTCCTTTTAGTAAGTGATAAATATTCATTTCCTAGTCTCTTGATTTACAGTCTTCAGTAAAGGTACAGTCTTAAACTACCTAGAATAGACAGTTAAGACTGTCTATTATGTTAAGTCTTTACTGTCTAGAATAGACTTCTAAGTGTCGTAACTAGAAAAAGTGGGCCCCAATGCAAAATTTAGTGTGGGCCCCCCTGAAAATATTTGTTTTGGTAAAAATAAAAAAATCCTTAAAAATGCCCTGGAAGCAGCAGATATGCTAATACCATTTCACCTCTATTTACTGCAGTTTCATTGTACCGTGCAGCTAGCTAACAATAAACACGCTTTGTGTGAAAAATATTATTGTTCTTAGACATAGGAAATTTTATCAAAAACATAACTAAAAAAGTTACATTTTTACTCAATTAAATGTTTTTCTGTTTCAGCCCATGACCAAAAGGGGCAGTGGGTCCCTTTCGGTCATGGGCCCCAATGCACCGCAGTGGCATAGTTACACCACTGCTTGTAAGCCTTGCCTGAGAAAATACTTTATTAGAAAATGAGCTATAATAATCCAGCAATTACTTAAAGTAGTTTTAAATTTTTTTTTTTTTTTTTTTTATGAAAACCCCAAACACGAAAGGTATCAAAACCTATAGTACTTAGTACCGTGCATGGGTTGAAGGAGAAGTATGGGGGGGGGGGGAATTCCAGAAACTTTGCTCTAGAGACTAAATATGGGTTTCACCACTTCAAGTCTCCAATAAGCAACGTGGTGGTATTTCACCGGTTGAATAGGAACTAAATGCAAAGCTTCATCCATTTCAGTTTGCATTAAGGCTGTGAATACAGCATGAATACAGAACTACCAGCTCAGAGTAACATTCCATTTTTCCTTCAAACAAACTTGAAAAACAGAAATTTTAAACAACAGTAATATGTTTTAACTTCTAACATTAAACTGCAAATCCTTACTCTTATTAATTCCTTTTGTATTTCTGTTCTCTTAATATCGAAATATTTCTTAGAAATATAGAAATGACTATGCAAAGAAAATCTTTACAGAAAACTTGCTTGCAATAGAGCTGATAATTATATTCTCCACTTAATTCTCCTCTCCATGTCAATATTCAAATCAGCAACACTAACAACAGTATAGAGATGAAAAGTAAAAACAAACAATTGACTTCCTGATACTAGAGTAAATAAAATGGCTACAATGGTTACGAAGTATATCTTGTACATGAGATGGATAAACAAAGTTTAAGCAAACAAAAATGATATGCTATACTGTTGTTAGTTACAAAAGGTAGTAGTAGTTACAATTGGTAACAAATTCTAAACCATATATAACTGACAAAAGATAAAAGCTTCTAAGTCTTGAAATTAACAATTTATTGACTGATAATCAGTGCTAACATAACCGATGCTTTGATACTAAGCATTAATATGAAGCTTAATACATGGTGTCTGTAAATAATGTTTCTGATTTTGATATTTTTTTATTCAATGGTTAATGCCATAGCTGCAGGAGGACATTACATATGATTTATCAACAATACTGTACCCCTCCGCATTTTCATAATGAAGTGAAGTCATATCTGAATGAACATCTTCCTCAGCACTGGATTGCGTGTGGAGGCCATATGGAATGGCCTCCGAGGTCACCTGATTTGACGCCAGTGGATTTGTTTTTGTGGGGTTATGTGAAGGACAATGTGTACATCCCTCCACTACCAATGACACTGCAAGCGCTGAAGGCACGAATCACAGAGGCCTTCGGTAAATTTATCACAAAATGAAGCACAGCATGAGGCAGGAGACTGAATATCATTCGAGTTACTCATGATGCCCACAATGAACTTTACCAATGACTTTATGTACCTTCATAAAACTTATTGAATTGTTCTTTCAGCTGGTATGTGTTTCATGAGTGTAGCTTGAAGTAATTCTGAAAAAAATATATCAAAATCGGAAACATCATTTGCAGACACCTTGTATATGTTACTACACATACTTTCTACAGGTTATCAATATTTCAACCATTATTCCTCAGTAGTGGTTGATATATTTGTGTTTTAACTGTATTAGGTGTTCTGTTGTGGTTTTCTTGCACATATAAGGATGGCAGTATGCTTTTAAACAAGATGAATGAAAATATTTTAGAAATCAAGAATAATTTATATAAACAAGAGATAACCAATGAATATTTAACTAGAGGTAAGCAATTAACTGTTTATTCTTCTGATGAAGATAGCAGTGATTTAGACCAGTGGTCTCAAACTCAAATTGAATGCACGATCTGAAAGCAGCTGACGGGCCGGAATTTTTTTTTAACAAAATGAGAGTGAATATAAGCACCGTATTTACAACAAATGCATAATTGAAATGTATTTGCGGGCCATGTAAAATTGCTTCGGGGGCCGGATGCGGCCCGCGGGCCGCCAGTTTGAGACCACTGATTTAGACTATAGCTCCAGAATTCCCTCGTTGTTAAAATCACAGACGTCAAGTCTTCTGTCACAAATAGATAAGAAATTACTTATGAGGTATCCAAATGGTAATGTATATCCTAATTTACGTATACAAATACATTTACAATTTTTTTTTCTCTTACTTTTTATAAAAGAAAATCATATACTATTTGTAGTGTATACAGTATTTAAGAATTTTCTCTCTCTCTCTCTCTCTCTCTCTCTCTCTCTCTCTCTCTCTCTCTCTCTCTCTCTCTCTCTCTTTTTTTTTTTTTCATAAAAAAAAAAAAAAATGATATGGCAGTTTAATGGCATATCATCAACAATAATTCAAATTTGAACTTATTTTTCAAATAATTGCTGTTGGTACTGTCAGCTAAAATTCTGCATTCTTAGTAACTAATATGATATTAATTACCTCCAAAACTAAAAGAAAAATATGCAATACCTGAGATCCATCATGCCCTGGAAGCCCATGTTCTCCAGGAGAACCAGGAAATCCCTAAAACAAAAAATAAACAGTGAGTGAGTGATAGAAAAATATGCATTAAAATATGGTATTTAATAACATACAAACCATATTCTGACTTGCTAAATGTTCAAGTTCAAGTTCTAAATGCTCAAAGAGATAAGTGAGAAAGGAATAGGAGCAAAGCAAAAATTACACTGACATCTACATTCTCCCTGTAAATTAACTATTATTATCAACAAATACACACTATCGCATTATCCAACCAACCCATGTTGGTTGGATAATATGTGTGGTGTGTGTGTGTGTGTGCGCGCGGCGCGCGCACACACACACACCACTAAGTACTAATTTTAAGTCTCATTGCCCCATTAAGATAAAAAAAAAAACATTTTTTTATACAGGTTTTATATGATGTACACAACCAATCCTAACAAGATTGAATTAAATTACAGCACCACAGCTTTCGAGTATAGATCGTATAGTAAAGAGAAAAGGATAAACTCTCTCTTAAGGAAATTAATTCTTAATGAAAACTAAATTAATTCGGCTAAGGTAAAGAAAGCCTGCAAAAGTTCGATGAAATTTAACAGTAAAAGTACTTTGCTGTAACGGCATTTGTATTGTTGCTCGCTCGGTAAACAGACGGTGGGTGTTATCGGTCAGGAGTACAAGTTGAATCCATGGGAGCTTGAAACCTTCCCGAAGTGGAGGGGGGGGGGGGTAACCTGACCTTTTTTCTTTAGAATCACTAATTGAATTACAAACAGAGTCATGTTGGAAGTTCTGGCATCGTAAAAAATGTTTTTAACATAGTTTCACCAGTAAACTTTTTCGAAGTTTTCCGTGCTTCTCGTGTGGGCTTCCTTTGCCTTTTTTTTTTTTTTATTAATAAACAATTTATCCACTAGTCCACCAGTGATTCTAAAGAAAAAAGGTCAGGTTACCCCCCTCCATTTCAGGAGGGTTTCAATCTCCCATAGGATTCAATTTCTACTCCTGACTGATAACACCCACTGTCTGTTTACCGAGCGAGCAACAATACAAATGCCGTTATGGCAAAGTATTCTTACCAGTATACTGTTACTGATAGTTAATTTACCAGATATTGTATAGTTCAATATATTCAATATAAATCATAATACAAACATTCAAAACATGATTTGCACAACACTGCATAAGTGATTTCCTGCTAAGAAGGATATAATGCCAAATACATATCATACTTACCTTCAGATTCACAACCGATGAACTCTCATAGAAAAATGATTCTCAGATGTTATATTGGAAGATAAATCCTATTAGCATTTTGGCCATTAATACAATTCCCCTTTCATTAATAAAGGAAGACAATCTTATATATGCAAAGACAGCTGGTATTTCAGTGATAGCGATCCTGGAATTGCAATGCAATTTGGCATTGGCCCACTTTGGTAGCCAGTACTCTCTGGCATAGATTCTCTTCATGTTAGAGGGAGCAATTAAGGTCCAAATTTCAGAACTGTACAAAAGTGTTGAACAAACTAAAGTGAAAATGAACCCTGTGAGAATGGAGGAGGCCCAAACATGAAGAAGTTGCTTGGCAGCCCACCTAAGACCAAAAAGCCTAGTAGTTATAATGTCAATGTGGCTGTTGAATAACTTGGTATCAAAGACCATACTGAGATTGGAGTAGCTTGGACATTCATAATTCTAATTCTTCCAAGGGAGAGATTAAGTTGTGTAGGGTCTTTCTTTAATGACAACCATTTTTGCAGACTTTAATGGATTTATATGTAAGTTAAAGCAGGAGAGTCCTTCATGTGTTTGGGGGTTGTGTTTATACTTATTAAGAGTTTGAGGTTACCCACACAACTGAGTACATTATCTTTTGGATGAGATCACTGGTGTAATTACTATGGTGAACAGGGTGCCTGACAGAACTCTTCCCTGAGGAACACCTGCTGTGATTTCATGGCTTTGATTATTGGTTTGTAATACAAGCATCTTCTCATGAAGCAAGGAATTCAGAAAACAAATGATGCCTGCCCATATATGTAGCAATGCTACAGTAGATAAATTAAGGCAGGAATCAAAATAGCACAAAAGGTGCATGGATATCCAGGTAGTGATGGTCATTTCTTTTTTACTTTTTTTTCCCCCCCAAGTGGTTGAAGAATGGCACTGTGGTTGCTGCTAAGTTTGTGATGATTAATTTACCAAGACTGCACAGTGAATACTGGTTAGCTTTTGGGAGAATCTGGTTTGTGATGGGTGGCAATAAGACCTTTTCCAAAAGAGGCTTGATGCATATGAAAAGGTCTGAATCAGCTGACTTTAGAAGATAATAGATGGTGAGAAACCGACTTACAATAAATGAGCTGAGATTTCACTACGAATAATAGCATTTCATCATTTACAACCTAATACATGCCTAAGCTATGGGCCAAGTTTATTGATGCTGTGCTCTTACTCAGGGACCATGGCATGGATAATCTGGTCAAATTCCTATTCCACATACTCATCAAGAATCCCAGTGACACTCACAGTTCTGCAGTTCTTTTCAAATCTCAAGGCCAGAATAGTTAAGGGTCTAACCCTGATGGCCTTGAACCACTGCAGGTCCCCAAGACTTAGCCCCTGAACTTCAATAGGTTAGCAAATTCTCCTCCTCCTCAATAATTATCCCCCAGAGTTCACTAACCACATCACTAAGAAATGCATCCAGGAAAAAAGCAAAGCCATTCCCATTTCACTTTCCCTTAACATCCAGAAGTGGGAGAAATCTATCATAAAAATAGCAGAGCACAACATAAAGGTATATTTTACAAGCAACTGTAATTTTTGCCAGATACTAAGAACAATTCCTCCCTCAAAGGAACGTGACTCTGTCTACAGTAAACTGCCAGTGCAGTAAACACTGCACTAAGCCGTTGTTTTGAAAGGTGGGTGCTGCATAGCTGTCATTTAAGATATGGTTCTTGCACTGTCTGCAAGAACTATACCTTAAACCTTATGTCATTCCACAGATATCAGCAAATGTATCATATTCATGTGACAGACCATCTGTAGATGGTCTGTAGGAAAAAAATGTATCCTCTGTGTGAAAATTCCTGTTTTTAGTAACATGTTTTATAAAACAATTTTTATTTTTTAAGAGTGTTTGAACGCTATAAATTTAAATTATATAAGGGTAATTTCTTTTCTCAAATGCATAAAAATATATCTGTAATAAAGCTGACTTTTTATCTAATGTATACTTCCCCAATATTCAAGAGGAGAACTCACTCACTCGCTCGCTCACTCGTAGTATGTACAAACACTATACAAAAGAGAAGTATAACTCTGAGCTTTTAAACTTACATTCATATAATGTGTACTAAAATAAGGAAATGAAAATAAAATATTACTCGTTCTCCTTTCTCTCCAGGTAAGCCAGGAAGTCCAGGAAGTCCTATTTCACCCTGCAATATAAGAAAAAAAAATAATCATTTACATATAAAATGCATTACTTTGATTGTATAAACCAGAGCTGTGATGCTCAATCCGTTCTATATTGATCTCAATATTTGTAAAAGAATAAGAGAAGGTTACCTCAATATAATACGCAGAACATTTCCATATAATGCTCTCCAGAAATTAAAACAAATATAACATTACAGTAAAAAATTAAATTAAAAAATCGAAAATATTACATTACAGTAAAAATTGGTTGAAAACAATTAAAAAAACAATACAACACAATTAAAAATAAATTAAATGCAATTAAAATTAAGTAAAAAATTTATTAAAAGTATTTAACGAAAATATTGCAAAATATTGCAAAACGATTTTCCTTCCAGAAGCTGACAATGCCTTTCAACAGTATGTCATGATCACAGGAATGAAAATTACTGAATGGGGTGAGCATGAATCTTAAACTAAGATTATTTGTCTTCGGGCAAGCGCGTAAAAGGCCACGAATCGGTGATTAGATATGGCTGGCAAACATTAACCGAATTCTTGTGTAATTTAATTTCGACAGTTTCTGCAATAAATAATCATCATCAGCCATTTTCAATCCACTGCAGGATGAAGGCCTCTCCAGCAACTTTCCAGTTCCTTCTGTTTTGTGCAATAACTTGTCCCAGATAAGTATATGACTCCACTTTTTCAATTACTGCTCCTTCAATCATTATGTCCTTTTCTGTGGCATACTTGTTCATCATTACTTTTGTTTTAGCCATATTCATCTTTATTCCAAAATCCTTACTAACTCTGCATAACTGATTTTCCTCTAATTCTTTGGGATCGTGGCTTATGACCACAATGTCATCTGCAAATCGTAAATGGTTTAGGTACTCTCCATTTACATTGACTCCTTTCTGCAACCAGTCTAATCTGAAAGCTTCCTCAAGGGCAGCAGTAAACAGCTTCGGAGATATTGTGTCTCCTTGTCAAACTCCTTTCTCAATTTTAAATTTGCTACTGTCTTTGTCTAGTCTAATAAAGGAAGTAGCGTTCTCATATATTTTCTTCAAAATCATAATATATGGGGTATCTATGCCTTGTTTTTCCAGTGCCCGAAACATTGCCTTATGCTATATGAAGTCAAATGCCTTTTCATAATCCACAAATGCCAGGCATAATGGTGTTTTATATTCATTTGCTTTCTCCATTAGCTGTGATATTACGTGAAGGTGATCCATGGTTGAGAATCCTGTCCTAAAGCCAGATTGCTCTTTTCATTGATTCTCATCAAGTATTCTTTCTAATCTATTAGTAATGACCCTTGTGAACAACATGTAGATGTGGGATAACAAGCTAATTGGTCTATAATTTCCAATTTCTGATTTATCTCCTTTCTTATGCAGCAAAACTATGATTGTATTATTCCACTCCTTAGGTGTCACGCCTTTTCTAATGCATTTTGTGAAAAGTCTTGCCAGTTTTTGTGTTATGTCTCTTCCTCCCAATTTTAACAACTCTACAGTAACTTCATCTTCCCCCAGGGTTTTCTGATTCTTCATTTTTTTCAATGCATGTTCTACCTCATCAGGAAGAATATTGGGTATGTCGTATGTGTTACTAATTTGCGATCCATCTTCCCCACTGCTGGCATCATTCCCCTCGCTCCTTATATAATTCTTTATAGTAGTCTTCTGCTATTTGAATTATGCTTCTCTGCTATTTATGAGTACACCATCACTATTCTTCAGTTTCAGTATCATTTGTCTTTCTGTATTACTGCTCATGGCTGCTGATTTCAGGCCTTTGTTTTCCCTTAATGCAGTGGTTTTCAACCAGGGTGCCGCAACAACATTCCAGGGGTGCCACGTTATTAAAAAAAAGGTTGAAAACCACTGCCTTAATGCTTTTTCTACTTTTCTTGTGTTAAATCTTCTTATGTCCTATCTGAGTCTCTTTCTAATGGCTTTGCATAACTCAGTATACTCTATTTTCTCCTTGTCAGTGTTTATCTTACTCTTCATTTGTCACCTTCGGTTCATCATAACAAGTGTTTCTTGACTAATGTTTTCTTCTTTGGATTTCTTTTTCCCAATAGGTTTCTTGGGCTTTATCACTTTCAGAAAGTTGTAATATTCCCCATCAATATCTTGATCCTGAGCAGTCTGAAGAAGCTGAAACTTGTTCTTAAGTTCCAGTACATACTGCTTTTTCTCCTCTTCTGTTATCTCAAAGACCTTAGTATTGTTTACTCAAGTTAGTTTTTTCCTTTCTTTTCCTACATCTATATCAAGTGTGCATCTTACCATTCTGTGATCACTTCCAACATTTACCTTATTCAGGACGGTAACATCATTCATGATATATCTTCTATTAGTGAGGATGAAATAGATTTCATTAGTTGTTAATCCATTTGGACTCTTCCATGTCCAAATGGATTAACAACTAACTCTTCCATGTCCACTACATTAATGATAATGTAGTGGGTTTTCTACTCATCTAGAAGACTCTCAATTTCGGTGTACATTTCTTCATGAATTTTCTTCAACCTCTTCATCATCATGGCTCCATGTTGGTGCATAAATCATTATAACCTTTAGCTTGTACCTCTTAGAAATCCTGAGTATTAGTCTTTACACCCTTGGTGATATACTTTTAAATTCCAAAATGTTGTTTTTTATATCTTTATGGACCAGAAAGCCAACTCCGCCTTCACTCCTTTCACTGTTTCCATTGGTGTACAGCAGATTTCCACTTGATAAACTTATAAGTGATTAATTTCTTCTTCTTGTTTCAGCCAAACCAATGATATTCCAATTCACATTTTCTAGTTCCTTTTCCAGCTCTAATATCCTTTCTTCACCGATGAGCGATCTTACGTTGTAACAGGCCAAGTTCAGTTTCCATGCATGGCAGCCTGGTCGTACCCAGAGATTCTTAGCACCCTCTGCTTTCACTCTGATCCTCTTGCTGCCATAAGAGGGGGAGTAAAAGCCACTGGGGACTGAGGGCCATTTGTTATGTCATGCTGTCATGTGCTGGAGAGTTTGATCTTTTCCTCTTCACGCTGACCAGGCGTCTTGAAGAGAACCACTCTACATGTTCATTGCCACCTAAATGACATAACAGGGCTTACCATCGAGAAGGTGTACACGGGTGGATTTTAGGGAGGCAGGCCAACCGGACTTCTCCTAAATCTTCTGTAATATAAAGATATGGGATCCATCAGTGTTTTAGACTGAGGGTCTGGTATCAAACAGAATACCTGTTTCCCCTCTAAGCCCCTACAATAAATAGTCTCACATAATTACGCTGGACACTAAGTATTTTGGCCTCGTTGAATAAAAAATGTATGTTTTTCAATAACAGCATGATAGGCTAATTCTGGCACTGCTGAACGAGAAGCACGAACTGAGGCAGCATGTTGATTAACACGAAAATTCAGAAGAAACCCATGTAAAACCTTGATAAGACGAGTCGTAATCACTGCAGAAAATGTTATATACCAGATCATTTATTTTTGTTGCAAACGAGGAAAGGACTGAGTGATTGTTCAGTATAGTGTGTAATTTCCATATTGGTCTGGCCACAATTTTAAATTCAGATCCTTTAAAGAATCTTTAAATTTTTTACTATAATGTTATATTCGTTTTAATTTCTGGAGAGTATTATAAGGAAGTGTTTACGTATCATATTGAGGTAAACTTCTCTTATTCTTTTACAAAATACATTACTGTAATTTTTTAATTTTATTCTACTTAAAGGAGACCAAACAAGACAATTGAAATGCTAAGCTGGCAAGGCCACTATAGTTATCACAATACATCATATAATATACACTAAAACACAGACAAAATATGCAATAAAATATAGGAAAACATACAACAAAACAATATTATGTTCAATAACAATGTTTAAATTTATTTTATCAAAATAAGATGAAAAAAAATATTTTATCAATTTTATCATGATTAACTGAATTTCAATTTCTTTGTATTCAATATTTAAAATAATAAAATTTTAGAATGAAAAGTTTAGAATAAGCATGATTTTATAACTGGCATATGGAATAACTTTTTAAAGTAAAGAACAATATATTTTTCAACATGGTCCCTTTTAAATCTGTGGTAGTATCGTCCAAAATTATTTTAAAGGCAGAGAACAATTTTTCCACACCAACAGAAAATGCTGGCTAAAATTTAAAAATGTGGTCACTTAAAGTCTCAACTTGAAATGGAAGTTCTTCTTCATTTCAATAACAGTCACCTATTTTCCTTAAAATATGCAGTCTGAGGTTCTTGCTTAATTTTCCTATGTCTTCAAAAATGGCTTTATTTTTAGCCAAACTAATTTTCTCTACTTCTTCAATTATACTGTAAGTTCCCATGTTTCAAATTGAGTTAAAGAATAAGGTAACCAAGCAAAATGAGTCTACCAAATGTTTTCTAACCAAATAATTGGAAATAACTGCCTTTGCAGTGCCAACAGCTATGGCAGTTATTTAATAACTTTTTTTTTTAATAGAACTAAAATGTTTATCATAAAACAGTGGTACACTTAACCCTGGTCTCATAAAAATGAGCTTTAATGAAAAAAGGAAAGCTACATTGCACACATCTGTAAATTGATTTGCATGCAGAGTCTTTTACTAAGATCTTTTTCATACAAGAAATAACTTTATTAACTTTGCCAAAATTCTCCCATAGTGTTTCTGTAAGCTTATAAGCTTATGTCAACGATTACACAAGCATGTAATGTGAATCAGGTTCAAATAGAAATGTAGTAATGTAGAATTTTCTTTTATCATATATGAAGCTGTTATTTATTTGTTGTTATTTCGAATTTAGGAGCATTAACAACTAAAGCCATATTGCTCCGGGGATATGCGGTGGTCATTCCCTGACCTTTCCGCATCCTCTGTATTTGGTGGTCATGGGCTCGAACCTCAGTCTAATCAAGAAGCGTGTGCTACGCACTGCTGCTCCTGCCCACCTGGCTATGGAGGCGTCTCATATATGAAGCAGTGTCACCAATAAAAATGCAGACTTTTTTTCCCATGAGTGAATTCTCATACCTGGCAACAACAACAAATCAACCACAAATCTGGAAAATGCAGAGCAATTCATGTTTTTGAGAACTTTACACGCAAGCAAATGTGGAGGGGCAGGTCTCCTCCTAATTTTCCACTTACCAAATGCACACTGTAAATTTCAGATGTTAGCATTAGTAGAGGCAAATGATGCAAGAAAGCAAGCTTATGCAGCATCAGCCAAAAAAAAAAAAAAAAAAAACTTCCACTTCATCCCTCCGTTCATTCGAAATACCTGTCCAGCTGAGCCTTAAATTTGTTTAGGCTATCAACTTCCACAACAAGGGATGGAAGTCTGTTCCACCAACCAACTACCCGCTGGCTAAAGGCAAATTTCCACACATCTATCCTACATCTGTCTTTCCTCAATTTAAATTTATGCCCTCTCAGGTGATTATGCTGAGCAAGAGGAAGAATCCCATCAGCACTGAGCATACTCAAACCATTCAAGGCTTTAAACACCTCTATCAGATCACCTCGCCGGTTCCTAGTCTCCAGACACTGTAATTTGCAAAACTTAAGCCTTTCTTCATAAGAGCAACCCTTTGTTCCATTCACTAATCTTGTTCTCCTTCTCTGTACTCGTTCCAAAAGATCTACATTCTTCTTGAAATGAGGCCTCCAGACCTGTATACAGTACTCAAGGTACTTTATTTACTTTGCTCTGGGGTTGCTGTTTCCCATATGTAGTACTTTGCATTTGTCAATGTTAAACTTCATTTGCCACCTCTCAGCACATCTGCTCAACCTTTCCAGATCCTGTTGCAGCAGCATAGCATCAGTAGTGTCCTTAACAACCCTGCCAACTTTGTATCATCTGCAAACTTGGACAATAAGCTTGATATACCATCATCAATATTATTTATAAATACAGAAAACAATAATGGACCCAACACTGAACCCTGAGGGACTCCACTAATAACATTAGTCCACGATGGGCAGTGTCCATTGATTACCACTCTCTGTCTTCCCCCCTCAACCACCCCTTTATCCATAGCAGCAATTTGCCTCCAATGCCACACTGCTCCAATTTGTGCAGCAGTCTTCCATGTGCAACAGTATCAAAAGCCTTTCTAACATCAAAGTATATAATATCAAAATTATTCCCTGCATCCAGTTCTTTTGTGACTGCATCATAGTATCCAATCAAATTGGTCAGGCGAGACTTCCCCTTAACAAAACCATGCTGTGTCCCAGCTATAACTGAAGTCTTGTCTAGATGATCCTGCAGTGCTTCTTTAACCAGTGCCTCCATTAATTTTCCTGGTACAGAAGTTAAACTCACAGGTCTATAATTACTTGTGTCAGCCTTTGATCATCCTTTGTGAATTGGGGTCACATTTGCTCCAGTCTATGGGTACCTCCCCTGAGCCCAAGGAAGCTCTCATAATTATGGGAGGGTTTGGTTACTTCCTTTCGCTCAGGGTTTGCTTACTTCCTTTGCTGCCTCCTTTAATATAACTGGATAGATCCCATCCCCCCCCAGGTGCCTTTCTTGTGTTTATCTTCAACAATTTCTTCTCCACTTTACTCTCAGTTATTGCAAGATTATCTAGCTTACAGCCAGAGTTAAATACACCTCTGGCATTCCCCTCTCTGAATATCTCCTCATGTGTGAATGTCGATGCAAAATATTCTTTAGTTTGTTAGCTACCTGAGCAGGATCATCAACAGTTGAACCATCGATATCAAGTGGACCAATCTGATTCATTCACTTCCTTCTAGAGTTTACATAAGTAAAGAACGTTTTGCTGTTTTTCTTTGCATCCCTTGCCAAAGATTTCTCGTAATCTGCCTTCGCCTGCCTAACCTCCTTTGTAACTTGGTTACAGATCAACTTATATCTCGGGCTAGCCAGGTGGGTAAAGTGCCTACCTTGCAACCCAAAGGTTGCAGGTTTGAATCCCGCCTCGGGCTTGGATCACAGTAAAATACAAAAACTTTGTGAGGTGCATTATGGCCACAGAAGCTGATGCACCAACAACTAACAAAAAAAAAAAAAAAGAAAACTTATATCTATCATAGGCTTCTGTGTCACGTGTTAATTTATATGTATCCCATGCATTTTTCCTCTCTGCCATATGTCTCATTAGTTCATCTGACATCCACTTGGGCCTAAACCTTGAACAATATTTCTGAGTTGGTATGTAAAGCCTAGTAGCTTCCAAGATAAGTTCTTTGAATGCTTCCCATTTTGAATTTGCTGTTGGTAACATCATCAGTTGGTCCCACTGTATAGAATTTAAATACTGTCTCAGACCATCGTAATTGCCTTTACGAAAGCAATAACCCTTCCCTTTACCCCTGATGGTAGTTATCTCGAGTAAATCCCACTTCAGCACACTGTGATCACTGCCACCTAGTGGTTCCTTTATCTGCAGATTCTTAATGCCTGAAGAATCATTACTGATAATCAAATCAAGAGTATTATTCCCTCTAACTGCCTCCCGAACATGCTGATGTAGAAAACAATCATCCAATAAATTCACAAAAGCCTTGCTAGTGTGTGAGTGACCAACCACAAATTCCTGTCAATATCTGGGAAATTAAAATCCCCCATTATAAGACTCTCTGATTTACTGGCCCACTCTATTTCCCTGTACAGTTTCTTATTATACTCATCAGAGTCATTAGGCCTATAGCACACTCCTACTCTCAATTTTGATCTCCCAATGCTTATGTCACACCAAACTGACTCGACACTGCACTGTCCAGCAATGTCGACTGGCTTCACTTCCTTGGATTTTATGTGTTTCTTAACTAATAGCATAACCCCTCCTCCCTTCCTATCCTGTCTATCCTTTCTGTAGACGTTGTACTCCCCAAACTCCAGTTCTGCATTCCTTATACCTGTGTGATACCACGTCTCTGATATCCCAACAGAGTCTAGGAAAATTGATCGCCAGCAATTTACCGCCGCATCAGTTTATCGCGTTTTACCGTCTAGAAGCAATGAGATGTGTTTGGTCAAATCATAAAAAGTTATTTTTTATTTAAGTTTCTGCCTTAAGCTATGATTAGCATATTTTTGGAATTCTATGAACTGTTAGGGAATAGTAAGGAAATAAAAAAACGCATGTATGGAAATATGTAATTTAATAGGTAGATTATGTATTTTAATAGTTACATGTATCACAAAAATAGTCAGAAAATCTATTATTTGAACAATATAACAATTGGTTAATTTTAAACTAAACTAATTATAACATTAGGTATGTCATAGTACACTGCAAAAATTTAAAATGAATGTTTATGCAATCTTCATAATCAGTCACGTTGGGATAATTAATTACTAAGAAACTGTAATATTTATAACACAGTATGTAAATTATTAATAAGAAATATTATGTGCTATACCTCTTAGATAATCAACAATATCACCCCGTTCATCGTATGCACTAACAAGCCTTTTAATTCGTAAATCACAATTGCAATACTTCTTTTTTTTGTCACCCGGATCACTTCCACTTAAGTTAAAGGAATTAAGAAGGTACATACCTAATTCCAATTTTGGAAAATAACAGGCAATTAAATTAAAGCACCTGCAATGGTATGTATTTCTAGGAAATGTATACCTAGCATATAACTTCCATTTTTAACTGCACTTAATTCTTAAATAACACC
The DNA here is from genome assembly GCF_048544385.1 of Mastigoproctus giganteus. Lineage (NCBI taxonomy): Eukaryota > Metazoa > Arthropoda > Arachnida > Uropygi > Thelyphonidae > Mastigoproctus > Mastigoproctus giganteus. The sequence continues at coordinate 100,946,203 of NC_143576.1, read as the reverse complement.
TATAGAAAAGCCATATTTTCAATTTAAAATGACCAATAAATTTATATAAATTATATGTATTGCCTGGTGATAAAATATGCTAGCAATCATTTGTAGGCTATAAATTGTTTATAAACTTAAATTTTCTTAAACTTTTGGCGATAAACTTTCCTCGACTAAGTCTAGGAAAGTTTATCACCCGCAATTCACCGCCAGCAATTAATCGCTAGCAGTTTACCGCCGCGTCAGTTTATCGCATAAACAATTTATAGCCTACAAATATCACCAGGCAATACATATAATTTATATAAGTTTATTTTTAACTTAAGTAGCATGTTTTAGGGAAGTGGGGGTTGGGCATGCCGATTAGGGAAGTACTTTTATATTTATAATCTCTTACAATCAGAACATTTTCTTATTTTGAGTTTATTTTTCATCCTTTTGAGTTTGTGAATGCATCACGTCGGTGGAATTTTTGAAATCAGAAAAAGGAAAACCGAAATTGTGCTTTAGGGGGAATTTGTTTCATAAAGACAGGCAAAATGAAACAAAAATTCATTGGAAGTGTCAAAATTAACAAAAAAACAAATGTGCCGCTCAAGTTACTACGGTAAATAACACCATCGTTAAACATGGAAGGAGCACAATCATTGTGGAGATGCAGCAGGAGTTGAGGCAGCACAACTTCTTGATACCATTCGAACTTATGCAGAAACAACAAATAATACGGCTCATAGTATTATTTCAAATGTTTCGAGAATCTGTAGCCAAGCAGCAGCCCCTAAGCTTCCAAGTGTAGATACAATGAAACGAACGATTCGAAATATAAGAAATCGAAATTTTGATGGCCCAGTTCTTCTAACGCATCGTAGAGACATAGTTTTTACAGAAGAATATAAAACATCATGCAATGGAGAATTGTTTCTACAATTTGATATGGACTCGAGGACAATCGTATGTTAATTTTCAGTATGAAAAGAAATATGCAGCTGTTAGCGTGAAGTGAACACTGGTATGCCGATGGGACTTTCAAAACTGTTCCCTTACTTTTTTATCAGCTGTATACGATACATGGATTCAAGGACAAAATATTGCTTCCATTAGTTTATGCATTATTGCCTAACAAGTCTGAGGAAACGTATGTATCTCTACTACAGCAGCTGAAAGTATTGGAACCGACTATGTCCCCGCAATCAATAACTATAGATTTTGAGACGGTGATGATGAATGCTTGCACAAAATGAAGCATGGAATGCTTTCACGGCACTCTACCAAAACTTGTACAATGTTTGCAGATCTTTCTGGAAGAGGACATGATACAGCCAGCGGGGGGCCAGGATGTCTTTGTGTGGTGGTGGTGCAGAGAGTGTGAAGAAATTAGGTGCCACTCAGCATTCTGAGGGGCATTTATGAGAGTTTGAAGAGTAGGGTAGATGGCCTTGAAGGAATTAAAATGGGGCCCATCGAGCTCTCAACTACCCATCTTAATGCCAGAGTCCACACTTGTGCATCAGGCAACACAGTGGCAATCTCCAAGGAAGAATGCGCTAGTCTCACAGGAGGCATTTATTGTTGGTGACTTTACTGTCACGGAAACAAGAAATATGTTCCGCAAGAAGGATAAGCGGAAGAGGACTAGGGTATGTATGCCAGTGGCAAAAGTATATGACACTGTAGAGTAGATATCATTTTGGAAGGCACAAAAGATGGTACTTTTGTAAATATTGGCAACTAATGGTATTAAGAGTAGGAGGTTGGAGGACTTAAATAACAAGTACAGGGCAATGTTAGGAAAAGGTCACGAGTTAAAAATGAATTTGAAAGTGTCTGCAATTCTGCCCAGGCACAATAGGAGGTAGTACATGCTGAGAGCCTTGTCACTCAATTCGGCCCTGGAGGGAATGTGCAGGGCTCATGGGTATAATTTTCTCAGTGTGGTCTGTGCTTGTTAACAGGACAGACTGTTTTTATAGCAATGAGACACACTTAAATAGAAGGGGGTGTAAGAATATTTGCTAATGCCATCAAGGCAGTCATAGATGGGTTGAAAAACTGCTAGCTTGGGGGGAGGGATACATGGCCTATAGATTAATGAGAGAAGGCAGAAGTGAAAGTGATTTTACACTGCCTCTATTGAAAAATGCAGCAGCCTGGAAAGCAAGGTGCAGGGGATTTCAGGCTCTGCTGTGTGTGTGTGGGTCATCATGGAACATGTATTTATTTATTCCACCCTACTACCCTACTCTTCAAACTCTCATAAATGCCCATCAGAATGCTGAGTAGCGCCTAATTTCTTCACACTCTCTACACCACCACACAAAGATGTCCTCCACCCCCCCGGCTGTATCATGTGCTGTTCCAGAAAGGTTCACAAACATTGTACAAGTTGCACATTTTGTTATCCCATAATTATACTTGCATATATACTAATGCTAGGAGAACTGTAAATAAATTTGACGAATTTGAAGTACTGATTAACTCATCAAATGCAGACATTGTAGGGGTAGCAGAGACATGGTGTTGCTCAGACATAAGCAATGCTGAATTTGAATATGGGGAGTACAATGTATACAAGAAGGATAGAGAGGACAGGGTGGGTGGAGGAGTTATGCTCTTAGTTAAGAAGCATATTAAGTCTAAAGCAGCGCATCATCAACATGAGTGACCAGTACAATGCTGAGTCAGTTTGGTGTGATATAAGCACTGGGAAAACAAAACTGAGAGTAGGAGTGTATTAAAAGTCTAACAACTGTGATGAATATACCAAACAACAATACAGAGAAATAAAGTGGGCTAGTAAATCAGAATATCTTATAATGGGGGATTTTAACTTTCCATATGTTGGCTGGAATTTCTGTGTTGGTCACTCACATAATAGCAAGACAGTTGTAGATTTCTTGGATGACTGTTTTCTACAGCAATGTTTTAGAGAGGCAACAAGGGGAAGCAATGCTCTTGATCTGGTTATCAACAGTGATTTTATATGCATTAAGAATCTGCAGGTAAAAGACCCACTGGGTGGAAGCGATCACAGTGTACTGATGTGTGACTACAGTGGTTGCAGACAGTTTTTAAATTCTATGCAGTGGGACCAACTGATGATGCTACCAACAGCAAATTCTAAATAGGAAGCATTCAGTGTAGTAATCATAGAAGCTATTAGGCTTTTCATACCAACGAAGAAATACTGTTCAAGGCTTAGAACTAAATGAATGTGAGATGAACTACTCAGACACATAGCAGAGAAGAAAAGTATATAAATACAGTTAGTTCTCGTATAACACGTGTTTACACTACACGAATTCGATCATACACGATTTATAAATAGGGGAACGATATCTTATATAACACAAACCGAATTCGCTTATGCACGATTCGCCTTTGTGTTTACAAGAAAGCAGTCGAACGCAGAATCACCCCAACCGAACACAACACGATAGGAATGAAGAGAAAATTCTGAAAATGTATTTATGTTTTTTATATCATCAGTAAAGGGGAAACACATTTCACCATAATAACATAAAAACCAACACAATTCCAGCTATTGGTATAATCGCAAATGCAATTAGATCGAGTTTACTACCAGTTTATAACAGATTCCACTAGCAGAAACGCAACTGGAAATTGTTTTTATTGTTTTATGGTAGTAACTCCTCGAAATGTGCTTTAGTAAAATGTGAGGTGTTAATAATGTATCTCAGCCTTTACGGTGTTGTTTATTCAGTTGCTACAGGCGCCCAGCTTTGTTAATGTGTATCAAGCGTGCCTCCTCGTTTTGTAATTGTGCTTTATTCTCTAAAAATGAGTAAAATACTTAAAAGGTGTGAAAAGGAAGAGTCCTGGTGAAGACACTGCAGATTCAGAGAGAAAAAGAAAAGCAATATCGATAAACAGAGGCAGACTGGATCAAAAATTCTTACCCGGGAAAATTTATAGTGGCCTCATACTATGGTTTATGGCCAAAATCACATCGGCCTCTGGCCCACCGGGGTTTCCCCGGTAAGGCTTATGGCCAGTCCGCCTCTGTCGATAGAGAAAAAAATATGAAATTGTGAAACGCTTTGAGCAAAATGAAAGACCATGTGATATTGCACGTGCTACAGATCTAAATGAGGCAACGCCGAGAATTAGAAAGAATGCAGAGAAAATAAAAACAACTTTCATAGCAGGAACAACTCAAAGTGTAATTAAAATCCATTAGACCAAGACACAAAGAATTGGAAGAGATGGAACAGCTGTAATCTGTTTCGATAGAAAATCAAACAAAAAACAAGTTTGCTTACGATAGAAGCAAAAGCATTAGCAATATTTTATTACGTAATAGTCGTAATAAAATGCGTAAGTATTTTATTACGATTATTTATTGTGTTTGGTAATGTTTTGGTTACAAATGTGTGTTCAGTCTTGGGTGGTCGGCACTTAACCCCATTTTTTCCATAGGGCCTGTTGTTTATATTGCACGATTTTGCATAGCACGAGGGTTTCTAGGAACGCAACTATCGTGCTATACGAGGACTGACTGTATACACTGGGATGTATATAAATTATCATGTGATACAGAAGCCTATGGCATATATAAATTAGTCTGTAATCAATTCACAAAGGTGGCTAGGGAGGCTAAGGCAGAATATGAGATGTCTCGGTCAAAGAATGAAGAAAAGCAGCAAAGGTTTCTATTGCTTATATTAAAAGTAGAAGGAAGGGGTTGAATCACATTGGGCCACTTGATGTCAATGGGTTAACTGTTGATAACCCTGCTCATGTTGCTGACAAAATGAATAGGCATTTTGCATCTACATTCATACATGAGGAATTTTTTGGGGAAGAGAATCCCAGAAGTTTATCAAACTCTAATGGGGAGCAAAATAGCTTTGTAATAAATGAAATGAAGTAGAAGAGAATTTGTTGAAGCTGTACATAAAAAAGACACCTGGAGTGGATGGGATCTATCCAATCATATTAAGAGAGGCAGCAAGAATGGTAAGCAAAACTTTAGCCATAATTATAAGAGCACCCTTGGATTTAAGGGAAGTCCCTATGGATTGGAGATGAGCGAATATATTCCCAGTTCATAAAGGGGACCAAAAGGGCAACACAAGTAATTACAGATCTGTTAGCTTAATGCTGTTCCAGGGAAAATAATGGAGTCACTTGTTAAAGAAATAATGCAGGATTATCTGAACAGGAATGCAATTATACTGCAGTTGCAGCTGGATTTGTTAATGGGTGGTCTTATGTAACCAATCTGATAGATTACTATGATGCAGTGACCATGGAACTGAATGCAAAAAATAATTCTGATATTATATACTTGTATATCAGGAAAAATTTGTATACTGTTGCACATAAAAGACTGCTGTACAAATTAGAGCAGTGTGACATTAAGAGCAAATTACTGCTATGGATAAAGGGATGGTTGAGTGGGAGAAAACAGCAAGTGGTACACTCACTGCTTCTTCCACTCAACCATCAATGAACACTGCTCTTCGTGGACTAACGTTATTAGTGGAGTCTTCCAGGGTTCAGTGCTGGGCCCATTGTTGTTTTCAAGATTTATTAGTGATATTGATGAAGGTATATCAGGCTTAATGTTTAAATTTGCAGATGACACACAAAGGTGTAGCAGTAATCCCAGAGTAATTTATCAACTGTGTAGTTGTGTGAATATACACTACTCATGGTAGTGTATAATGAAAAAGACCTTGGGGTAATTGTGCAATTGTGCAGTCAGATATGAAATTATCTGAGCAGTGCAGAAATCCTGCCAGGACTGCCATATGGTTTTCTCAATGATATACAGAAACTTTGCTAGCAAGGATAAGGAGGTGATTATCCCTTTGTACAAGGCATAGTTAGGCTGCATCTTGAGTACTGTATACAGGTCTCGAGGGCTCACTTTAAGAAGGGTGTAGATTTGCTGGAATGGGTTCAGAGAAGGGCAGATTGGTGAAGGGAACAAAAGGGTGCTCTTACCTAGAAAGGCTACAGTTCTGCAAATTGCAGCATCTGTAGAATGATCTGATTGAGCACCTGCGGAGTGATTTGATCAAGGTGTTTAAGGGCCTTGAAAGGACCGAGTAAGCTGAATGTTAATGGCACTATTCCTACTGCTGAATCTACACAGGCATGATAGGGCATAAATTTAAGCTGTGGAAGGATGGGTGCAGAATGGCATGTGGAAGTTTGACTTCGGCCAGTGGATGGTTGATTGTCATAACAAGCTTCCATCTGCTGTTGTGGAAGTGAATGGTTTGGTTTGAATAAATTCAAGGAAAAACTAGACAAATTCTTGGAGGGTATGGATGGGTGAAATGTTTAGGTATGGGGGTTCTTTGTTTTTTTTTTTTTTTTTGCTGATGCTATATAAGCTTGCTTTCTTGCATCATTTGTCACTATTACTACTAATAATAATAATACTACATGTGTTTGGAAATCAAAATTCAAATAAGACACTCGTTGCCAAGTACTGCAAGTGTATAAAGAACTAGTTTGTAATATGAGGTTAAAAATTTATTTTCTACATTTGCATTTTAATTCCCACTCCCCCTGAACTCAGCTGATCTGTCTTTTTCCATGTTTGTTGCTGAGCAGCAACTCAACATGGAAAGTGATTTCACCAGGACATTTTTTGCAGAGAAAAACAATATGACAACAAGGAAAGTCTAAACAGGAAAGCTGGGGGAAGACTAAAGTGAAATCAGGGAGAATAAAAGTGAAAATCAGTCTCAAAACATTTTCACTGATAAAAATTCACATTTTGTTAAATGATAGCAAAGGTTTAAGGTCATATTCATGTTCAGCCCTATTAAACACATATGGAAAAAACAAAAAAAGTTTAAATTTGTCGGCCAGTGCTACTGTTCTGAATCTGCTGATCCTAATATACATTTCAGTCATGTACAGAATGAATCTTTTATTTTTCATCCCACCATAAACTAGAGATAACATGGGAAGTGAAATACAAGACTTTTGAATGAAAAGAATTGTTCAAATAGAGAAATCAGACCTGTGCCCAAAACAAATACACTGGTAAGCATGTTTGTTTTGGACAAATAAATCACTCTATGCTCAAGCTAAGGAAGACAAGGAGCCAGTAATTTAAAAAAAAATCTATTGATGGAACATTAGAAGCTATTAATTTTTAGGGCATATATCTTGGGAACTGCTCAGCCCCAGGGCTAAAACTTACTTGATCAATTATATTAATAACTGATGTATATTTGAACAAACTTCCAACTCGTGTTATGGAAGTTTGAATTTAAGGAAGGCACAGACAAATTATTAGAAGAAATTAGCATTAGCATTACTAGAGACATATGATGCAATAAAGCAGACTTCTATAGCTTCAGCAAAAAAAAAAAAAAAAAACACCCTTTCCATTTCACACATCCATTTGCTCCAAAAGTTTGTCCAATTTAAGCTATTAACTTCCACATCGATAGAGGGAAGTTTGTTCCAGCAATCAACTACCCACTGGCTAAAGACAAGTTTCCGCACATCAATTCTATAACTGTCTTTCCTCAATTTGAATTTATGCCTCCAGAGGTTCTTAATCTGAGCAAGAAGAAGAATCCCATCAGAATTCAGCGTGCTCAACCCATTCAAGACCTTATACACCTCAATCAGATCATCTCGCGGGTGTCTAGTCTCCAGACATTGCAATTTTCAGAACTTAAGCCTTTCTTGGTAAGAGGAACCCTTCATTCCTCTCACCAGTCTTGCTGCCCTTCTCTACATCTTTCCTAAAATGAGCTTCCAAACCTGTACGCAGTACTCAAGGTTTGGCCTGACCATTGCCTTATACAAGGGGATAATCACCCCTTATCCCTGCTAGAAAAATTCCACTATATCATTGACAAGACCCTATGATCTACTCTAGCATCCTGTCTGCATTGCTCAGAAAACTTCATATCTGACTGAAAAATTACCCTCCAGGTCGCTTTCATTCTCCACTACCCGAGTGTAACACCACCCAGTTGGTACATTTCTCTGGGGTTGCTGCTACCCATAATCAGTACATTGCAACTGTTATTGTTAAACTTCAGTTGCCACCTCTCAGCCCATCTGCCCATCTTTTCCAGATCCTGTTGCAGCAGCATAATGTCATTACTGTTATTAACAACCCTGCCAACCTTTTTATTATCGACAAACTTTGACATTAAGTTTGATATACCTTCATCAATATCATTGATAAATATACAAAACAACAATGGGCCCAACACTGAACCCTGGGGAACACCACTAATAACATTAGTCCACGAAAAGCAGTGTCCATTGATTACTACTCTCTGTCTTCTTCCACTCAACCATCCTTTTATCCATTGTAGCAACTTGCCCTTAATGCCATACTGCTCCAATTTGTACAGTAGTCTTCCATGTGCAACAGTATCAAAAGCTTTCCTGAAATCCAAGTATATGATATCAAAATTATTTATGCTTGCTTTCTCTTGGTTTATTAACCAAGTCCAGGGGCTCACATCTAGTGAGTATGGGCTTGGCATACTCAGAGTCCTGAGCTGGATATCATCATTCTTCTCTTTCTTGATGATTCCCTTCTACTTCTGACTCTCTCTCTCTCTCTCTCTCTCTCTCTCTCTCTCTCTCTCTCTCTCTCTCGCAACTTCCCTTTCTCTCAGGGTAACTCGGGAAATTTTTTTTAAATTCATTTTCCTTGCTACGTGTTCTCTATAAATGAACAAAATGTATTCTGTTTCAGCTGCTGAAGCAGTTTTCTTTTGTTAACAAACTCATTGAAAGAGTAGATTGTTCAATCCTAAAAGCATTTGAGAGCCAGTTATTCCACTGATTAGAAAGACTTGAGCTATGTTTAATAAGCTCTTACCATATTAAATACTAATGTTTGCAGGTTATTTTCCAATGGTGACAGAAAAGTTCAGTGGACTTTAATCCTTTGAAAATCCAATTCCACATTTTTGCCTGCCAATAAAAAAAAAAATGGATTATGCCTATGCTGATAATCTTAATTTTTCAACATTTCTTTATTTGGATTATCCTTAACTTGTCAATCAATTCCTGCCTGAGGAGATTGTATAAGGTTTGTGGTGAAAATTTTTTCTTTAGGCCTATACTTGTGAAAAGAAGGGATTGGTTGAGCACAGATGGAGCACATTTGAACAGAAGAGGTCTAAGAATATTTTCTAATGCTATCAAGCTGTGTTAGGTTTTTTTGGGGAACTACTAGCTTGGAGTGGGGGAGGACATAGAGTAATAGTTTAAAGATCACCATATGCAGAGGCAAAACTGAATCTTGTTATACTTCAAAACTGCTCTACTAGGCTATGCAAAATGCTGTATCTTGTAAAGCAGGAAGAAAAGTACAAGATCTGCTAGGGGGTTTTTCATGACTAATACAGTTGTTTGTTTGTTTGTTGTTTGGTTTTTAGGAGCATTAGCAACTAAGACCATATTGCTCCGGGAATATGCGGTGGTCATTCCCTGACCTTTTCGCATCCTCCGTATTTGGTGGTGACAGGCTCGAACCCCGGTCTAATCAAGAAGCATGTGCTACGCACTGCTGCTCCTTCCCACCTGGCTACGGAGGCGCCGACTAATACAGTGAATACTAGAACTTAGTGTTATGACCATGAGAAAAGTTTCTGTCTTGAGCAACTAAATTTGATGTATTGGAGATACCAGGAACGTGAGAACTTTTTCTTGCATGAATAATAATTTTAGCAGTCTAGAAATTGGAAAAATCCAAATTATTGATTAAATCAACATATGCTGACACATTAGAGATTTCAGAAACATGGTGCAATCAGAGATTATGGATGCAGGATCTGAATTCAGAGTATATAATACATATCAGAAAGCAGAGCAAACTTCATAATGGGAGAGGACGGTTTATGCTTACTGCAAAGAAACACGCACCCTATTAATAAGGGACTAACCACAAGATAATCTGTGACAAGAGAATATTCAATGGTTGAAGTCAAAATAATCTTAGATGTCAGCTTTCAAACTATTAATGGTACTCTACAGTACTATCAACAACCTTTCATGTTTAACAATTTTTCACATTTGACAGCCTTGACAACCATTCGTTTTGGGATTGTCATCATAAAAGGAAAACGTGCAATTCCACAACTTCATTAGCCCTTTATCAGCACTAGTGCTGTTGTTGGCACAACCAAACAAAATTATTTTGTAACAGTGTAATATTCTAAGAGTGAGTATGGCTGTCCAAGAAGAGGCATTCTTCACTAAATGACATATATTGCAAAAAGTTGGGTCATTATACATCTATTCTTATATCCCATCATAAAATGTAAGCCTCTTTTGTGCACTAGCATTATACACCATATACTAACTAGATAGAACTACTCACACTAATGCTACAATATTGTGAGGATGAAAGAGTTTATTCTTGGGTATTCACTAAACTGATTCAATTCAAAACCTCTTCTTGTGCCACATAGCATACGGACTTTGTAGGGCTAGCTGTCATTAGCATTAGCAAGGGCACATGATGCAAGAAAGCAAACTTATATAGTATCAGCCAAAAAACACACACACACACACACACACACACACACACACACACACACACACACACACACACACACATCCTTCTCATTTCACTCATCCACTCACTCCATCTTTACAACCACATCCATTATACGTTTTCCACTATATAAACATAAAAGTGCATCGGTTTGATTGCATTCTGGAAGGATAACTGAAATATCTGGATGACGATGATGGAATTCATCTGCAACCATTTTGGTCATCCTATGGTTGTTACTACAAAACAACGAGCTCAATTGTTCTGGTAGCAGCTGGTCAGAATATTTTTTAAGAATATTCAGTAGCTCCTGCAAAATGAACATAAAGTTTACATGTATTGAGCACTTTAAACAAGTCTACACTTCACAAAATTATGCTTTAAAATCTACAAAACTATTACTTATAATTTATAAAAGAATTTAAAGATGATGATTTACGTTACATGACACTGACATGAAAAACAAGAAATATGTATGATATGAAGTGAAATAATTCATATGAAAAGAAATACCTTGTTTCCTAAAGGTCCAGGAAATCCCCTTTCTCCATCTTTCCCACTCTGTCCCTGAGAAAGTTAAATCAGTAATCTTTATTTCGAACAGTTTTCATGAAACAAAAAATTCATGCACACTGTATACAGATAAAAGTAAAACATTACAGGAAACACCTTTGTATTATGCCAGTAGTATGAGGATAATATTTTTCTGTTTTGATTTCCCCTGTTTTCTATAGGATATCATAACAAAACAATCTGCAGTAAAAAATTTCTACACATTAATTAGTTGTTGTTTCATAACCAATATTTTTAAGTTAAAAATTTAAAATTAAAGAGAGACATTTAGGTTTATCAATAAGGATAAAAATAAACTTTTGTTTCCATTTTTTTCACATGAATTTGAATTTGCTTTCATATGGTGATGATGTCTGTTTTTTGTTACCATCCCTATGAAGGATACAAGACATATCAGTTTTTTCTCTCAGCTGCCAATAATTGTGAATGCATTTATAGATTATACTGATAAGTTTAATTATATGTAAATTTGTCTAAATTCTAGTATTTCAATAATGTTTCCATTAATTCTGCAAAGGCTGTCATATTTCTCAGAGTGTTATTTGATGCAGTTATCTTTTAGCATTAGCATTAGCAAAAACACGATGCAAGAAAGCAAGCTTATATAGCATAAGCCAAAAAAAAACCCCCTTATTTCACCCATCCACTCACTGCAAATGCTCCGTAGCAGGGTGGGCAGGAGCAGCAGTGCATAGCACACGCTTCTTGATCAGAGCGGTGTTCAAGCCCGTGACCACCAAATACACAGGATGGGGAAAGGTCAGGGAATGACCACCGCATATCCCTGGAGCAATATGGCCTTAGTTACTAATGCTCCTAAAAACCAAATAACAATAACAAACAATCACTCCAAACGTTTATCAAGTTCTTCCTTGAATCTATTTAAGCTATCAACTTCTACGACAGATGGAAGTTTGTTCCACCAATCAACCACCCGCTGGCTAAAGGCAAACTTCTGCACATCTATCCTACAACCGTTTTTCCTCAATTTGAATTTATGCTCTCTCAGGCGATTATTCTGAGCAAGAGGAAGAATCCCATGCGCATTGAGCATGCACAAACCATTCAAGGCTTTATACACCTCAATCAGATCACCTCGCAAGTGCCTAGTCTCCAGACACTGTAATTTGCAAAACTTAAGCCTTACTTCATATCTGCCTCCACAATTACCAACAGGTCCTTTTCATTCTCTACCACTATCAGTGTGATACCACAGAGTTGATATGTTACTCTGGGATTACTGCTTCCCATATGTATTACTTTACATCTGTCAATGTTAAACTTCATTTGCCACCTCTCAGCCCATCTGCTCAACTTTTCTAGATCCTGTTGCAGCAGTGTACTGTCATTAGTGTCATTAACAACCCTACCAACCTTCGTATCGTCTGCAACCTTGGACATTAAGCCTGATATACCATCATCAATATCATTTATAAATACAGAAAACAACAATGGACCCAACACTGAACCCTGAGGGACTCCACTAATAACAATAGTCCACGAAGAGCAGTGTCCATTGATTACCACTCTGTCTTCTCCCACTAAACTGATTCAATTTGCCTCCCACTAACATGATTCAGCAATTTGCCTCCAATGCCACACTGCTCCAATTTGTGCAGCAGTCTTCCATGTGCAACAGTATTAAAGCCTTTTCTAAGATTCAAATATATGATATCAAAGTTATTCTTTGCATCCAGTTCCTTTGTGACTATATCATAGTATCCAATCAAATTAGTCAGACAAGACTTCCCCTTAACAAACCCATGCTGTGTCCCAGCTATAACTGAAGTCTTCTCTAGATGATCCTGCAATGCTTCTTTAACCAGTGCCTCCATTAATTTCCCTGGAACAGAAGTTAAACTAACAAGTCTATAATTATCTGTGTCTCCCTTTGATCCTCCTTTGTGGATTGGGGTCACATTTGCACATCTCCAGTCCATGGGTACCTCCCCTGAGTCCAGGGAAGCTCTCATAATTATGGCTAAGGGTTTGCTTACTTCCTTTGCCGCCTGCTTTAATATAACTGGATAGATTCCATTCACCCCAGGTCCTTTTTTGTGTTTATCTTCAACAATTTCTCCTCCACTTTACTCTCAGTTATTACAAGATTATCTAGCTTACTGCCAGAGTTGAATACACCTCTGGCATTCCCCTCTCTGAATAACTCCTCATGTGTGAATGTCGATGCAAAATATTCATTTAGGGTACATTGTACTAAATTAATAATATCCTTATTTGGCATATTTTGATTGCTTCAAATCGATCCAATACTGGTTCATAACATGTACACAATTATGAAATATTTTCTTTAAATACTGCTACATTTTTTTATCTGCTTTCTTTATATGGTGTTCTGTGTCAAAATCCATTCTACAATTAATGCTTGCCACATGTAGTCACAGGTATAAACTCCTTTGAATATATGTGGCTGTCCTGGGGTATAAGCAGAAAAAACAGCTTGACATCAAGTTAAAGCTGACTCCAGCATTTACAAAATATGATTTATGTAGTAATTTGAGAATTCTGCCAATTCAAGTCAGCCAGAAGACAAAATTATTTTCATGGATATCTCGTAACATTACTGATGGATAATTCATATTGTCTAGTTACACTTTGCTATGTCATAGATGGATTTCCTTGATGGCGCTATCTTCCGTGGAGAATTCTCTTTAGAGAAGTATAGTTTAAGCCTAATGGCAAAAAATTTAAAGAGCCTTGAGAGTCAAGATCCCCCACTATGTGGCTACTTGTATAATTTTTTGCCATTAGACTTAAATACAACTTACACCATTCAACACTTCATGCCAAAAGTCATATGATTAGTATAGACAATCATACTTGGAATTTGCTCAGTACCCTTAGGAGAAAGTCCATTCACCAAAAATTCACTATTGTTTAACACCAGAAAATAGAATACAATTCCTAAAAGGAAAATATATTACAAATTTGCAAAACAAATTTTTAATATATACAATATTAAAAATGGAAGTGTATTTATAAAATAGTATGTATAGTATATACAGAAATAAATTCTAATAACAGCACATTTGGGAGCAAGTGGAAGTAACAGCTTCCAAATAATTTACTTGTATTATTGATTGCATTAACAGAAAAACATATAACTAAAAATAATAACATATTAGCAAATAAAAGTAAAATAAAAATGACATTTAACAAGAAAATATAAGGTTTAGCTAGATGGGGATTTCCAGAAATGGGAGTAAGCATCTGTTTTATGTTTGATGAAAAGGTATCCATCCAAACTTGTGTCACTGAATGATTTTGAAACTCTGTTAAAGAGCTGAAAAGTTAAATGATTTGTGAAAAATCTATCAATTACAACTATTGGACTAAGAGGACTTGGAGGCAATTGAAGCTGATATTTTTTAAGAGGTGGGAATAATCAATGGAACCAGAGATAATTTTATTCAAAAAGCTAAGTCCAGTATAATTCATCAATGTTTTAAAGGCAGTAAACAAAAATGGGTGTACCAATCATCACAGGATTTAAGTAAAATGGTTTAATTATGACTTATAGCAGACAAATCTGAGGATATAGGATTGCAGATCTTTCAAAACTTTAATGTGACCAATAAAGAGCTGAGCAGTACTTGAAATGCATAATCCAGGATTGGTAGAACAAATGTTTTATTAATAGTAACATAGAACAACTTTGCTAAAGTCTCTAAGTATATGTTTAAGTAAGCCTAATCTATGAGCAGCAAGTTTAGAGATAAAGACTAAGTGAAAACCATAACTAGCATGATGATGACATATGACACATAAATCACTATGCATTTTTCTGTTAACGACCGACAAACTGATTTAAAATAACTTTATTAAAATAAAATTCACATAAGATATAAAATAAAATATAAGATAAAACTGGTATATATGTTAAAATACAGGTAAAATAAATGAATATAAAATAATAAAAATATAATAGTAGCTTTCGGGGCGAGGTGTCCCTTCTTCGGGGCTGAAGAAGGAACACCTCGCCCCAAAAGCTACTATTATATTTTTATTATTGAACATACAGGGTGTGCCAATAAAGTTAATGGAATGCTGTTGCAGTCATGTTCGACAAGTTTGAAAATAAAATGAAATAGTATGTTGTAGTTTAAACTTCCCCCAACAGATGGTGGTACAGAGATTGTACATTGACAGGTTGCAAGTAACAACTAGTTTCGTTAGATTTAACATTCTATTTAAAAATTTGGCAACAGAGCAACAAATGAATCAAATTTTCCTTTAAACTGGGAAAATCTACAACAGAAATGTATGAAATGTTAAAAACTATTTATGGTGATAAAATGTTAAGTCATACCAGTTTGTATGAATAGATAAGCAATTCAAAGACTGAAGCGAGGATGCTCACGATGACCCAAGAAGTGGGTATCTATCAACACCTCTTGAAATGAGGACAGAGTTGCAAAAGTTCTGGGAAATTGTGGCAAGAAATCATTGTTTGACCATGAGAATGATAGCTGATGAGTTGGATATGAATAAGGACACAATTTTGTCAAATTCTGCATGAAGAATCAGGGGAAAGGAAGGTCTAGGCAAAATTTCTGTGGAAATCCATGAGGCTATGCAACACAAAGAGTATCATTATGTACAGCTTCACCCAGACTTGTAAGGACAATCCTAATTTCCTCTACTGTATTTTCACTGGATGATGCACATGATGCTTCTTGCCTCTCTCTTATAGCATCTCTCTCCCAGAACACAGGACCCTTCAGTACTGCAAAAGACCACCCTATCCTGGATCCCTCCTCCTCCTCTAGTGGTATCCCCAGCAGCAGACTCAATGATAGCCTCCCTCCTCTCAACTGGAGAGCAAACTATCCTCAGTGACTATGAACATCTGCCACTACATGCTGAGTTCCCCCAGGATTGATTGTGGTAACTACCTTATAAGCCCCATTGTCCTGATTTTGCCTTGGAGGATGCCTCCCACTCTCACCCTGTAGGGGGGATGTGACAGAGTTTCCCAATGATTACGGTGCAGCCACTCACAAGTGGTGTGGGCAGTGTGTGTGGGGTTCCGCTGTCGTGCAACAAAATCATGCTGCTTGTCAGGAGGTCATTTGCGTCGAATGTTGGCTTTCAGTTTTTCCAACATTGCACAGTAAAGCTGTGCATTGATTGTTCCTCCCTTCGGCAAGAAATCCACCAACAGAATGCCTTAGCGATCCCAGAACACTGTGGCCATGGCTTTTCGGACACTGGGAACAGTTTTGAATTTTTTGCGCACAGGAGATTGTGGATGTTTCCAAGTCGTGGAGTCTTGTATGCTCCCCGGGGTAAAGTGATGAACCCATGTTTTGTCTGTTGTGACTATGCAAGCGAGAAAAATCCTCTTTTTCATCGCTGTATCATAACAGGTTCTCCAGACACATCCCCATGCATTTTGCTTTGTCCTCCTCTGACAATTGTCGGGGCACCCGTAGGCAGCACACCTTTCGAAAGCCAAGGACATCTTGAATGGTCAACTTACTCATGTTCACTATTTGTGCAATTTCACACAGTTTCACTCACCTGTTTTCATGATGCCCTTAATGCACGAAATGTTGTCTTCTGTCTTGCTCGATGAAGGCCACAACAGTTGTCAGCTGCTGGAGTAAGCTACCTATGTGGGTAGTTAACAGCTTAGGGAAATTTCACAAGTCGCCAGGACAAATACTTACTATGAAGTAAAACACAGAGGTGGAGTGGATTTTTTTTGTTTTTTTTTGGCTCATACAGCAAAACCTAAGACTTCCTTGCACCATATGAGCAATACTAATACTATTTATGTTTACAAATAAGCAATCTAATTTGTACAGACCCATAGTTTTAACAAACATTCTTCTTCCTCACACACACACACACACACAAAATGGACATTAATCTTCATTTCACCTTCACAACTCAACAAAGCAAGCTAGCCCATAACACCTGATGTTCCTTCCATTAAAGATAATATTGTAGTGAAGAAGCCTTTAAATAACATAATGACTTAATTTAAACACATGCACCTTTAAATCGGAAACCTACTGAGCAGAGCCAGGATGAGCTTCCAAAACAAATAATCAGAAATGCATGTCCCAACTTACTTATACTATACGAACTTATTAAATCTTTAATGCTTGTGACTGAGGCAGGTGCCTTGGCAGCTGTCTCAGTCACAAGAATTAAAGGATTTAATAATAATTCAAATATTGATAAATTTGATAATAATTTGATAAATGCCCAGGCAAGCTCTTTTCTCTTTCTTTAATTGCTCTTTTCTCTTTCTTTCATTGCTCTTTTAATTTACCAACTAATTGCCTAATTCTATCTTACTGTTATTTCTTATAACTTCAATCTGTCAGTTATAATCTTCAGTTTGCTATAAATTATATGAATACTAGTTTTAGCTTATTCTTACTTTTTCTACAGTTACTATTTAACATTTGCTGCAATTGTTCTGGTCATTATGATCTGCAGCTACTACCACGTAATATTCTGTACGATCCCTATTCAATTAATACATATGCAATATAGAACTTTAAAATAATATTAATTTGGTGATGCATTAATATTTCATTATGATTCCAAGCTAAATAGGGATTTTTTACAGAACAGGACAACAGAAAATAGAAATGGTAATAATTTTTTCAGCAAAGCATTAATAAAAAATACACATCTTACATCAACCAGTGGCATTTTAACCAATTATGATCCACTGATATTATAGTGGTTTTGCCCCTCATCACTCATTTTGAGAGGTCTGAAAACGAATCCTACAGAGACTGGAGGGTACAGGCAAGTCAGACAAGGGATTAGGCTACATAAATGAATTGTTCCAAGTTTTTCAGCACACACACAACATGAAAATCAGTCTGCCTGTGGACACACACATATACATAATACACACAGCACACAATATAACCTTTGATGCTGATGCACTATATAAATCATTATAACATAAACAATTATTATTAACTGTCAGAATGGGGTTTCATGACCAACTGCAAAACAATAAATCTGAACAAAGATTTAATATTGAGACCATCTTTGAAGCACTGGTCAGGTTCTTTTTAGACTAAGGAAGTTTAATGAGAACAAATTATTTTCAACCTATCAGAATTTTTATTATGTACTGCTCATTTCCAAATCTTATGGGTTGCTCAGAGTACAATATTTACAAAAAGAAGTATAAATTTCTTGCAGAAGGCATAATGTCTGTTCCAGGTAACAGCCTTTGCATTTTGAAATTCCTTAATTTAAATTCTCGTGTGCTATAGAACGAATGCAATGTAACAGATCAATGACATTATGCATATGTCTATATTATCAATACTTCGATCACTACATGAAACAAAGATTACTCCGTAACCGAGTGGTCAGGAGTGGGAGTGCAATAGCACACACTCTTTGAGTAGAACAGGGTTCAAGCCCCTGACTGCTAAATACAGTCAATCTGCCCACACTGGACCAGCGCAGCAAATTATGGTCCATTTCCCTTAACATGAATCATTGAGGAAGCTTCCATCCTGTAGTGGGTTGATAATGGCTGCAGTTTACTTTTTTTTAAGACAAGAATTTAAAAATTGAAATTAAAAAATACACATGCAAAAAATTAAAATAAATAAATATTTAATAATTAAAATAAAATAATTTTCAGAATTTAAAGCAATTTTCAGAATGAAATTATTATGCAAGTAACAAAATTTTCAATCAATTTATTTGATCTGTATTAATTTCATATAAATTAATATCATATAAAGAAAAAGAAGAAGAGTAAAAGAAGGAATGAACTGACTTAGGAACTCACTCTTCTTCCTGAATGTCCTGGAACTCCCATAATACCACGAATTCCTCTTGGTCCCTAGTTAATTAATAAATCATTCTAAGATTTTAATAAATATTATTATTAATAAAAATAATAACAAAAATTAATAATTCTAAAATAGTTATACAGATTTATCTATAATCAAAAACTTACCTCTTCTCCCTGCTCTCCAGGTTCTCCTTTATGACCCTGAGGACCAGGTGGACCCTAAAAATTAGTGTTCTTTTAAGATATATATCCAAATAATAGAGCAAACAGAGAATTTTAATATACAGAATGCTAACTATATTCACTATATCTTTATATAATACACATATGCATGAACTTCTCCATAATGCTGTAGTGACTTCATCACTTCTAATGACACTTAGGAACATATGAGCTCAATGTTCACTGACAAGAGGAACTTTTTTAACAACTTTTTCACTTTTGGTTAAATTAATTGGCCTCATACAGTGGTTTAGGGTTTTAATCCAGGATTTTTCTCTGATATATTTCTTCCACAAATACGCAAACCAGTCTAAAAATATATACAGTATCTCATAAATCTGACATCAGTAGAACATAGCCATTGCCAGATTCTGAAAATTTTGATATTTTTGAAATCCACTATATCGAAATATTGAAGAACAGGCATGCCAAACATTTATTGTGCAGCAAAGTGTTGAGGAACTGTTGCTGTTGACTCCCATGTGCTGTCCACCTTTATAGATAATCGATGAAAATCTATATGGACAATAATGATAAGTGGTGATACTTAAAGGTGATATACTCGTACAAATATAAAAATTAAATAAAATCCATAAATTGCATGAATCTTCATAATTATTCTGGTCACAAGATGGCATATTTTTGAGTAAAGAAAAATACATGAAAATATGTATATACTGTATATATACACACACACATAGTCGAAGCTCTTTATAGTGACCCTCTTTTTAACATCCCAACACGTTATAAACTCCTATATGGTGGTCCCAGCCAATTTTTTCATTGATCTAATGCTATTTTACATTCAATATAACAACCTTGAAAATAAAAGGATTTCTCTATAATGACCATAAATTTCTACCTCTTAATCTGAATTTATACTTTTTTATTACAATATTCATGTTTAAAAATGACAGAATGCTTCAAATATATTGAAGTAATTGCAGCTTGACCATGAGAAATCATCTGTTAAGATTTCCCATGCTTTTTTCTCGCAGTGTAGTACTTAAATGAATGTCAGCTAGAGGTTCATTTCATTGGTTAGAGTGTATGTTGAAAGTTTAGAGAAATCTGCAGCACCAAGTAGGATTCGAGCATGAAAGGCAAAGTATCCGGATCTTGAAATGGTACTTTAGGAATAGCTAATGATGGTAGGTGCAGAAAGTGTTCCTGTAGACAGTAATCTTTTAAAAGCTAAGGTTGAATTGTTTGCTCTTCGAATGGATATTGAAGAATTTAAAAGTTCAGATGGATGGTTCCAGAAATTTAAGACTAGTCATAGCATTTGCCACACTTTGCCACACTTTCAAAAAAGTGTAGCAAAAATGCAGCCATGAACATTGAAGCTAAAAACGAATGGAAGGAAAGTCGTTTAAGAAAAACTACCAAAGAATACTATTAAACAACAGTGTGCTGTGTCTGGAAAGCGAAAAATGAATGTGAAATCGACATCCTGCAGACAATGTATTTATGTGAAACACATAAAAATGCACAAGCATAGGACGAAGTTGATGAAAAAGTGATCACCAACTGCTTCAAACATGCTGGATTTACCACCTTGAATAATGCAATGTGTGAAGTTTCACATGCTTCTTCCTCTATTAATTGCAAAGAACAGTCCAATAATAGGGAAGATATATTTCAGCATGTGTCATCACCTAAACTTACAGGAAAACTTAAGCTTAAAAGATTATGCAGAAATGGATGCAGACAGTGAATGTTTCAGGATATGCACGAATGAAGAGGAACTCATTGCAGACACCAGAAAATTTATAGTGATGAAATTTATAGTGATGAAGATGAAAAACCTACTGTGGTTGAACAAGAAGTTTCAGTGCAAGATGCATCGATTTTTTCAAGCACTCCGAAAGTAGTATTCAGTTCTACAAATTGCATCTGGAGACTAGGCAGAGGATCCTGGGTGGAGGATCCAAAGCTCGAACAGACCTTTCCACAGAATCCCAAAGATGCTCCAAAGGGTTCATGTCCAGTGAATGGGTGGCCATTCCATGGTGGTAAAATCTGCGGAATGCTTTTTGAACCATGTTCTAGTCACCCAGGCTCTGTGGGGAGGTGCACTGTCCTGCTGGAAGAGTCCTGCTGTGGGTGCACGATGACCATGAAGGGATGCAGATGGCCTGCAAGTATGGACACATAACCTGGACCATTCAGAGATGTATCTAGACTTACCAAATGTCCCAACGTGTGCCAGTTGAACACGCCCCAGACCATTACCGACTGTCCACCTGCCTGAACAGTTCCTTGTTGATATGAGTGCATAGGTTCATGCAGTTTCCACCAGATATGCACCCTCCCGTCTGCTCAAAATAACTGGAAATAGGACTCACCGGACCAGGAGACCAGTCTCCAATCATCCAAGGTCCAGTGCCAATGTTCTTTTGTGCAGTTGATGTGTAGTCCTGTGTCGTGGTGTTAGCAATGGGACTCTGGTGGGTCGGCAGCTCCTATAACCTATTGCAGCTAATGATCGCCTGATGGCCTTGGTGGAGATGTTTCTGGCACCTCCCTTATTGAAGTGGGTGTGATTTGTGCCACTGTTGTTCTCCGGTTGGCTGAAACAATGCGAGACAGATGTTGATGGCCATGTTCATCCACCACCTTTCTCTGCCCACAGTGCTGTCCATGATGTGATGTTATTCCAGAAATAGTGTATTCCCAATACACCTTGATACTGTCGAACGAGGATAGTGCAATTTCTGTACCACCTCCACAATAGTGACCCATGCATCAGGCACCCACTATCATCCCTATTTCAAAGTCAGTTAACTCACGACGTTTATCCATACAGAAATTGAATTACCATCTATGTGAATGCAGTGATGCAGTGTACCTATATACCTGTCAAGCAGTTGGTTCGTCCACTAGTGA
Organism: Mastigoproctus giganteus; assembly: GCF_048544385.1. Classification (NCBI taxonomy): domain Eukaryota; kingdom Metazoa; phylum Arthropoda; class Arachnida; order Uropygi; family Thelyphonidae; genus Mastigoproctus; species Mastigoproctus giganteus. The sequence continues at coordinate 100,924,208 of NC_143576.1, read as the reverse complement.
GAGGGGTAACAGTATCGCATTGCCCAGGAACCAGGTATCCCATGAATTTTGTCCTTTCAATGTACAAGTCACTTAAAGGATTGAGTAAAATGAATGAAGAAGATCTGTTTTTGCCCTCTTGGACAAGACAAATATGGGGAAATAAAGATAAAATGTCAGGGAATAAACAAAAAAGACTGCATCTCGTGAAGTTAACCTACAGGCAGTAGGTTAACTGAATAAGTTGCCTCCCAATATGGTGAAGGCACTGAGTATAGTTAAGTTTAAAGTAGAACTGGATGATAATCTTGTGGGAATAAGAAAGTCAAGATTATGTTTTTCTACTATTTTTCAGTAGGAAGATGCCATTTTTAATATAAGTTGTCTACATATTCAATAAACATGTGAAATTTCATTCCCATAGGTGATTGTACTTATGGGAATGAAATTGTACCAGAGATGGAGCCCGGAATCTGAAGAAGGACATTATGGTTGACAAAATGAAGTATTAAGCGGTGATCAAGTTGCTGCATTTGCAGGGCAAGAAAGCTCAGGAAATTGATGAAGAAATAAAAGCTGTATATGGGCAGATTTGTTCATCCTATGACACTGTAAAAAAGTGGAAACTAGAGCTCCAGTGTGGTCATACAAGTGTCTTTGACAAGACAAAAGAAGGAAGGAAGGCCATCAACATCCACAGACAGTGAGATGGTTGCAAATGTTCAGCAGCTGGTGCTGAGCAACAGACATGTGACAGTTCATTTCATCATGAATGCAGTGGGAATTAGTTATGGGTCTGCCCACAGCATTTTACATGAACATTTGCACATGTCTAAGGTCTCTGCACAATGGGTTCCAAGACTGTTAAAGCCTTTGCTGAAGCAATATCGAATGCAATGTTCTTGCCAACTGTTGATTTGCATAATGCAGATGTTGAGAACTTTTTTTGATCGGTTAGTGATAAATGATGAATGCTGGGTGTACAATGATGAAATCATTGCATGGATGCTGCTTTGATTCGTCTCAGGAAGTCATTAATAAAGTGGAATCGTGGTTTCAGGCAAAAAGTGTGGACTTTTATGATCAAGGCATTGACATAAAGATAAAATGTCAGGGAATAAACAAAAAAGACTGCATCTCGTGAAGTTAAATAAAATAACTGATCCATAGATGGGAGAAATGTGTTACTATATATGGAAAGTACATAGAAAAGGATTAAAGTTCCTGTGAAGTTTCACCTTTCTAGGGCTATTATTTCTAGGTAAGGGTATGAACTTTTGGATACCCCTTTGTACATACACCGATGAGCCAAAACATCATGACCAGTGAGTC